>NC_082714.1:104113753-104419469 GCF_030144855.1 Hypanus sabinus | reverse complement strand
GGTGAGTGGGCAGATACTTGGCAGATGACGTTTAATGTGAATAAGTGTGAGGTTATCCACTTTGGGAGTAAGAACAGGAAGGCAGATTATTATCTGAACGGTGTAGAGTTAGGTAAGGGAGAAATACAAAGAGATCTAGGAGTCCTTGTTCATCAGTCACTGAAGGTGAATGAGCAAGTGCAGCAGGCAGTGAAGAAGGCTAATGGAATGTTGGCCTTTATTACAAAGGGAATTGAGTACAAGAGCAAGGAAATCCTTTTGCATTTGTACAGGGCCCTGGTGAGACCACACCTGGAGTATTGTGTACAGTTTTGGTCTCCAGGGTTAAGGAAGGACATCCTGGCTGCAGAGGAACTGCAGCGTAGATTCACAGGGTTAATTCCTGGGATGTCTGGACTGTCTTATGCAGAGGTTAGAGAGACTGGGCTTGTACACGCTGGAATTAAGGAGATTGAGAGAGGATCTGATTGAAACATATAAGATTATTAAGGGATTGGACAGGATAGAGGCAGGTAATATGTTCCAGATGCTGGGAGAGTCCAGTAACAGAGGGCATGGTTTAAGAATAAGGGGTAGATCATTTAGGCCAGAGTTAAGGAAAAACTTCTTCTCCCAGAGAGTTGTGGGGTTCTGGAATGCACTGCCTCAGAAGGCAGTGGAGGCCAATTCTCTGGATACTTTCAAGAAGGAGCTAGATAGGTGTCTTATGGATAGGGGAATCAAGGGATATGGGGACAAGGCAGGAACCAGGTATTGATAGTAGTTGATCAGCCATGATCTCAAAATGGTGGTGCAGGCTCGAAGGGCCGAATGGTCTACTTCTGCTTCTATTGTCTATTGTCTATTGTGATTCTTTGAACCTCAGAGTGTTTGCAGTGTGAACTTATAACTTGCACTCTTTTCACTGGGAAAAATTAGCATTACCAGTGCCAAAACACTACCGATTCTGGAAACGTTAAATGTAAAACAATCATATGTGTAAAGATCAGCCAGGTTCTATGCAGAAGGAAAGAAAAAGTTAATCACACACATAAATATGAATACTTATCTTTCCCCGCAGCTGGAAAAGCTCTATCCTAATATGAACATGATAATGAACCTCCACACCACTAAGCCGCCAGTTCTGAGGGCCGCAAATGGCATCACCCTTCAAGCACTTGCTGCCCTTGACGTATTAGCGATCCTCCCAAACTCATCACTTGTATCACTTTTTGTCCTGAACATTGTAAGTACTAAAATCTTATTTCTTCTGTAACGTGTCTCAACATTTTGGGAAACGTTGTTATCGTGTGATTCTTCTTTCTTGTTTTGTTTTGGACTGTTCCAGGACACCAGCGTCTCCGCTAAGATTAATGTCTTAGGGATGAAAATGATTGGGTCCGTAACGCTGAATCAGTAAGAAGAAAATTTGTACTTGAAACATCGTTTATGCCCTCGGAAGTTAGTGCAAGGGAACATGGTTTCAGTTAGTGCAGGGTAAAATAATTTCCACCATTTTTTAAAAAACAAGCTTGTACTCGAAAGGCTGTTCATGCCCTCAGTTCAGTAAAAGGAACATGGTGTCGGTTCATGCAGAGTGAGGTAATTACCACTCAATCTATTTTAACAATACTAAAAGTTTCTTGTCATTAAAGGATAAACATTGGTCAGATGCATCCTAGAAGAGCTAACTGCTCTTCATTTGCCAAGTGCCAAAAGACTTTAATATCCATCTGAAGTACCAGATTGAACCTTGCTTGAAAAGTCTCAATTCTTTTCACTGTTTTTGTTACACGTACCTTTAGTGACTGAAAGAGTTTAAAGTCAGACTGCATCAGCATTGTTAAAACCAGAGTTGCTGACAACTTCCACTGTGATATAATCATGTTCTGCTCTTCTGCTTTGCTTTTGTATAGCCTGGGATTGTCTCTTGGACATACTAGAGTGGGCCCTGTTCCGGTAAGAATCTCTTTTCACATCTTAGATATTGTTTGTCTGACATGAATTTGATTCTTCAATACGAATTGAATTTTCATCGAAATAATACCTTTAGACAGGCAACATGTTACTACAACTTACTAAGCGTAATGATTCGGCAGCTTGGTCAGAAGAATCTATGGAAGTATTCACCTCAGTACCCCACAACGCAACATGTACTAAGAGGAAAGAACAGTTCTGGGCCTAATCAGAATGTCTCATCATAATATTTGAGGCAGGTACATCCTTTGCCTCACTGATAGCAAGAAAAACATTGCAGGTTTTGATCTCTTAACAGCAATAAAAGATTCAAGTTCCATGCAATGAAAATCAAGTTATATTCACAAAAACAAAGTACTGTGAATGTTGAATATTTTAAATGAAAACAGAAAATACTGGAAACCCTCAATGACTTGTGGAAAGCATTCTCAATGATCTTCAACTTATTCTGTCATGATAATCATTTAGCCCTAAATTATAAGCATTTATTCAAACTGTTCCAAGAGTTCCAAAACTTCTAAAGATGTCCAATCTGAAAGTTCTGTTTTATAATTTTATCCTGGTTGAGATCAAGTGAAGTGGCCAGCGTTGACATTGGCCCTCCCTCAAAATCTGATTGGACCCTGTAATATCTATGCAGTAATGCATATGGGTCTATGGATCAATTTTATCTGGCCTATATCTGAGCTGTCACACTTGTTGCTCCCTTGACAGTACTAATCTGCAGCAGCATGTTGTTTTAAAGATGTCTTCTGATTGTTAGGGCTCAGTGGAAACCAAGAGTGCTTGGACAGGAGATCAGACACCCCACCAACTGTACTTGCAGTTAAAACTGTCTCTGACATTCCTGAACATAGGAAACTTTTCAGAAAATGTAACTAAGGAAGTCTCACTACAAAAAATTGAGAAACACAAAACTACTTCAAAAACAATTAATTTACCCAATAAGATTATGTCAGACAGTGCTACAGCTAGTAGAGCTCCTTGCTTTCAACACCAGTGACCTGATTCAATCCCGACCCCTGGAGCAGTCTGTGCAGAGCCCACATATTCTCCACATGACCGCATGGATTTTCTCCCATATCCCAGCCCAATAGCTTAATTGGTCTCCGTAAACCGCACTTGGTGTGGGCAATTAGTAGAATCCGGTGACTGGGAGGGGTGTGGTAGGTATTGATGGAAATGTGTGGAGAATAAAATGGGTTAGGGTATGATTCATATATCAGTGCCTTTTTGATGTTGTGAACTTGGTGGGAAAAAGGGCCTACAGTGTTTCCATGTTGGGTTTTGACAAAAACTTACCTGGCTCCCAACAAGCCATTCCTCTCCATTGAAATATATGTAGTTACTGAAGCTGTTTCAGTTGTAAGCTGGCTCAGGTCCACTTCCCAAATTCACCAGTGAACTGACATTCCAACCCTGGACCCCATAAGAAGTACAACAGTCAGGATGTGTTGGGATGTTCCGAGCCTTCAATGATCATGTTGTCAGTTCCAACCTCCCCTGTGCTAACCTCCCTACCATAAACTTTATTCTGGGATATTTCAACTACGTGACCTTCTTCACACTTTCTTTCTTGTTGAAGGTGCAAGGTCTGGAACTGTTAGTCAAGATTGTAGTAAGAGCAGTGGTGTTACCAAAAGTCAACGGTAAGTCCCTAATGGAAGACTTTCACATATATCTGAAATCAAAGTGAAGTACAGAGTATCATGAAACAGTGTTGAGGCCCCAGAGGTTCACAATCTACATCACTGATTTAGTTGCAGGGATCAAGTGTCATAGGTCCAGATTTGCTGATGGTGCAAAGATGGGTGAAAGTGTGTGCCAGAAAGGCTCACCAGATTGATTCCTGGGGCGTGAGGATTTTCCTATGAAGAAAAATTGAGCAGGCTGGGTCTGACTGTCTATAGTTTGAAAGAAAGTGAGGTGATCTTAAGGAAGTGTCTGAAGGTTTTACAGATCGAGGCAGGGAAGAAGTAGTGATGATGTTTTCCCTGACAGTGGGATCTAGAACCAGGTTGGGTGACAGTCTCAAAATAAGTGCCCAGAGGGGGTTCTCTACACAACAGCATTGGGTCTCAGTCACTGAATATAGTCATTAGGTGATCAACAGGATTGTGGATATTAGTTATGGGCTTTGCATAGGATAAAGGTGATGACATAGAACCATATGCTGTGTGGGGACAAGGGATTGCATCATCCACAACTGCCTCTTTTTCTTTTTGTTTAGTTTTTATGGATGTCATAGAAAACTCTCTTACTTTTGCTTGCAGATAAACTAGCCAGGGGAGTTCCACTACCAAGTATAAAAGACTTAGATTTTCTAAATCCTGTGCTAAAGGTGAACCAGGTGAGTGATTGCATGATGTGAAATCCACTTAATGGTATGAATGACATTTAAATGAAGTTACGTCAGAAGAAAAGTCACGAGGGAACAATTTCCCTTGAGGACTCGGATAAGGGGAATCTATTCCTCCTCCTTGTCCTTTCTGTGAAAACGAACATCACCGTGCCGAGGTTCAACATCATGTTCAGACAGATGGTAAAGTGACTGTGAGCAGTTCACAATGTCTTTAAAATAACCTCACAATTAAATGTTTTGTGCTGCTGACTTTTCTCTAGAGTTAGAGGAAGCCCTACATTGCTGGGAAAGTGAGCTTTAATTGTGGTTTCAAGTTAAACCCAGTGTAAGAATTGGCAGAGCATACAAGAGTAGCAACAAGGTGCAACCTGTTCAATGAATTTGATTAGAATATTGATAAATACTGTATATCAAATAACATCTTACTTTTAATACTGAAGCACAGCATACAGGAATAAGTCGTCATTGCAAACTAAAACTTTTACCCAATTCCTGTTGGACTCTAGCTGGAGTATAAGGGAAAAGAACTCATGCTGTAGCTGTATAAAAGTTTTATCAACCATCACTTAGCTGGTAGGTGATAGGTGCAGCCAGGCGAAGGGGTAGGTTGGTGGGGGACGAAGTGAGAAACTGATCAGTGGAAAAGGTAAAGGGCTGAGGAGGAATGTGACAGAAAAGGAAAGCAGACCATGTGAGATAGGAAAGGAGTGAGATACCAACGAGAGGTGGTACACAGGGAAGGAGAAGAGAGCTAAAATGAGGAATGGGAAAAGAGAGGAGGGGGAGGGTTAGAAATTACTAGAAGGTAGAAGAATCGATGTTCATGCCATCAGTTTGGAGTGCACGGCAGAGAATTGATCACCAGAAATGTTACAGACAGAACAAAGGCGCCCGACACAGTGGTTCCCAGTGATGTAGTGGGAACATCAGACACTATCGGTGACTCTGACAGACTCCCAGGAGAAGTGTTGCCTCACCTGGAAGGGCTGTTTGGGGGCATGAATGGCAGGTGAGGAAGGAGGTGAATAGGGAGGCATAGCACTTCCTCCACTTGCAGGGTGGCAGTGGAATTAGAATAGCTGGCCACTGAGAAATACTGCATGTTATGGTAGCGTTCACAAGCATTTTAGAGGGACAGATGGTTTTGGCAAAGGGCCTTGCTTCTGAGCTGTGACGCTCTATGAAGGGAATGGATGATACACAGGAAGAGGACATTAGTATAAATTAGTGTCAGGAATGGCACAACTCAGTGGGCTGAATGGCCTGTCTAGCACTGTACTGTTCTATGATCCTTTGTGGGAGAAATTGCTTCCAACATAAGGATGAGCAGGAGCCAGAGCAAAGGGTAATTAACAAAGATTTAGGGAGACTATGTGGTGACTTATGATCTGCATTGCATTCCTGGAAAGGTGGTAGAAATTGATCCTGCAGTGAATTCCAAAAGAGAACAGGATGTAGCTGTGTAAAGGAGAGATCTAACAACTAAAGGGAAAGAGCAAATGAAGTAATTCAATTGTAAACTCTTTCATGGGATGTTCCAACCGCCATGGGATGAATTACATATGGTGAGATATAAATAATTGTGGCATGTCACAAAACTGATTGTAGATTGAAACTGTGCTGCTGTGCTTCAAAGCATGAGCTGGTGAAGATCAGGTTTGTGATAATGTAATCTTGATACTGTTTCAGAACATTCTGGTGATTGCAACCGATATCCGTTACCGCCCGGGAACCAGCAGCTGCTCCCAGCCAAAGCTTTGTGAGGGAAAGGAAAACCAGACATCTGATTATTTTGATTAACTGGCCACTTACTAAGCAGAGATTTTACATAAGGCCACCACATTTTCTCCATCAAATATTGTTCACTTCTAGCTTGATAGTTTTCAGTCTAGTGCATCTCAAATAGAAGCTATTGTTAAGCTCCATCTCCGTTTTTTTTCTTGTTCTTTTCTCTTTGTATGAACTTTTGTGTAAGACTTTTAATAAGCATAAGGAAATGTTGCTAAAATTTTCCTGTACGTATTGTTGGAAGAATATAAAACAAAAGTAACCAACTTTAGAGGAACCAAACCTTTCCTCTACAACAGTCAACCTTTATCAGTTTTGATCTCAATCCATATATGTTTTTGACAGGGCGTTTGAAAGAAACTTTTGGTGTGTCAATACAATTTTTGTTTAAGCTTAACCATTTGCATGAGCATCTGAAAAAAAGAGTAAGTGCTTCAGTTTACTGTATTTCTGTATTGGATAAACAAAGACTGCAAACTTTCTTTGGATGATGCATTCACCTTCTCACTGAAAAAAGCAGATTCAATTACTTTTAAAAGGACAAATAAATAACAGAACAAGGTATTTTGGGATGTGGTTTCTTTTAATTCTCCTCTAAGCTGCCTGACTGGCATTGGTTTTGAATTTATGGATTTGCCATCTTGTCCTCTGTGGTTTTTTTGTAGAGTTAAAGTCAGGTTTATCGTCTGCGTGAGTACATGTATGCACAGGTACAACGTAAAACGTATTTGCAGCAGCATCACAAGGACACAGCACCATATAAATAACATTTACAAGAAAAGCAAAATTAAATGTAAAGTCAGCAGAAGTTTTACTATTAAGAGCATAATTATAACAAAGTCCACTTTAGTGCAAAGTGATCAAAGTGGTCACTGGTGTTTGAGGTTGTGGAGGTTTGTACAAGAACCAAATATTTGAAGGGAAGTAACTATTATTGAACCTAGCTTCTTTAATTCATATACCAGCATTGACATTAAAATACCGGATCCTGTATAACCAACACCCCACATCCTCTACTCAAGATGCATGCAAGGGAGAGCCAGTTCTGTAAATGTCTAGAGCTGCGTGCCCTTTACCCTCCCGCTCACTGGCTGATGTGGTCAATAAGCAGTGTTGTCAGGAGCAATGTCCAGCAATGGCAGGTATTCTTGGGAATAATGCACAAGGTGCAAAATCAGTTCATCCCCCAGAGAAGGAAGGATTCAAAGGGGGGAAAGGGGCCACAGTGGTTGACAAAGGAAGTCAGAGATTGCATAGCATTAAAAAAAAGGAAATATGACAGAGCTAAGGTGAGTGGGAGGACAGAAGATTGGGAAGTTTTTAAGGAACAACAGAACTTAACTAAAAAGACAATACGGGGAGAAAAAATGAGGTACGAACGCAAGCTAGCCAGGAACATAAAGGAAGATAGCAAAAGCTTTTTTAGGAATGTGAAGAGAAAGAAGATAGTTAAGAACAATGTTGGGCCCTTGAAGAATGAATTGGGTGAAATTGTTATGGGAAACAGAGAAATGGCAGAAGAATTTAATGAGTACTTTAGATCTGTTTTCACTAAGGAAGACTCAAGCAATCTCCCAGATGTATGGATGGGCCAAGGACATAGGGTAACAGAGGAAATGAAATGGATTGACATTCGGAAGGAAACGGTGATGAGAAAACTGATGGGACTGAAGGCTGACAAATCCCCAGGTCCGGATGGTCTGCACCCTAGGGTACTAAAGGAGGTGGCCCTGGAAATTGCGGATGCATTGGTAATCATTTTCCAATGTTCCTTAGATTCAGGATCAGTTCCTGAGGGTTGGAGAATGGCTAATGTTATTCCACTTTTTAAGAAAGGAGGGAGGGAGAAAACCGAGAACTATCGACCTGTCAGCCTGACATCGGTGGTGAGAAAGATGCTAGAGTCCATTATTAAGGATGAAATAGTGGCATATCTAGATAACAGTGATAGGATTGGGCCGAACCAGCATGGATTTACCAAGGGTAAGTCACGCTTGACTAATCTGTTGGAGTTTTTCAAGGATGTAACCAGGAAGTTAGACGGGGAAGATCCAGTGGATGTAGTGTACCTCGATTTTCAGAAGGCATTTGATAAGGTCCCACATAGAAGATTGGTGGGTAAAATCAAAGCTCAGGGCATCGGGGGAAAGACATTGACATGGATAGAAAACTGGTTGGCAGATAGAAAGCAAAGGGTAGCAGTGAATGGGTGTTTCTCGGAATGGCAGGTGGTGACTAGTGGGGTGCCACAGGGCTCGGTATTAGGACCACAGCTGTTTACCATTTACATTAACGATTTGGATGAAGGCATAGAAAATAACATCAGCAAATTTGCTGATGATACTAAGCTGGGTGGCAGTGTGACATGTAATGAGGATGTTAAGAAAATTCAGGGTGACTTGGATAGGCTGGGTGAGTGGGCAGATTCTTGGCAGATGACGTTTAATGTGAATAAGTGTGAGGTTATCCACTTCGGGAGTAAGAACAGGAAGGCAGATTATTATCTGAACGGTGTAGGGTTGGGTAAGGGAGAAATACAAAGAGATCTAGGAGTCCTTGTTCACTAGTCACTGAAGGTGAATGAGCAAGTGCAGCAGGCAGTGAAGAAGGCTAATGGAATGTTGGCCTTTATTACAAAGGGAATTGAGTACAAGAGCAAGGAAATCCTCTTGCATTTGTACAGAGTCCTGGTGAGACCACACCTGGAGTATTGTGTACAGTTTTGGTCTCCAGGGTTAAGGAAGGACATCCTGGCTGTAGAGGAAGTGCAGCGTAGATTCACGAGGTTAATTCCTGGGATGTCTGGACTGTCTTACGCAGAGAGGTTAGAGAGACTGGGCTTGTACATGCTGGAATTAAGGAGATTGAGAGAGGATCTGATTGAAACATATAAGATTATTAAGGGATTGGACAACATAGAGGCAGGAAATATGTTCCAGATGCTGGGAGAGTCCAGAACCAGAGGGCATGGTTTGTGAATAAGGGGTTGGTCATTTAGGACAGAGTTAAGGAAAAACTTCTTCTCCCAGAGAGTTGTGGGGGTCTGGAATGCACTGCCTCGGAAGGTAGTGGAACCCAATTCTCTGGATGCTTTCAAGAAGGAGCTAGATAGGTATCTTATGGATAGGGGAATTGAGGGATATGGGGACAAGGCAGGAACCGGGTATTGATGGTAATTGATCAGCCATGATCTCAAAATGGTGGTGCAGGCTCGAGGGGCCGAATGGTCTACTTCTGCACCTATTGTCTATTGTCTGTTAATCATTGTGGCATCCAGCATACTCCCATAATGGTGTTCACTGCTACTGGAATGATTTTGTTGCTGTTTGGCCATCCAGTTGCTGATTGATGCACCATCAATAACTCACACTGAGACGTAAGGCGAGATATCGGCTTTTATTGACTGGAAGAAGGAACCAGGAGTGAGTGTCCATCATACTATGTCCTGGAGACTGAGGCCGAGCGTCAGGCCTCAGATCTCCTTTATACAGGGGTCTGTGGGAGGAGCCACAGGAGCAGTCAGCAGGGGGCGTGTCCAGACAGGCACATAGTTCACCACACTGATATTCCAAACACACTGATGGAACGTGTCAGGAAAATTGTCCTGAATAGTACTCTTACTTGCTATACTGACCAAGGAGTACTGTTTATACATTGTTCTGCATAATAACTGCAACACACTCATCATGAGGACAGGCCATCTTCATGTTCTGAGACATTGATGCAGGTTTTGGAAGTAACCTCCAGCATTTACAACCAGGGTACTGGCTGAACTTGGAGACCTGAGTTACAAGGAGAGGTCACATTGACTAAGACTTAATTCTGTGGAATGTAGAAGATTGAGGGATTGGTAACCTGATACATGTATACAAGATCATGAGGGGCACAGACAGGGTGAAAGTACATAATTTTTTCCCCAGGGAGGGGTACTAAAAAAAGGGATTTGGGTTCAAGATCAGAGTTGAGAAACTTAAAATGGACATCAGAGGCAGCTGCTTCTTGCCAAGGAGGTGTGCGTATTTGGAATGAGTTTGGAATGAATTGCAAGGAGCTGGTTGAGGCAGGCGCATTAACGTTTCAAAACCATCTAAATAAGCACATGGAGAAAAGAGTTATGGCCAGATACGTGCAAAGGGAATTACCGCACTGGGTGATACAGCCAGCATGGATGAGCTGGACTGAAGGACCTGTATGACTCTGAGTGCAGGGAGTTGTTACAGGTGCTGGCTAATAATTCTCACAATATCCATCCTAAATTTGAGCTCTCCAGCTATCTACTTATTTTCTTACTTCTACCTTAGCACATAATTTAAAAATAAATGGATCACTAATGTTCAATTCTAGTATTTAAAATATAGGAGCAGAACTGGGCCGTTTGGTCATTGAGTCTGCTCCTCCATTCCATTAGGGCCCCTTAAACCCATTCTCCTGCCTTCTCTCCAGAACCTTTGACGCCTGAGTAATCAAGAGTCTATCGACCTCCACTGTGACTCAATGACTTGGCCTCCACAACTATCCATAACAATAAATTCCAGATTCACCACCTTCTAGCTGAAGAAATTCCTCCTCGTCGCTTTGTTAAATGTTTGTTTCTCTACCTGAGGCTGTGCTCTCTGATCCTAAACTCACCTTGTATGAGAAACATCTTCTCCACATTCACTCTGTAATATTCGGTAGGCTTCAATAAGATCTTATGCACTCTTCTAAACTCCAGCGAGTACAGACCCAAAGCCAACAAACAATCCTTTCATGCCCAGAATCATTCTGCTAAGCCTCCTCCGCACCCTCTCCAATGCCAGCACATCGTTTCTTAAACCAGGAGCACAAAACTGCTCACAATACTCCAAATTCAGTTTGACCAATGCTTTATAATCCCTCAGCATTACATCCTTGCTCCTGTAGTCCAGTCCTCTCAAAATGAACACTAACATTGCACTGGCCACTGGCTCAAATCTGCAAATCAGCCTATAGGAAATCCTGTACATGTCACAGTCCTGACCGTAATTCTCCATTTTCTCCTAATTCCCTTTGATGGCGGCACACCTGGTTTTTATTAAGACCGGCAACTTTGCACACTTTAGTTGCTCGATCGTTGGTTTTGCCAGTGTGGTGATTAACGTTTCCCGGCCGCTTGGGATTGTGTGTTCTAAGTTTTGCTTCAGTACCGAGATTTACTTGTGAGACTCGGTCACTCCGCGTCAAGGTAAGTTTTCTAAGTTCTACTCCAGTTCTGAGGTATACCTGTAAAACCCAGTCTCTCCAAGTCAAGATAAGTATTGTAAGTTTTACTTCAGCACCAAGGTTTACCTGTGTAATCCCATCTCTCCGTGCTAAAGAAGTTTTGTCTGCTGCCTTCCTTTCTACGCTTCGTGTCAAGATGAGTTCCTCCTGGTTTCCTGCACTCCCTCCTGCTTGCCGTTCAACGCTCACGCCCGCGTCTGCACCCGAACTCAATCTCCGTGCCTGTGTCCTGCGCTTGTGTTTGCCAAGTTCGTTGTAACAGCACAAGGACTCCTAATCCCCTTTGTATCTCTTGATTTTTGAAATGGTCTATGCCTTTATTCTTATTACAAAAGTGTATGACCAGACACTTCCCTACACAATATTCTATCTGCCACTTCTTTGCCCATTCTCCCAATCCAGGTCCTTCTGCAGACTTCCTGTACCTGCCACTCCACCTGTCTTTAAATTGTCTGCAAACTTGGCCACAAAGACATCAATTCAATCATCCAAATCATTGACATATAATGTGAAAAGAAGCAAACCCAATACTTATCCGTCTGAAACACCATTAATCACCAGCAGCCAACCAGAATAGGGCCCCTTTATTCTGACTCTTTGCCTCCTGCCAGTCTGTCAATCTTCTGTCCATATTAGTACCTTTCCTGTAATACCACGGGCTCTTATATTGTTAAGCAGCCTCATGTAAACAATATCAACTGACTCTCCTTTGACTATCCTGCCTGTTAGTTCCTCAGAGAATACCAAAAGATTTGTTAGAAAATGTTTCCCCCTTAAAGAAACCATGTTGATTTTATTATGTGCCTCCAAGTACTCCGAAACCTCATCCTTAACAGTGGACTCCCACATCTTCTCAATCACTGAGGTCAGGTTAACTAGCCTATAATTTCCTTTATTCTGCCTCCCTCCCTTTTTGAAGAATGAAGTGACATTTGCAATGTTCCAGTCCTCTGGAACTGTGCGAGAATCTATCGATTCTTGAAAGATCACTAAAATACTTCCACTATCTTTTCATCTATTACTTTGAGCTCTGGGCTGTTATCCATCTTGTTCAGGTGACATATCTAGCCTCAGACTTTTTCGTTCCTCAAGCACTTTCTCCTCAATAAAAGCAACCATACTCAATTCTGCCGCTTAGCACTCTAGAATTTATGGCACACTGCTGCTGTCTTCCATGGTTATGATTAATAGAAAATACTTACTAAATTCGCCTGCCATTTCTTTGTCCCCCATTACTAACTCTCCAACATCATTTTCCAGAGGTCCTATATCCTCTCGTCTCTCTTTTACTCTTTATTTATCTGGCGGAAAAAACTTTGATATCCTCTTTTATATCATCAGATAGCTTCCCTTGTATTTAATCTTTTCTCCTCATATGGCTATTTTAGTTGCCTTCTGTTGGTTTATAAAAACTGCCCAAATCTCTAACATTTCATTGATGTTTGCTGTTATGTGCCTTCTCTTTTGCTTTTATGCTCTTTGACTTATCCTTGCTTCAGAACACTTCATCTTTAATATGTATCTATCCTCTACCTTCCAACTTGCTCCCAGAATCACTAGGCATTGCTGTTCTGCCATCAACCTGTTATTTAATTCCCATCATTTTTTATATTGGCAGTTTCTTAACTCTACTCACATGGATTCAATATCTTCTGATCCAATGTCACTTCTTTCAAAGGATTTGACTTCCTTTTTTAACCAACAGAGCCACCCCACCTCCACTCTGCTTATCTGCCTGTCCTTTTCATACAATGTGTGCCCTTAAATGTTAAACTCCTAACTGTTGTGTTTGCTTTTGATAAAAGACTAATTTTGCGTGGGTTTTCAAATGCTAACCCATTTATTAACAGGAGACAGTCGTGGCTTCTATCTCCACACTTTAGTGTGTGCTCCTAGTTCACCAACGTCCTTCTGGTTCTGGATGAACCACTCACGTTGCACACCAGGAACTGAAGTTCTTTATTATGTATGCACATAATATCACATCTTCCCCCTTTCAATCCCTCATAAACCTGCAAGAAACAATACTGCTTTCCGACAGAGAGATTTATATTAACTTCAATTGTAATGAGCTTTCCAACACAGATATTTACATTAAGCCATCACAGAGATAGACTGAAAGTAGATGGGTGAATCAGAGACTGTATTTGCTTATTCAAGTCCACCTTTTGGACTGCTATTTGTTTCTGCAGATGTCTTGCTTTCACTTGCTGTGTTAATACCAGTGTCCTTTTGAAAACTCGGATCTGTGTGCTTATTTCTTTCACAACCTTTTGCCAAGATCTTAACTGTTCATCTCTGTTCTTGTTCTTGCTGTGTGCCATATTTGCTCTACTTGCCTCATAATGAAGTCTTGGACTACCTGTCTCTTTGCACTAGTTCCAACTGAGTCTGTCTCAACTCACAGAGCTCGTTCTGTTCGCTGCATATCATGGATAGCAGCTCCTCCTGTTGGCTTGTGCTGATGTTCTGACCTTGGGGATTGTGTGGTCTCCGCATCTTCCTTTTTTATTTTTCCTCTTCTACTTCGCTGAGGATTGTGGTGATATTTTTGATTTCCTGTCTTTATCTGGAAGTTGATGAGAAACAGATTTTGAACCAAAGCTGCATGATGTGGAAGCAAGACTGGCAACGTCTTCATCATGATCACTCTGTTCAGCACAGTCAAGCTAGTGTAGCTGGTATGGACATCTAACGAAGGTGGAGTTCTTGTGCTTCTCTTGCATAACCTCACTAGAGCACTCATGAATGCTGTTACAAGTTTCTCAAGTTGCATTAGGTAAGCATTTGAGTTCCTTAAAGACACCTGTGTCCATGAGTATTGTGTGGTCATCATTGGTCTGTGAAGCCACTACAAACACCCTTCACCTGGCAGAGCCTTTTGCATGCACTCAGCCGTAATATTAGCTGCACTCTTTTCTACAATCAGTAGTAAGTGCTGCCCCTTGTGCTTGAAGGTCACTACTTCAGTCCTTTTACTGAAACTTTCTCTCCAGTATAGCCTGTCACTTTTAATTACACTGGGTAAATCTTGCTCTTTACTGTCAGTCTTGTAATCATCGCTGGATAACAGAATCACCTGGTCTCTGGTGGTGAGTTTGAATGGAATTACTGTCTCATTCAGAGTCACTGGAACAATCCATTCCGTCTTACCAGCACCAGCAGTTTGCAGAGAATCTACAAAAACGTCCTCAGTTTCCTCTTTCACCAGTGTGGACCTCTTGGTAGCACCAGCCTTGCAGCACTTTGGGATGTGCCTATGTCCACATTTGCTGCATTAACTGTTTGATCCTACCTCATTGCTATGTGGTTGCTTTGGGAAAAGCCTCGTGCTCTGTCCCTCTGTATTCACAGCATGCAATGTTGTTTCCGATCTGTGCAGCTTTGCTTTTGCTCGTGTGGTCCCCGCTACCCTACACATATCTACAGCCTTTTCTAGCCTCAAATCATTTTTCCAAAGCAAGCTTTCTCTCAAATCTCCAAACTTGCAGGACTTACTCAACGTGTGGAGCTAACACTTTGTTTCTGTTCACAGCAAAAGAATTTATTTCTTTCAAACAAGATGTTTTTACTTGGGACAATTTCTCATCTGCACCTCCGGCTCTATTCACTGCTAAATATATACTGAATCACTGTTTGAAGCATTTCCAGTTACCCATGGATTGCTGGTAAACTGCATAGTTGTGGGTGGAATTGGGTTATCCTTAACAGAATTTTTTGGACTTCTCTAAACTGTATCTCTTGGTGAACTTCGAGACAGTGTGTGTCCTTTCAGGCAGCTTCTCTCCATCGGAACCTAGCATCTTTCTTAATCACTCTCAGTATTCAGTTACGCTTCGTCCCCTGTGCTGATGGAGATTGTGGAGGAGATGCAGGCCCTAGTCAGTTCAGATTGGGAAAAGCAAGTGAGGAAATCCAGGATCCAATTGCATAAGGGAGTACTGAAGCCCAGTGCTTGGAGTTTACTGATTAGTTTTGAGGGGATGATGGTATTAAATGTTGAACTGTAATTGATGAAGAACATCCTGAGAACATCCATTGTTCTCTCCCCTTCCCTATTCCTCCCGCCCCCCCGAAGAATTCAAAGGGGTATGCTTGTTGCTGAGGGGAATGGCCACAGGGGAATCATGCACTGCTTAATCCTCTTATTTCTGATGGTTACCCATCTACTGTCTGAAGTCTGCATTCTGGGTACGACCACATCAGTAAAAGTCATGAGTAAAGACCATTGAAAAGTAAGTTTTTAAAAAAACCCACAAAATCTGCAGTTACTGAGAATCTGAAATAAAAATTGGATGTTTTTCAGGTTGGAGACCATTCATTAGGTCTGACTTGAAATGTTAACTCTGCTTCTCTCTCCATGGATGTTGCCTGTCCTGCTGAGTATTTCCAGGAATCTTTACTTCTAAGCCAGTCAAAGATACTCAGTTTCCAACACTCCGAGTAAGTTGTTACAAGCTTTTTATTCACTTAGAGCACACTTTGATTAGTGCGACCCTAAATCCCATTTTAACAGCACATTCCACACCCCAGTACTATAGCCAAACTATTCAAGTTCCTGGCAACACACACAATACTAGAAGAATTCAACCTATGGAAATGAATAAATCTTTTGGGCGAAGATCCTTCTTCAGTGCTGGAAAGAAAGGAGAAGAGGTTAGAATAAAAAGGTAATGGAAGGGGAAGGAGGACGAGCTGGGAGGTGATAAGCAAAGCTAGTTGGGTGGGAAAGGTAAAGGGCGGGAGGCGAAGGAATCTGATAGGAGAGGAGAGAGAACAACAGGAGAAATGGAAGCAGCACGAGAGGAGGTGATAGGCAGGTGAAGAGAAGAGTTAAGAGGTCAGAGTGGAGAATGGAAGAGGAAAGGGGGCGGGGTAAGAAATTTACCAGGCTTCTCCACCCTGTGAGTGGGAGAAGAGGCGGCCATGGACCAACGTGCTATAAGAGATATAGGGATAGGAATTTAAATGGTCAGCCGCTGGGAAATTCCATTTTTGGTGAATGGAGCAAAGGTATTCATCACAGCGGTCCCCCAACTTACAAAATGCTGGCCGGGCAACATTGATGGAAAAGAGTAAACAGTTGACATTTCAGGCTGAGACCTTCATCAGGACTGGGATAAAAAGCTGAGGTTAGATTAAGAAGTTGGTGGGGGGAGAGGAAGAAGAAGAACAAGGTAGTAGATAATAGGTGAAACCAGAAGAGGGGGAGAGGTGAAGTAAAGGGCTGGAAAGCTGATGGTTGAAAGAGGTTAAGGGCTGTCTGACAGGAGAAGGTAGAAGACCATGGAAGAAAGGCAAGGGGGAGGAGCACCAGTGGGAGGTGATGGACAGATAAGGAGATGAGGTGAGAGAGGGAAACAGGATTGGGAATGTTGGGAGGTGGGGTAGGTAATTACCAGAAATCTGAAAAATTGATGTTCATGCTATCAGATTTGGAAGCTACCCAAACAGAATACAAGCTGTTGCCCCTCCAGCTTAATGGGATTGGGAAGTAGAATTGAGGTGGGTAGCCACCTGGAGATCCCGTTTTATCTGGCGACAGGGCATAGGTGCTCAGTAAATTGGTCTCCCAATCTACATTGGGTCTCACTGAAATACAGTACAGGAGGCCACACCGGATACAGTAAATTACCACAACAGGCTCACAGGTGAAGGGTTGCCTCACCTGGAAGGACTGTATGGGGCCTTGAATGTTAGTAAGGGAGGAGGTGTAGGGGCAGGTATGGTACCTGTTCCTCTTGCAATGTTAAGCACCAGGAGGGCAATCAGTGGGGAGGGATAAATGAACAAAGGAGTTGTGTAGGGAGAAAGTGGAAAAGTGGGGGGAAGGGAAAGATGTGCTTGATGGTCAGATCCCATTGGGAATGGCGGAAGTTACGGAGAATTACGTGTTGCACATGGAGGCTACTGGGATGGTAGGTGAGGACAAGAGGCACTATCCCTGATGGGGTGGTGGGGTGAGGGCAGACGTGTGCAAAATGGAAGAGCTGCGAGAACTGATGGTGAAGGAAGGAAAGCCCCTTTGAAGGAGGACATATCAGTTCTGGAATGAAAAGCCTCATCATGAGAGCAGATGCACCAAAGACTGAAGAACTGAGAGCAGGGAACGGAAAGTTTTACAAGTGACAGGGTGGGAAGAGGTATAGTCCAGGTAGAATCAGTAGGTTTGTAAAAGATATCAGTAGGTAAACTGTCTCTGGAGATGGAGATAGAGAGAGATCGAGAAAGGGGAGGGAGGTGTCAGAAATGAACAAGGTCAACATGAGGGCAAGGTGGAAGTAGGAGGCAGAGTTGATGGAATTGACAAGCTCAGCATGGTGCATGAAGCAGCACCAATGCAATCCTCAATGTAGAGCAGGAAGAGTTGGGAAGCATCATCATGGAAGGCTTGGAACAAGGACTGTTGTATGAGGGGTGATTGATAAGTTCGTGGCCTAAGGTAGGAGTCAATTTTAGAAAACCTAGCACATTTATTTTTCATCCTCCCCTAGTGTTGCCACCATATCTTTGTGGACCTTCTTGGGTGATAAGCCCTTGAGACTGAGGTAGCGGATGACTGCACGAAGGCTGATGTTGTCCATTTTCTCAGATGGTGCTTACTTGCAATTTTCAATTATCAGAAATACCACAAGTTATTAACTTCAAACTTTTTGCATAATCACTTAAGGAGTTGAACTGCATGTGCATGTAACGAGAGCTGTATAACTCATTTCCTTCTAAGGCCACAAACTAATCAATCACCCCTGCTGTGGACCACTTCTGGAGGTCCAAGATGCCGACTTCTACAAAGAAGGGATCCGTATGCTCCACGACCGCTGGACTAAGTGTGTAAAATGTAGGAGGGGACTATGTTGAAAAATAAATGTGCGAGGTCTAGGCCACAAACTTATCAATCACTCCTTGTATGCTGCCCGTAAAAAGGTAGGCATAGCTGGGGCCCATGCAGGTACCCATGGCTATTGTTTGAGTCAGGAGAAAGTGGGGGGAGTCAAAGAAGAAATTATTGAGTGAGGACCAGTTCTGCCAGTTCTGGTGCAGCAAGACTGGTTGGATCTTTTATTGAGAAGGAAGTGGTGAGCTTTAAGGTGTTCTTGAGGGAGGGTAGAAGTGTATAGGGATTGGACATCTATGGTGAAAATAAGGCAGTCAGGGCCAGAGGATTGGAAGTTGTTGAGGAGAACAAATCAGTTTGCTGAACTGTCAAATTGTCACACATTATCTGATTGTTTCATTTCACAATAAAGGACAACATGATTCACAAAAATTGCTACTTATGTTAAATGTATGGTATAATTAAGTGGGTAAGGAGTTGTGTAAATTCAGAAGAGTAAAATCCCTGGTCTCTCAATAACTAAGTCAAATTTACAACCAGATATACCATGCTTGGAAACCATAACACTGCAGCCACATCACAAAATCATGTCTGTTCTTTTAAAGGGGATGTCTGAACAGAATTTACATTTTTGATGAATATGTATTAGATCCTGAAATACAGTGGCATGCAAAAGTTTGGGCACGCCTGCTCAAAATTTCTGTTTCTGTGAATAGTTAAGTGAGTAGAAGATGAACTGATCTCCAAAAGTCATAAAGTTAAAGATGAAAAATTCTTTACAACATTTTAAACAAGATTAGTGTATTATTTTTGTTATGTACAATTTTAGAGTGAAGAAAAGGAAAGGAATACTATGCAAAATTTTGGGTACACCAAGAGATTTGAGCTCTCAGATCACTTTTACCAAGGTCTCAGACCTTAATTAGCTTGTTAGGGCTATGGCTTGTTCAGTCATTGTTAGGAAAGGCCAGGTGATGGAAATTTCAAAGCTTTATAAATACCCTGACTCCTCTAACCTTGTCCCAACAATCAGCAGTCATGGGCTCCTCTAAGCGGCTGCCTAGCACTCTGAAAATTAAAATAAATGATGCCCACAAAGCAGGAGAAGGCTATAAGAAGATAGTGTTTTCAGGTAGCCATTTTCTCAGTTTGTAATGTAATTAAGAAATGGTAGTTAACAGGAATGGTGGAGGTCAAGTTGAGGTCTGGAAGACGAAGAAAACTTTCTGAAAGAACTGCTCATAGGATTGTTAGAAAGGCAAATCAAAACCCCCATTTGACTGCAAAAGACCTTCAGGAAGATTTAGCAGACTCTGGAGTGGTGGTGCACTGTTCTACTGTGCAGCGCGACACCTGCACAAATATGACCTTCATGGAAGAGTCATCAGAAGAAAACCTTTCCTGCATCCTCACCACAAAATTCAGCATCAGAAGTTTGCAAAGGAACATCTAAACAAGCCTGATGCATTTTGGAAACAAGTCCTGTAGACTGTTGAAGTTAAAATAGAATGTTTTGGCCACAATGAGCAAAGGGTACAGAATTTCATGAAAAGGACACCTCTCCAATTGTTAAGCACAAGGGTGGATCAATCATGCTTTGGGCTTGTGTTGCAGCCAGTGGCAAGGGGAACATTTCACCAGATGAATGAATTCAATTAAATACCAGCAAATTCTGAAAGCAAACATCACACTGTCTGTTTAAAAAAAAGGCTGAAGGTGAAAAGCTTCTATAACAGGATAATGATCCTAAACACATCTCAAAATCCAAGTTGTACTACCTCAAGAGGCGCAAGCTGAAGGTTTTGCCATGGCCCTCACTGTCCCCCGACCTAAACATCATTGAAAATCTGTGGATAGACCTCAAAACAGCAGTGCATGCAAGATGGTCCAAGAATCTCACAGAACTACAAGCCTTTTGCAAGGAAGAATGGGCGAAAAACCCCCAAACAAGAATTGAAAGACTCTTAGCTGGCTACACAAAGCATTTACAAGCTGAGATTTTTGCCAAAGGGGGTGTTACTAAGCACTGACCATGCAGGGTGCCCACACTTTTGCTTCGGGCTCTTTTCCTTTTTAGTTATTTTGAAACTGTAAAAGACGGAAATAAAAAAAGTAATTGTGCTTAAAATATTAAAGAAATGTGTCATCTTTAACTTTATAGCTTTTGGAAATCAGTTCATCATTTACTCGCTTAACTACTCACAGTAACAGAAATTTTGACCGGGATGCCCAAACTTTTGCATGCCACTGTAACTGTGTCAGATGTCAGTGTTCTCGAACAAATCAAAAGCTGTGAATGGAGTACATGTGCAACTCTAAATAACTCTGTTTTGTGTAGAGTAAGGTACACAAATAGTACTGATTGCTCATTAATTATGATTAGATAGATAACCTCACTATTCAAAATTTCCATTCACACAGACAAAATCACTTCAAACAGCTTGGTACTTGAACTGATAGCAGACGAGTTCCTCGTCTCATTCACCTGGGTCACATCAGACAAAAGAGATCTCAAGCTGTCCCATTTCTAGTGTGTTGATTTATTCCAATGACAGAGTGGAAGCAATGGGCAGGAGGTACGGGAACCTCAAAACTCCAGGGGCCGAGGCTCAATCCTGACTCAGGTGCTGCGTGGAGTTTACATGTTCCCCTTGCAGCTGTAGGTATTTCTCTGGGTTTCCCCACTGCAGTTGAGTTAACCATCTATTGTAGATTACTCCTCATGTAGATGGATGGCAAAAGAACCAAAGGAGAGTTAATAGGAAGGTGAGTGAGAACAGATGACAGGGAAATATGATGAGGGATGGGATTGATCTACTGGGAGCTGGCACATTCCTGAGGATCCCAATGGCCTACTTAGTTCTAACTCCAGAATAAGTTGTGAATGTCTGGAATCCACTGCCAGGATCGATGGTGGAGGCAGAAACATTTAAAAGGTTGCTAAGTAGCCACATGAATATGCAGAAAAATAAGGACATTGTGCAGACATATGGGATTAGTTTAGCTAGGTTTTCAATTACTAGTTTAATTCTTTCATGGGCTGAAGGGTCTGTTCCTGTGCTGTACACTTGTATTTTGTGTTCTATATTCTAACTAGTAAGAATATCTAACAACTGAATGAAAATCATCACCTCAGTGAAACACTTGCTGGATTTTGTGTAGAATAAACCAATATAAATTTTGGTAATGCTGAACAATCGGGGGGCAGGGGCAGGAAGCAAGGTAAGGTGAAAATTGAAGTAGAAAACTGAGACATTTCATATTAGCTGTGGTGCTCACATTGCCCGTAATCATCTATAACAACACCCTACTGCCTTGCATTTGATGAGAACGTGCTTTGCTGTGAAAGTTTACAGTACACTCCTATTTATACAACTTGTGTAGAAGAACTGAAATACTTTTGATTCATGAGCCCTGAGTGTTCTAAATTGCTGAACACGGCTCAAATCTTGTCTCATGCCCAGTACGAAACAGAACGCTGTTAATTGTTACGTGACTGAAGGCACATTTCTGTCACGTGCCCAGTGCTGTTGGAAAAGGTCTTTAGCTTGCATTACACCAACTCACAGTTAGCCTTTGTTAGCAAACAGTCCCCGTCCGTAGGGTGTGAATTTTGGAAAGGAGACAGCGATTGGGATTAATATTTCCGTGCTTTTTGAGAGACTCAGACATAAGATACACTTCAGCGTTTTGGCAAGAATAAAAAAAACTCACCATTCATTGGGGGAGTGACATTCCTAATCAGGGATAGTATCATAGCTTCAGGAAGGGAGGACATCGTGAAGAGATCCTCTACAGAGTCAATGTTAATGGAAGTCAGAAACAGGAAGGGAGCAATCACTCTTTTGGGGCTATTCCATAGGACCCTGACCCCACCAACATCAACAACACACTGAGAAGGGAGGCAGATTTTGGAAAGACTATAAGACACTGAAGCAGAATTAGGCTATTTGGCCCAATGACTCCGCTCCACCATTTGATCATGGCTGATCCATTTCCCTTTCAACCCTTTCTCCTGCCTTCTCCCCATAACCTTCATCCTCTGATTAATCAAAAATCCATCAGTCTCCGCCTTAAATGCACTTAATGACCTGGGCTCCACAGGCAATGAATTCCACTGATTCACCACCATCTGGCTAAAGAAATTTCATATCTCTGTTCTAAATGGACATCCTTCTATTCTGAGGTTATGCCTTCTTATCTTAGACTCTTCCACTGTGGGAAACATCCTCTCCATATCCACTCCATCCAGGCCTTTCACGATTCAATAGGATTAAATGAGATTCCCCCCTCATTATTCTAAACTCCAGTGTGTACAGGCCCAGAGCCATCAAATGCTCCTCATGTGATAAGCCTTTCAATCCCAGAATAATTTTTGTAGACCTCCTCCGTACCTCTCCAATATCAACATACCCTTTCTTAGATAAGGGGCAGAAAACTATTCACAATATCCCAAGTGAAGCACTGCCAGTGCCTTAAAAAGCCTCAGCATTACATCCTTGTTTTTATATTCCAGTCCTCTCAAAATGAATGCTAACATTGCATTTAACTTTTTCACCACTGACTCGACCTGCAAATTAACCTTTAGAGAATCCTACACAACGACTCCCAAGTCCTTTCACATCTCAGATTTTGGATTTCCTCCTCATTTAGAAAACAAGTGACACTTTTATTCCTTCTATCAAAGTGCACGACCATACACTTCCCAACACTGTATTCCATTTGCCACTTCTTTACACATTCTCCTAATCTACCCAAGTCCTTCTGCAAACTCCCCGCTTCCTCAAAACCATCTGTCACACCACTTATCTCTATATCATCTGCAAATTTGGCCACACAGCCATAAATCTCGCCATCCAAATCATTGAAACACAACATAAGAAGAAGTGGTCCTAATACTGACCCCCGCAGAACACCACTAGTCACTGGCAGTCAATTAGAAAAGGTTCTCTTTATTCCCACTCTTTGCCTCCTGCCAATCAGCCAATGCTCTATCCATGCCAGTATCTTTCCTGTATTACCATGGGTTCTTACCTTGTTAAGCAGCCTTGTTAAGTTTTAAGTTCCTCAGCGTACACATCACCAAGGATCTTAAGTGGTCTATACGTACTGGCTGTGTGGTGGAAAAAGCACAACAGTTCCTCCTTCACCTCAGATGGTTGAAGTAGTTTGGTATGGGCCCCTAAATCCTAAGAACTTTCTACAGGGGCACAATTGACACCATCCTGACTGGCTGCATCACTGCCTCGTAAGGGAAATGTACTTCGCTCAGTCGCAGGACTCTGCAGAGAGTGGTGATGGCCCAGCACATCTGTTCACGTGAACCTCCCACTATTCAGGATACTTACAAAGACAAGTGTGTAAAAAGGGCCCGAAGGATCATTGGGGACCCAAGTCACCCCAACCACAAACTGTTCTAGCTGCTACCATCCGGGAAATGGTACCACACCATAAAAGCCAGGACCAACAGGCTCTGGGACAGCTTCTTCCACCAGGCCATCAGACTGATTAATTCATCCTGACACAACTGTATTCCTATGTTATATTGACTCTCCCGTTGTACATACTATTTATTATAAATTACTATACATTGCATATTTAGATAACAAAGATTTTTACTCCATGCATATGAAGGATTTAAGTAATAGTCAATTCAATTCAATTCATGTGTGGCATTTTGTCAACGGCCTTTTGAAAATCCAAGTACACAACATTCACCGGTTCTCCTTTGTTTATCCTGCTTGTTATTTCCTCAAAGAATTCCATCAAGTTTGTCAGGCAAGATTTTCCCATGCTGACTTTGGCCCATTTTATCATGTGGCTCTAAGCACCCTGAAACTTAATCCTTACAATTGACTCCAAAATCTTCCCAACCATTGGAGTCAGGCTAACTGGCCTATAATTTCCTTTCTTCTGCCTCCCTCCCTTATTAAAGAGTGGAGAGACATTTGCAGTTTTCCAGTCCTCCAGAACTATTCCAGAATCTAGTGATTCTTAAGAAATCATTACTAATGCTTCCACAATCTCTTCAGCTACCTCTTTCAGAATCAGAGGGTGTACACCATCCGGTGTACTTATCTACCAGGTGACTTATCTATCTTCAGACCTTTCAGTTTCCCAGGCACCTGATCCCTAGTAATAGCAACTGCACTCACTTTTGTCCCTTAACACTCTTGAACTGCAAAAGTGCCTTCCACAGTGAAGAATGATGCAAAATAATTATTCAGTTCAGTCCTCCATTATGACCCCTCCAACATAACTTTCCAGCGGTCTGACATCTACTCTCCCCTCTCTTTTACTCTTTATATATCCAAAAAAAGCTTTTGTTATCCTCTCTGATATTATTGTCTAGCCTACCTTCATATTTAATCTTGTCCCTCCTTATGGTGTTTTTATTTGCCTTCTGCTGGTTTTTAAAAAGCTTCCCAATCCTCTACCTCCCATGTATTTTTATAATATATTAAATGTCCTCTCTTTTGCTTCTGTGTTGGCTTTGGCCTCTCGTCAGCCACGGTTGCATCATCCTGCCTTTAGAATACTACTACTACTACTTAGGGATATATCTATCCTGTGCCATCCAAATTACTCCCAGGGTTAAGAAGATGAGAGAATTAAATCTGTGGCACAAGAATTGGTGTGGGAGAAGTGGGTTTGAATTTATGGGAAACTGACACCAGCATCAGGGAAGGGGAGAGCTTTTCCATTAGGACAGGCTCTATCTGAATTGTGATGGGACCTGGATCCTGGTGAATCGCATAACTAGGGTTGTGGATAGGGCTTTAAACTCAATAGTGGGGGGGGGGGGGAGAGGGTTCAACAGATTGGAGAAGTATGGATAAAGTAAAAGAGAAAAGTGTGGATAAAGTAAAGGCAAAAGTTTTTTTTAAAAAAAAGAGAAAAGGGTGGAGTGAAGAAAAGTCAAATGCAAAAGAGACAAAGATGACTAGATTTTAAAGACACAATGAGTGTAAGGGCATTTTATCTGAAAGCCTGTAGTATTTGAAACAAGGTCAATGAACTTGCAGCACAAATCAGTACAAAGGGGTATGATTTACTGGTCATTATGGAGACATGGTTGCAAGGTGGAGAGGAGTGGCAATTAAATATCCAAGGATATCAGGTTATATGGAAGGATAGGGAGGAAGGTAAGGGAGGTAGGGTAGCACTCTTAATTAAGGATGAGATCAAGGCTATAGTGAGAGACGATATAAGGAGCAGAATGTTGAATCCATCTGGTTAGAGATTAGGAATAGTAAAGGAAAAGACTCACAGGTGGGAGTTGTCTATAGGCCACCGAATAATAGCATTACAGTAGCACAGGCAATAACTGAGAAATACCTGAGACATGTAGGAATGGAACAGCAGTTATTGTGGGAGACTTTAACTTGCACATAGATTGGGTGAATCAAGTTGGTTGAGGCAGTCTTGAGGAGGACTTCATAGAAATCATACGTGATAGCTTTCTTGAACAGCATGTTCCCAAACCTACGAGGGAACGTGTTATCTTGGATCTGGTCCTGTGCTATGAGATAGGTAAAATTAGCAATCTTGTAGTTAGGGATCCTCTTGGAAAGAGTGATCACAGTATGACTGAGTGTCTTGTACAAATGGAGGGTACAATTGTTTGATCTAAAACCAATGTATTATGCCTAAACAAGGGATGAGGGAAGAGCTGGATAGGGTAGACTGGGAACACAGGTGGGACAGTTGAGGAACAGTGGAAGACTTTCAAAGAGATTTTTCATGTTGCTCAATAGAAGTATATTCCACTTAAAAGCGAGGACAGTAAGGGTAGGGAGAGCCAGCCATGGATAACTAAGGAAATAAAGGAAGGCATCGAACTAAAAGCTCATGCTTACAAAGTCACCAAGAGAAGTGGGAAACTGGAAGATTGGGAAAACTTTAAAAAGCAACAAAGAACTACTGAATAAGCAATAAAGAAAAGGAAGATAGATTATGAAAATAAACTAGCACAAAATATAAAAACAGATAGTAAAAGATTTTTTAAGAGATGACTATTGTGTGTTGGTCTTCACAGTGGTGGACACATCTAACATGCCAAAGAGAGATGATATAGATGTGATGAGAGGTGAGGACCTCGATATAATAGCTACCACTAAAGAGGTAGTGCTGTGCAAACTTGTTGGCCTAAAGATAGACACGTCCCCTGGTCCTGATGGAATGCATCCCAGGGTACTAAGAGAAATGGCAGAGGTTATAGTAGAGGCTTTGGTGATAATTTACAAAATACTCTGGATTCTGGGCAGGTCTCGGCAGATTGGAAGAAGATGAATGTCACGTTACTTTTCCAAAAAAGGGTGTAAAACAAAATGCAGGTAACTATAGGCCAGTTAGTTTAAAATTTGTAGTTGGAAAAATGTTTGAAGTAACATTAATGAAGAAATAGCAAGACATCTGGAAAGAAATGGATCCATCAGGCAGATGCAATATGGATTCAGCAAAGCTCGGGCGTATTTGACAAACTTATTGGAGTTTGAGGATATGACTACAGTGGACAGATGGACGTTATTTACTTGGATTTCCAGAAGGCATTTGATAAGGTGCCACATAAAAGACTCACCAATAAGACAAGGATGCATAGAGTTAGTGGTGATGTATTAGCATGGATAGAGGATTGCTTAACCAATAGAAAGCAAAGAGTTGGGATACATGGGTGTTTCTCTGCTTAGCTATCTGTGGTGAGCGGTGTGCCACAGGGGTCAGTGCTGGGCCTGCAACTGTTCACGACATACATTAACAATCTGGGAGATGGAAGAGATATAGTGTATCTAAATTTACTGAAGACACTAAATTGAGTGGAAAAGCAAATTGTGCAGAAGGTACGGAGAGTCTGCAGAGAGATTAGTAGGCAAGTGTCTGGCAGATGGAGTACAATGTTGGTAAACGTGAGGTCATCCACTTTGGAAAGAAAAATAGAAGATCAGATTATTATTTAAATGGTAAAAGATTGCAGCATGCTGCTGTGCAGTGGGACTTGGGAGTTCTTGTGCATGAATCACAAAAGTTCGGTTTGCAGGTACAGCAGGCTATCAAGAAGGCAAATGTAATGTTGACCTTCATTGCTGGAGTGATTGAATTTAAAAGTAAGGAGTTTGTGCAGTAACTGTACAGGGTACTGGTGAGGCTGCTTCTGGAGTACTGCATGCCATTCTGCTCTCCTTACTAGAGGAAGGATATACTGGCCTTGGAGGTGATGGAGAGGTGGTCCACCAGGTTGATTCCAGGGATGAGGGAGTTAGACTTTGAGGAGAGATTGAGTTGCCTGGGACTGTACTCGCGAGAATTCAGAAGAATGAGAGGAGATCTTATATAAACATATAAAATAATGAAAGGGATAGATAAAGTAGAGGCAAGAAAGTTGTTTCCACTGGTAGATGAGACTAGAATTAGGGACATAGCCTCAAGATTCAGGGGAGTAAATTTATGAAGAGGAACTGCTTTTCCCAAAGAGTGGTGAATCTGTGATTTTCTGCCCAATGAAGCAGTGGAGGCTACCTCAGTAAATATATTTAAGACAAGGTTGTATAGATTTTTGCATAGTAAGGGAATTAAGGGTTATGGGGAAAAGGCATGTCGGTGGAGATGAGTCCATGGTCAGATCAGCCATGATCTTACTGAATGGTGCAGCAGGCTTGATGGCCCAGGTCATACATCCTATCCCTATGAAGGTCTCCAGCAATTTCCCTACAACTGATGTGAGTCTCACTGGTCTATTGTTCCGAGGATTTTTCCTTGTTCCCTTCTTAAATTGAGATAAAACACTAGTCACTTGTTAGTCCTCCAGGATCTTGCCCGTGGCTTGAGAGGACTGGATGACCTGGATGAGGAAGTGGAGGGATGAGTTAGTCAGTTTGCTGATGACACAAAGGTTGGGGGTGTTGTGGATAGTGTGGAGGGCTGTCAGAGGTTACAGCAGGACATTGATAGGATGCAAAACTGGGCTGAGAATTGGCATTTGGAGCTCAACCCAGATAAATGAGAAGTGGTTCATTTTGGTAGGTCAAATATGTGAATATAGAATATATTATTCTATATATTCTATATATGCAGAATATAGTGTTAATGGTAAGACTCTTGGCAGTGTGAAGGATCAGAGGGATCTTGGGGTCCAAGTCCAAAGGACACTCAAAGCAGCTGCACAGGTTGATTCTGTGGTATTAACCTTCATTGAATTTAGGAACCGAGAGGTGATGTTGCAGCTATATAGGACTCTGGTCAGACCCCACTTGGGAGTACTGTGCTCAGTTCTGGTTGTCTCACTACAGGAAGGATGTGGAAGCCATAGAAAGGGTGCAGAGGAAATTTACAAGGATGTTGCCTGGATTGGGGAGCATGCCTTATGAAAACAGGTTGAGTGAACGAGGCCTTTTCTCCATGGAGCGACAGAAGATGAGAGGTGACCTGACAGAGGTGTATAAGATAATGAGAGGCATTGATCATGTGGATAGTCCAAGGCATTTTCCCAGGGCTGAAATGGTTGCCACAAGAGGATACAGGTTTAAGATGCTGGGGAGTTAGGTACAGAGGAGATATCAGGGGTAAGAATTTTTTTACACAGAGAATGGTGAGTGCGTGGAATGGGCTGCTGGCAACGGTGGTGGAGGCGGATATGTTAGGGTCTTTCAAGAGACTTTTGGATAGGTACATGGAGCTTAGAAAAATAGAGGGCTATGGGTAAGCTTAGTGATTTCTAAGGTAGGGACATGTTTGGATCAACTTTGTGGGCCGAAGGGCCTGTATTGTGCTGTAGGTTTTCTATGTTTCTATGACAGAGATACTGGTCAGGGCCACAGCAATCTCATCTCTTGCTTCCCTCAATAACTTGGGGTAAATCCCATCAGGGGGACTTATCTACCTTAATACTCAGTAGGCAGCCCAACACCTCCTACTCCTTGACCTCTAAACGCCCTAACATATTTATACAGTTAGCACTGATATCCTGGTCCTCCACATCTTTTTCCTTGGGAGGTACTGAAGCAACATACTCAAAAAGTACCTCACTCCCATTCTCCACATCCAAGCAAATGTCTTCCCCTTTATCCTTGAGTGGTCCTACCCTCTCTCGAGTTATCCTCTTGCTCTTGATGTATGTATAGAATGCCTTAGGATTCTCCTTAATCTTACTGTCCAAGGACTTTTCTTGGTCCCTCCTGGATTTCCTTATTCCCTTCTTTAGTTCTTTTCTGGTTTTCCATATATCCCTCGTGTTCTCCATTTGATCCCAATTTCCAAAGCTTTACATACTTTTCCTTTTCCTTCTTGAATCAATGTCCCCTTCAGAGAGTTCTAAGCCTCAGTACCTCCTTGTGCAATTGGATCCTGGATTTCTTCATGTCAGTCTGGATTGGCAAAAGCATCTCCTCCACAACCTCCAGCAGCACAGGAGCACCACAGGGATGCGCACTTAGCTCCTGCTGTGCTCATTTTACACCTATAACTGTGTGGCTAAGTACAAATCCAACACCATATACAACTATGCCGATGTCACTACTGCTGTGGGCTGTATCTAAGGTGGTGATGAAATAGCATTCAGGAAAGAGATTGAAAATTTGGCTAAGCGGTGCAATAATAATAACCTCTCACTCAATGTCGATAAGACCAAGGAACTGATTGTAGACTTCAGGAGAGGAAAACCAGTCCATGAGCCAGCAATCGTCGGAGGGTCTGTAACTTTAAATTTCTGAGTGTCACTATCTCACTACCTTTCCTGGACTTTATGGAGTGTCACTACCTTTCCTGGACTCATCTTATAAATAAATTTGTGAAGAAAGTATGACAATGGCTTTACTTCCTCAGGCGCCTGTGGGGATTTGGCATGTCGTCAAAATCCTTGGCAAACTTCTATGGGTGTGTGGTGGAATATGTGCTAACTGGCTATATTATGGCCTGGTACGGGAACACCAATGCCTTTGAGCAGAAAATCCTACGAAAGGTAGTGGTCTTTGCCCAGTACATCACGGGTAAAACCCTCTACATTGAACACATCTACATGAAACATTGCTGTAGGAAAGCAGCATCCATTATCAAAGATCCTCTCCACCCAGCCCGTGCTCTTTTCTCGCTGCTGCCATCAGGTAGAAAGTACAGTGCCTCAGGACTTGCACTACCGGGTTCAAGAACAATTACCATCAGCTCGACTACACTCATTTAAACTCTTATCTTGTTATTTCATGTTTGTTACTTATTCCTATTTATTTTTATCTGCTTTTGCACAGACTGTCGTCCATTGATTGTGTTTACAGTTATGGATCTATATATTTGCTATGTATGCCCATGGAAAAGAATCTCAGGTGACAAGTACGTGATCTGATAAAAAAATTTGACTTTGACTAAATTCATCACCTCAAGAGAAGGAAAGATGCATACTTAAGGTTTACAAAGCAAGATTGAGACAGGGCTCTAGAAAGTTACAAGGTAGCCAGGAAGGAACTTAAGTACAGACTTGGAAGAGCTAGATGGGGACAGGAACACTGTTTCACTTGACATATACGAGGGGTGATTGATAAGTTCGTGGCCTAGGTTAGCACAGTTCTTGTTACATGCACATGCTGGTCAACTCTTTGAGTGATTATGCAGAAAGTTTGAAGTTAATAACTCATCTCTCTACCTTAGGCCACAAACTTATCAATCACCCCGATGAGTTAAAACTTCAAACTTTCCGCATAATCATTCAGAGTTGAACTGCGTGTGCATGTAATGAAAGCTGTATAACGCATCTCCTTCGACCCGAGGCCACGAACTTATCAATCACCCCTGCTGTGGACACTTTCTGGAGGTCCAAGATCCGTATGCTCCATGACCGCTGGACTAAGTGTGAAAATGTAGGAAGGGACAATGTTGAAAAATAAATGTGCTAGTTTTTCTTAAATTGACTGCTTCTACCTTAGGACATGAACTTATCAATCACCCCTCGTATGGTTGAATGATAATTAAACAAGCTTGTTTAGAAGGGTATGGAGAGTAGGACTGAGGAAAACCCCAAAGCATTCCACAAGTAAGTGAAGAACAGGGTGATAAGAGTAAGGGTAGGACCTATCAGGGATAAAAAAAAGGAAACATGCCTCAAGTAGGAGGAGGTAAGGAGATCCTTAATTAATATTTTGCTTCAGTATTCACCAGTGAGTAGGATGTTCATGTACAGTATATGTACAGTATATTCATCAGGAATTGGGTCTCAGTCCAAAACGTTGGCTACTCTTTTCTCACGGATGCTGCCTGACCTGCTGAGTTCTTCCAGTGTTGTGTACGTATTCTTTGATCCACAGCATCTGCAGTTGCATTTTTGTGTTTAGGGCAAATGTTCCCTGGGCCAAATGGGATATACCCCAGGTTACAAGGAGCAGGGGGAAGAGATTGTTGTGCCTTGATAATAATCTTTGCATCTTCATTGGCCACAGAAGTAGGGCTTGGGGATTAAAGGATGGCAAATGTTATTCCTTTGTTTAAGAAAGGTAATAGGAATTATAGACCAGTGAGTCTTACATTAGTGGTGGAGGCCTGTGACTAGTCATGTGCCACAGGGATCGGTGCTGGGTCCATTGTTATCATCTATATTGATGATTTAGATAATAATGTGGCAAAATGGATCAGCATATTTGCTGATGACACCAAGACTAGGGATATAGTGGACAGCAAGGAAAGCTATTAAAGGTGATTTGGACCAGCTAGCAAAATAGGGTGAGAAGTGGCAGATGGAATTTAATGCAGGCAAGTGCAGTTGACAGCACCACTTTGAGAGGACAAATCAGGGCAAGACTTGCACAGTGAATGACAGACCTCTGACAGGTGCTGAAGAACAAAGGAATCTGGGGAATTCAGATCCATAATCCCTTGAAAATGGCATCACAGGTAGATAAGATTGTAAAGACAGCTGTTGGTACATAGACTTTAATAAATCAGGGCACTGAGTACCGGAGTTGGGATGTTCTGATGAAGTAGTAGAATGCATTGGTGAGTATGAATTTGGGGTATTCTGTGTTGTTCTGATCACCTACCTACAGGAAAAAAAATCAATAAGCTTGAAAGAGTACCGTGAAAATGTACAAGGATGTTGCCAGGACTCGAGTTAAAGTGAAAGGATGAGTAAGTTAGGACTTTATTCCCTGATGCACAGGAAAATGCAGGAAGATAATTTATAATGGTATACAAAATTATGATAGATGATAAGGTGAATGCATGCAGGCATTTTTCCCTCAAGCGGGTGAAACTAGAACTATAGATCATATGTCTAGGGTGAAAGGATAAATATTTTAAGGGAATCTTTTGGTGAAGAGGGTGGTGCCAGCAGAAGTGGCAGATGCAGGCTCAACTGCAGCATTTATAAGTTTAGATAGGTACGTGGATGGGAGGGGTTTTGAGGGATATGGTCCAGGTATTAAGCAGAAGATCATGTCAGTATGGACTAGATGAGCTTCAGGGCCTATTTTTGTGTCATAGTATTCTATAAGCTCCATAATCATTTCATAAAGTTGTTCAAAAATCTTCAGATTTTAGTTATACCAAAAAAAAAGGAGACTAAAAGCAGAAATATCAGAGGGAATTCCCTTTCAAATAGATACTGACAGATTTGTTGCAATCATCAAAATTAACAGATGAACTATTTGCTGAAACATATTGAAATTAATTTATTTGGCCTTAGAGGTAAGCAGAAAGTATTCGCAATGAAGTGATCAAATATTAAAACAGATAATCATTTCAAATGAGTTACACATAATTATAACATATTGAAATATAAACAAAATGCCGGAAACACTCAGTAGACCAGACAGCATTGTGAGGGGGAAAAAAGTTAACTTTTCAGGTCAAAGGCCCTCCATTGAGGTTCTGATGATGGGGCTTAGACCTGAAATGATCAGCAGCTGTTGCCTGACCGACTGAGGGTTTCCAGTGTTGCCTGCTTTTATTTCAGATTTCCAGCATCTGCAATTTTTCTTTAAATTTTCACACAGAAATATTTGTTCAACACATCCCACACGAATTGTAGTAGTAAAGAGAAGACTGGCCAAGAACTACTTTGCTCAGTACAGACCAGGAAACTAACTCAATTTAGTAAAAAGTAATTATAGGATGTATGCTTGAGCCTGAATTTCTTCCAAATAGATTTTGGACCAGGCTGCAGCAAACGAGGTAGCAACAGATAAACACCAGACTTTCCCATAGGGGAGAAATCAAAACAACCACAAAATAGCCTTATTTGTTCCAGATATTGGAATGCCAAAGCAAATGAACTTTCAGTCCTGAAGTCAACTAGGATGTGCTTCAGAATTAAATAGAGCCACCTTGTTAGTCAAAATTATGTAAAATTATTTACAGCTATTTTAAAAAAATAACAATAAAATAAAACAGTAATAAAAGAGAGGCAGGTGGTGGTGGTGAAAAGACAGGTGCAGAGACATGGATAGAAGGGATGGAGAAAAAGGGATGGGATAAAGAGGAATCCAAAAGACTAGCATTTTAGATAAAATTAAGAGGCAGGAATGACACAAAGACTGACTGCCCTATTGCCATTACATTACTGGCACACTTAGCTCATCACCAAGCCTTCAATAAATGATGATTATAACACATTTGCAAAAGGCTAACAACAATGTCCTACCTGAATTTGAAACTAATTTGTTATTGAAATATACCAAAATCTCATGTGTAGATAAATTTATGTAGTAAACCAAAAAATTGGTGGGAATGGATACATAAAAATTAGTGTTCAATTTGCTAACAACTGGGACAAATGTAATTTTTTTTTTTTACAAACTTCAATCCTTGATGCTTGTTCAACTAAAAAACTCTTCTGATGTATACGGTTAATATAAGAATATATTATCCAATGTCTACTTTCAGAACTGGATCCCAACAAAGACATCTTGCAGATTGAAAATGACTAATTATTAACTAAATAATTATTATTTAATGGGAGATCACTGAGTGAGTTGGAGACAGTTCTTTGTGGACTTGTCAGTGGAGTGGAAGATTGCTTGGGTTATTAGTAACCTAGCAAGGGCCGATAAAAAGTAGCACAGTTTACACAGAGCAACTGTTATAGGCGTGGACTGTGTTGGAGTTGTCAGGCTTTGGCTCAACAGGCGCAAGCTGGAACTGAAGTTAGAGGTATAACAAGGGTAGGCAGTAGAATACACCTGTGAGATGTGGGATTTCAGGGTATCTAGCGGTCTCCCTGATGACTGCATCTACAGGAAGTGCACCCAATTTCAGCTCCTGGCTGACAAGGTCAAGGAACTGAAGCTGGATGCATTTGGGACCACCCGGGAGGCTGAAAACTTCACAGACGAGACTTTTTCCTGAGGTAGTCACACCTACAGCACAGGTTTCAGAGAGTAGATGGGTGACCACCAGGAAAATTAAAGGTAGTAATCAGTCAGTGGCAGGTTCCCCTGTGGGTGGCCATTCTCCTCAGCAAAAAGTACATCCCTTTTCATATTGCTGGGGAGAGGGGAAGGGGGGGAGGAAGTGGCCCATCATAGTACAGCAGCAGCAGCCAGGCCAGTGGTACTATGGCCACTCTGAGGCTCAGCATGGAAGGGTAAAGTCAGGCAGAGCGATAGTGATAGGTGTTATGTACCCATGTACATTTTAAGCTGTCAAGCTTCTACGCACTGAACATAAAGTGAGTGCATCCCAGGTAGCCGATTTAAAAGCAAAATAAACAGCTGCACATTTGTTCCTCACCTCTCCATCTCTCGTGGGTTATTCACAGCCACCTGGCTTTCCATAACAACTAGTGAAGAGGTGACAAGTCCTCACATCATATTTATCGTGTTTCCTTCGACAAGAAAAGTCAGTGTGCAGCTCTCGGTGTACCACTGCGTCACGTAGGTGGGTGAAAAGAAGTCGCTGCATGCCACTAGAAACGTCACAGGAAGCAAGGTGAATGAAGAATCCGTGGAGAGAAAATGGGATGGTTAAATAAATCAAATGAGAGGAAGAGAGAGAGAGAAAGAGGTGGATGAGACTGAATTTTCTGGAACTTGATTGTATTCAAAAATGGTAAAATGTTTGGAAGTATGACTATGACAAAAGAAACATACTGAAAGCGCCTGCAAAAGTAAAAAGACAGTTGACCAAAAGCACAAATAAGTAAAAATGATTTTTGGAAAAACAAAAAGAAACATAGAACATACTGAGGACAGACTGACTCTCACTCTGAAGTTGAAGAAGCTTTGCATTAAAAAAAATCTATTTCAGGACACAAAGATGGCTATCGGCTAATACTGCAGTTGGATGGGATCTAAGTGTGGATGCAGGTGGACACAAGTGCTCAGTATTGCTGGTGTCAGAGACAGTTTACAAGGAGAAATTGCAGTATCTCACCCCCTGAAGGGGCAAGGTTGACTTGAAAGACTTAAGACTTAAACAGGCGATGGGGGTGGGGGGGGGGGGGGGGCGGGGAGGGAGTGGCAAAAAAGAGAGAGCGAGTGATAGTCGTAGCAAGAGAGTGATAGGGAGAGCATTCTGATTGGTCTCTTCATGCTAAGCAGACCTATCAGTTTTCTCTGTGGGCGACCTTTACCGTCGACCTCCCTCTCTTTCATTGTCCATCAGTTCAGTTTAGTGTCCTGCAACGCCATGGCAGAGTGTTCCAAAAAATATATAAAGCGTACTTCACCCCAGACTAAAGTGTACCCCTGCCTAATAGGGGTCAAAAATAATGACAGTGTTGCTCGCTGCACTGTTTGCAATTAGCTATTAGCATTGAGACTGCCAACAAGATACTCAACAAGGAAGGTATATGGGGGGGGGGGGGGGGATTGTGTGTGTGCGTGCATTTCAATACGTGATCAAATAAATTGTTGTGTTCTTTCATAATCAAATGTCCTGTATACATACACCTCTGGAGGTTGACCGGGGGGGGAATATGGGGTTGCGGGAGGTGGAGGTGCTACCTCCCTGAGAAGAGTTTTTTCAGGGTGGGATGTCTGTGCTTATACCCCAAGACACAAAACAGATTGTGTTAATGACTAGAACACCCAAGCAAAGAGACATGCCAAAGCAAAGCGCAGAGGTTTCATAGCAGGAGAGAGTACTTGTCCAGAACTACATCTCTGGAATAAAGTGGATACCTGCGATGGCACAAACTGGCCCTGTGTCGTACACAGTGGAAACTAGTAACCACAACATCTGGAGAAAGGATGCTGATCACTTCTGAAGCTACCGAAAACCAGCACAAACTGACCAACCCAGATCCAGATGTAGAGATGGGACAGGATTCTGAGACAACTACAGAACCTCTACCAAGATCAATTGATACAGCCAGTGCTCCCCATCCCCTGTGCTTTCTTAGGTACCCGCCCCCCCCCCAAATGACAATGCAGTACACAAACCAAGATCTATACATATACCAGCAAGAGATAAAATTACTTTGATTTCATCCCTGCGTCATCAGTACCATCACAAGATCAGGCAGCCTCCAGACAGATTGAATCTCTAGAATAACATCCAGGCTTATGTCTGTGAGTAGAAACAGTTCTTCCCTAGTTTAGAAAAAAAACTGTTCTTGTTGTTGGTTAAATTTGAGGATTACTCCATTAAATGTTAACTGTTCAGCAGCTGGACTGTTCATGGGAAGGGGGAGAAACATTTAAAATAAGTTAAATGGATTCATGCACATCTTGACCCTTATGGGTTACTGTCGAGCTTCCTGTGTGTTATGTACTAAACTTAATGTGAGAGGGCTTTCTGGGCAAATAAAGCAGCTGCATGTTTGTTCCTCACCTCTCCATCTCTCAAGTGTGTTATTTACGGCCACAAACCGAACAACAGGAGACTTGATAGTTAAGAGGATGGACAGCAGATTCTGTGGCCACGAAAGAGAAGCCAGGATGGTTTGATATCTTCCAGGTGCTGGGGTCAAGAGTATCTCAGAGTGGCTGCAGAATATTTTCAAGAGGGAGGATGAGCAGTCAGAGGTTGTGATGCACATTGGTACCAATGAGATAGATAGAAAAGAAGAGGTCCTGTGTAGTGAGTATAGGGAGTTAGGCAAGAGGAATAAGAGCAGGATCTCCAAGGATCTCTGGATTACTCCCAATACTACGTGCTAGAAGGGGCAGAAAGAGAATTATAGTATAGATGAATAAGTAGCTGACTAAGTGGTGCAAGTGCAGAGTTTCAGATTTCTGGATCATTGGGATCTCTTCTGGGGAAGGTAGACCTGTACAAAAAGGACAGGTTACACCTGCACCCAAAGGGGATTAATTTCCTTGCAGGCAGGTTTGCTAGAGCTGTTAGGCTCTACCAGGGGTTCCCAACCTTTTTAATACCGTGGATCCTTACCATTAACTGAAGTGCCCGTGGACCCCAGGTTGGGAACCCCTGGCTTAAACTAATTTAGCAGTGGGATGGAAACGAGTGATAGGTCTGAGGATGGGGCAATTGGTATACAAGTAATGCAATGTGGAGTGAGTCAGTGAGGAAGGACAGGTAGATGATAGGGCAACATTGCAGTCAGTGGGATGAGTTGATGTGCAACGTAGGCAAAATCAAAAAGGGTGATGAATACGGGACTAAAGGTGTTATATTTGAATGCAGAGATTTACAGAATAAGATAGATAATCTCGTAGCACATTTAAGAGACGTGGGCATCACTCAGTTGTGGCTAAGAAGATCTTAGTTGAGAACTTAACATCCAAGGATCCATCCTGCATTGAAAGGACGGGCAAGAAGGTAGAAGGGGTGGGGTAGCTTGGTTGGTTAAAAAAAAATCAAATCCTTGGGAAAAAAGTGACATACAATCAGAAGATATAGAATTCATGTGGGTAGAGTTAAGAAACTGCAAGAAGAAAAAGATCCTGATGGGGATTATATAGAGCCCTCCAAACAGTAGCCAGGATATGGGATACAAGTTACAATGGGAGATTGAAAAGGCATGTAATAAGGGCAATGTTATGATAATCATGGGGCATTTCAATAGGAGGCAAATTGGAAAATCATGATGGTGCTGGACCTCAAGAAGGAATTTGAAGAATGCCCACAAGATGGCTTTGTAGAGCAGCCATTGGTTAAAGGTAAAAGATGAGAAATTTAAGGGGAATATGAGGGGAAACTTCTTCACTCAGAGGGTCGTGAGAGGTGGAATGAGCTGTCAGCACAAATGAAGCACACAAGCTCAATTTCAACATTCAAGAGAAGTCTGGATAGGTACATGGAAGATAGGGGTATGAAGGGTTATGGTCTCAGTGCAGGTCAATGGGAGTAGGCAATTTAAAAGGCTTGGCACGGACTAGATGGGCCAATGAGCCTGTTTCTATGCTGTACTTTTCTATGATCTATATTAGAGGATATCAAAAGTTTTTTCCCCCCCCCCAGAAATACTATACAATGAGTAAAATATGTGAAAGTGGATATTGGACTTCTGGAAAATAATTTGGAGATGAAGAAATGGGGGATGAAGAAATAATAAGTATTTTGCATCAGTCTTCACTGTGGAAGACACTGGCAGTAGTATGCCAGAAATTCTAGCGTGTCAGGGGGCACAGTGAATGTAGTTGCTATTACTAAGGAGAAGCTGCTTGGGAACTAAAATGTTTGAAGGTGGATAAGTTACCTGAACCAGATAGACTACACTCCAGGGTTCTGAAGGAGGTAGCTGAAGAGATTGTGAAGGTATTAGTAATGATCTTTCAAGAATCACTATGTTCTGGAATGGTTCAGAATGACTGGGAAAATGCAAACGTCACTCCACTTCTTAACAAATTAAGAGCCCATGGTATAACAGGAAGGATACTAGCTTGGACAGAAGATTGGCAGGCTGGCAAGAGGCGAAGAGTCAGAATGAAGGGGGCCTATTCTGGTTGGCAGCCGGTGGCTAGCAATGCTCCACGGGGATCAGGATTGGGATTGCTTCTCATGGAATTGATGGCTTTGTGGCCAGGTTTACAGAAGATACCAAGATAGGTGGAAGGGCAGGTGGTGCGGAGGAAGTAGGAAGTCTGCAGGACACGGAGAGATTGTGAGAAGTGACAAATGGAGTAGAATGTAGGCATGTGCATAGTCATGCACTCTGGTACAAGCAGTAAAGGCATAGATTATTTTCCGAACAGGGATAAAATTCAAAGGTACAAAGGGACTTGGGAGTCTTTTTGCAGGATTCCCTAAAGGTTAACTTGCAGATTGAGTCGGAGACAGTGGTAAGGAAGGCAAATACAATTTTAGTTTTCATTTTGAAAGGACTGGAATACAAAAGCAAGGATGTGTTGCTGAAGCTCTAAAAGGCATTTGTCATATTGCACTTTGGAGTATTGGAAGAAGTTTTGGGCCCTTTATCCAAGAAGAGATATTTTGGACAGGGTCCAGAGGAGGTTCACAAGAATGATTCCTAGAATGAAATGGTTAACATGCAAGGAGTGTTTGATGACTCTGGGTGTGTACTTACTGGAGTTTAAAAGAATTGGGGGGGGGGGTGCAGGAGGAAGAGAAAACTATTGAATATTGAAAGGCCCAGATGGAGTGGATTTGGAGAGGATGTTCCCTATAATATGCAAGTCCAGGACCGGAGGGATCAGATTAGAGGGATGTCCATTCAGAACAGAACCTTTAGCCAGAGGGCAGTGAATCTGTGGAATTCATCGCCACAGACAGATGTGGAGGCCAACTCATTGAGTACATTTAAAGCGGAGGTTTGACAGGTTCTTAGTCAGGGTGCCAAAGGTTATGGGGAGAAGGCTGGAGAATGGGGTTGAGAAGCATTATAAATCTGCTATGATAGAATGGCAGAGCAGACTAGATGGGCTGAGTGGCCTAATTCTGCTCCTACAATATGTCTTATGATCTAAACTGTTGGCTCCCTGGGACTGAGACTGATTAATGTCAGTCTGTAAGCTGCATTAGCTCAAATTCTGCAGATTAAAATAAATTAAACTTGTGCAGTGTATACTGAGTGATTAGAAGAGAAAAAAGGTGAATAATCAAACACAAGTTTGAAGATACAAAAATGTTTGCGTAAGTGACAGATTTCTTTAATTTGAGAAGACAACCATAAAATGTGATGAAAGAAATTAATCAATTTGTTCTACAGAGGAACTTGCTAGAGACAAAGTGGATTTGAATCTGGAGATCTAATTAGAAAGTGAAAAATAGTCCCAATTAGTTTTGTCCAGAGTAGATAAAAAATGACAGCATATAAGAAGTGAAGCTAATGATATATCATTTACAAAGGTAGATACTTGTATAATGCAAGGGGCTGTTGCACTCTGCCACATGCACAAGGAAAAACACATGAAGCTATATACATTGCAGAGGGTAGCAAACTCTGTTAAACTGAAAGGGTAAAGCAGAGGAACAAGAGTAAGTGACTGCCGGAAAAAAATAAAAATAAAATATAGGCTCTAGTGCATAAAAACACACAATTATCCAATTGGCAGATAATGCCCAGTACGCGTACGACAAAAAAGATGGAGGCATTAGTGGGGTTGGGCAGTGGTTATTAATGAAGAACAATTCCATGGAATACAACATAGTTTTGTGAACAACAAATTAAAGTCTGCTGCTCTGCTGGTATTATTTATAGCAGAGAATTTTTATAACTATGGTAGAGGATTCTTATAATTAAGGCAGACACATAAAGGTCTGATTCACATAGCAGGGCAAGGATGATAATTGGCTTTGTTGCTTTTCAGAAGCAGAAGGAAAAAAAAATTAAACTAGTTATTGAAGAAACTAGTAATAGAGAGAAATAAATGCAAGAGAATGAGAAGATGTAAAAGATCTTCAAAAGTAGTCCAGGTACCTTGTACCGTATACCTGCTTCACTGGTTAGGGAAGGCTAATACATGGCGGAGATTAATTAAGATTCTTAAGACTCTAGGTCACTGCTTTTTCCCCAAATGAATTGATTTTTTCCCAGGAAAAATGGGTCATATATTTGAGGTGCTTTACCAGAGTGACCTCCAGACATCATTTCCACGTGTCAGACATAAAATACATAAGACTTCACTGTGGAGCAAAAAAAGGAAAATGATCTTTAAAGTATTGCACATTGTACAAGGTAACCATCAATTATACCCTAAAACATCAACTCTAATTGTCTGTGAATGACTTACTTCATTTGTTTCTAATCATACCAGACTGAGTTTCAAGTCCTGTAAGGGGTATTTTTCTTTCGGTTTTATTATGTTTACGAGTCCACATTTCATTGTCTCCATGTGAAATAGTGCATTTTTGAGAAAAGGTAGTAAATTCAAATGAAGGGTCAATTCAACTAAGGCAGTTATTAGTTGTTTACACTCACATGATGTCAAGAAAAGATTCAATAATAAAACTGAAAAAGAGGAATTGCTCTCAGTGCAGCACATCTTCCACAAGTTGCTATATCCATCGACCATATATCTTAATTCACAATACTTTCACAGCTGAAAATATTGTCTCCGAAGCCCCAAACATAACGATCCAAATTCCTAATTGAACACTAGGTGAGCTTCAGCACAGTTGAAAATGATGGAAAACTGTAACAACAGTAAAATGTATTCGATATTTTCACTGTTACCTTGGTCAGAGGGATGTCCATTCACAGTGCAAATTTTGCCCATTTAACTAGTTCCAAACATTGACTGGACCACAAAGACCAAGTTTAAAGCTTTTAGGGGTAGATCCTTGCACAGCAAATGTACATGAGAGGCAGAACCCTGGGATGGTTGACAATGTTGCCATCAATGATTTTGGACATCCTCTTCTTCACTCTCATTTGCCTGTCCATTTCTTAGGAGTAACTCCGTATCAATGTCAGTCAAAGCCATATCATGGAGTTTATCAATCTTTTTGTCATTTGATGAATCTGAGAAGGATAGATATTGAAAGTAATTTATAGATGAGACGAGGCATGAACAATAAAATTATGAATATAACTCTTCTATGAAGTTCTGGTTATTTCATTGGCTTGTTTTGCTCAATGATCTTGCTTTATTTGTAGTTAGAATAGACAAACCTAGCATGCAGTGCAATTGAAAGCTACTTTGAAATCAGAAGCCTTTGAACTAAATAAAATGCCTGCCAAGATTTCAAAAAGCCTTGTGCATTGTAAGGTATAGTGGTACAGCTAATAGAGCTGCTGGCTTACAGTTTCAGCTACACCTGGGTTCGAACCTGACCTCTGGTGCTGCGTAGTTCACATGTTCTCTATAAGACTGCACATTTTCCTCCCAGTTTTCCAGTTTCCTCTCACATCAAGCACATATCATAAGAAAAAAGACCCGAGATTGGATAAGGATGATGAAAATCACATCAGTTTAAAGATTCCTAATTTTGGTTACTCTGAAAGGGAGAACATCCCAGCAGCTTTCCAAGAAAGTAGTAACTGGGGGAAAAAAAAAGAGGGTCCCTATAGAAAAGATATAATTGCACTTAGAAAAATGAACAAGGTAAAAGGTACCTTGTACCACTGCCAACACACCAATAGCTGGCAACTCTAAGCAAAGATAAGCTTTAAAGTAATATTTGTGGAAAAAACACAAAACGTGACTGCCCAATCTTGAGAGAAGAGGAGGATGAGAGGAAGTGTGAAACCTTACTGATAGGAAAACACAAGTAGTAGCTACTTTTGCTCACACTACTACAGCAAAATGTAGTTTAAAACAAGAAGCATAAGCTGTACCTTCTGAATAGATGGCCTTAAGTGCTACATGCAGTGAGATTCCAGACAGGCACATTACAAATCCCAACCAGTTTAAAACAGTCAGCTGGTCACCCATCAGATGGCTGGCAAGGACCAGTATGCAAACTTCCTGCAAGAGAACCACAAAGCTCTTTGGATTAGTACACAAAGATGTCCTTTATAATCACACATAAAGCACATTGTAAACACAAATGTATCCTCCACTCTTCCACACTGAACAGAGAAACTAAGAGTAGGCCACTTAGCCTTTCAAGCCTGCTCTAACATTCAATTTAGTGCCCTATTCCTACTTGCTCCCCATATCCTTCAAGCCCCAAAGAGCAACATTTAACTCCCTTAATATACTTAATGAATTGGCTTCAAATGATTTATGTGAAAAAGTATTCTTCAGGTTTATCACTCAGCAGAAATTTTCCTTATTTCAGTCTTAAATGACTTACCCTTATCCTTAAAATGTAAACCCTTTCCCTGACATCTCCACAATTAGGAACACGCTTCATTTGTGGTTTCTTCAGTCCATAAGACACAAGGAACAGAATTAGGCCATTTGACCCATCAACTCTGCTCCACCATTCAATCATGGCTGATCTTTTTCTCCCCTCCTCAGCCCACCTCCACAGGCTTCTCCCTATAATCTTTGATGCCATAGCCAATCAAGAACCTATCAAGCTCTGCCTTAGTACACCCAACGACCTGGTCTCCACAGCTGCCTGTGGTAACAAATACCACAAATTCACCACGCTCTGGTTAAATAAATTTCTCCGCATCTCTGTTTTAAATTAATGCCCCTCTATCCTGAAGCTTGCCCAAGACTCCCCACCATGGCAAACATCCTTTGCACAACTACTCTGTCTAGACCTTTCAAGATACGAAAGGTTTCAATGAGATCCCTGCTCTTATATTCTAGACCTCTTGAAATGAATGCTAACATTGCATTTGCGTTCCTCACCACCGACTCAACTCAAGTTAACCTTTAAGGTGTTCTGCACAAGGACTCCCAAGTCCCTTTACATCTCAGATTTTCTGATTTTCTCCCCATTTAGAAAGTAGTCTGCACATTTATTTCTTCTTCTAAAGTGCATAACCATGCATTTTCCAACATTGTATTTCATTTGTCACTTTCTTGCCCATTCTCCTAATCTGCCTAAGTCGTTCTGCAGACTTCCTGTTTCTTCAACACTACCTGCCCATCCACCAGTCTCCATATCATTTGCAAACTTGGCAACAAAGCCATCTATTCCATCATCTAAAACATTGATATACAGCATTAAAAGAAGTGGTCCCAACACTGACCCCTGTGGAACACCACTAGTCACTGGCAGCCAACCAGAAAAGGACCCTTTTATTCCCATTCGCTGCCTTCTACCAATCAACCAGTGCTCTAACTATGCTAGAAACTTCCCTGTGATACCATGGGGTCTTAACCTGATAAACAGCCTCATGTGTAGTGCCTTGTCAAATGCCTTCCGAAGGTCCAAATATACAACATCCACTGCATCCCCTTTATCTATCCTACTTTAATCTCCTCAAAGAATTCCAACAGGTTCACCAGGCAAGGAAACCATGCTGACTTTGGCCCATTTTATCATGTGGCTCCAAGCACCCCAAAACTCCATCCTTAACAATCGACCCCAAAATCTTCCCAAGCAGAGTTCAGGCTACTACTACTACTACATCGACTCAGGCACAATGACAGACTCCCCACTCCTCTCTCTCCCTCATCAGTGTGTTCAGTTCATCTACATTAGTCACGCCGCCATCTTCCAGGAGTGTGTTGACCATGACCTTGGGAGGGCACCCAGGGTTCATCCTCCCATGCTTGGGCTCCCATGTGATGACTAGGCTGGCAGGTAGCTCAGGGTGGTGTAGTCAGTGCCCTGCTAGTTGCAGTCTTCTCGCCTCGATCTCAGTAGTGAGCATCAGTAGGTCACCACAGAGCTCGACGTTCGTCACGTGCTGTTGCCAACTCACGTCAAGAGCCATCCGGAGCACTCGTGTATAGCAACCATCTAGTGACTTTCTCGTATTCTTGGTGAGTGTCCACGTCTCGCATCCGTATGTGAGAATGGACTCTATGACTGCTATGAAGATCCTCTTTTTGAGCCCTTTGGTCAGGTTTGAACTCCAGATTTCCTTCATGTCGTTCATAGCCCTCCACGCCAATAGCTTCTGTATCTTTACGTCCTTCTCCGAACTCATCATTCTTGACCCGACGTACTTGAAGTCTAAGACTTTCTTAATGGTATCATTCTTTACGTTCTTGAGAGTACCTTTGTCGCAGTTGAATGCCATGTACTCTGTCTTTTTAGCGTTTAGGTGAAGACCAACTTTATTGCACTCAATTTCTACTTTTGTCAGTAGCTGCTGTGCTTCCTCAATCTGGTCAGAGAGCAGGACTATGTCATCTGCAAAAAAAAAGGAAAAAAAAAATCGAGATCTGTGAGCGTAACTGGTCTGACCCTTTTGGTTCGTCCTGATTTTATGGTAAAACCAAGCTTGTCATGATCTTTGGTAGCTTGACATAGCGTAATCAAGGATGATTATAAAGATGTAGGGTGCCAGAGTGTCTCCTTGCAGCACACCAGCTAGGAGCTCAAACACTGCTGTTTCTCCATATGAAGATACAACTTTCACCATGGTCTCGGTATAGCTGGACTCTTACTCTCAGTATATGGTCTGGCACTCCGTAAGCTTTCAGGATCTTCAGCATCTTACCTAGGTGAATGGAGTTAAAAGCTTTGTGAAAATCGATGAAAGTAAGCACGACTGGTAAGTTTTTCTCCTTGATGATTCTACGGAGAGCAAGTATTTGCATTACTGTTGAGCGCTTCTACTGAAAACCATTCTGATTGAATCTTAGCTTAGGGTCAATGGCGGTGTGAATCCTGTTCAAGATCATCCAATTGTATAGCTTTGCTAAGATGCAGGTCAAACTGATACCGGGGTAGTTATCTGTTGTGAGGGATCCAGACTTGGATACAGGGATAATGTGTGAGAGTGACCACTGTTCTGGTTTGTCGCCTTTCATCAGTGCCGTATTACATATGTCCAGCAAGATGTCATCCAGGTCGCAGTTCTTAAGGACATCTGGTGGTATGCCATCTGGTCCAGTGCTCCTGGCCGATTTGAGTGCATATTTGGCTTTCTTCAGTTCTTCAATGGTGAATGGGCCGTCATTGATGTCCACTTGCGTTAGTATCGTAGGTATGTCCTCTTCTTCTTCCGTGATTGTTGGAGGGCTTCCCAGCAGGTTCTTGAAGTGGCCAATAGGCTAACTGGCCAATAATTTCTTTGCTACTGCCTTACTCCTTTCTTAAAGAGTGGAGTAACACTTGTAACTTTCCAGTCCTCTAGCACCATGCCAGAGTCTAATGACTTATGAAAGATCATTACTAATACATCCACAATCTCTACTGCTACCACTTTCAGAACACTAGAGTATAGTTCACCTGGTACCTTATGAGAATAGGTTGAGTGAATTTGGCCTTTTCTCCTTGGAGCGATGGAAGATGGGAGGTGACCTGATAGCAGCGTCTAAGATGTTGAGGGTTATTGATTGTGTGGATAACCAGAGGCTTTTTCCCAGGGCTGGAATGGCTAACACGAGGGGGCATCATTGGTGTTTGGAAATTAGTACCGAGGGGATGTCAGGGGCAAGTTTTTCCACACAGAGAGTGGTGGGTGCGAGGAACGCACTGCCAGCAGTTGCGGTGGAAGCTGATACAAGACAGTCTTTTAAGAGCTTCTTAGATAGGTACGTGGAGCTTAGAAAAATAGAGGGCTATGTGCTAGGGCAAGGGTGGGCAAATTTTTTGACTTGTGGGCCACAAAGGGTTCTAAAATTTGACAGGGGGGCCAGACCAGGAGCAGGTGGACGGAGTGCTTTGGTAATACACCTCATAAGAGAAAATAAAATATCATGGGATATGTAGAAAACATGTGCTTTAATTTCAATTGAAAATGAACAAATGCATTACAACAAAATATCTGTCTTTGAAGTCCCATGGTATTTGGCTATTTATTGAAATGACTTTTAAAACACTGAAAATTAAATGAATAAAATACAGCTTTTTAAAATAGTAACAGTTATTATTTTAAAGCACTGAAAATTCTGTTATCCTTCAAAATATTATCATCATCACTCTCCTCCTGACTGTCTTTATTTCAAAAACGGTAGGAGATGCAGGTCTACTTGTCCTGCTCCTTCTTATTCAATTGTCCCCTGTGCCAAAACTCAACAACGACCAGCACAAGGACAGAACAGTGACAGCGCGCCAGTATGCGGAGCGCGTTATTTGATCTGGAGCGCATTTTTTATTTTGAAAACGTACGTGCACCTGCGCACTACTCATGTCCATCACTTAACAGAAATGACATATAACATGTAAGGCTTATTGAAAAAAATATTTTCAAATGCATTTTTTACATAACACAACGAAGAAACTTATTTTCAATTTCAGTGGGAACAGTGTTGTTGGTCTCCCTTTTTAGCCAGCGCATCAAAGTCTGGATTTAGTTTTGTTGTGGCGATTCTCAGGATGGATCTGAGGTGTTGGTCAGTTAACTTGGATCTGTGGTTGGCTTTGTTGATGTTCAGGACGCTGAACGCCTGTTCACACAAATAGGTTGAGCCGAACAAAGAGTAAAGCGCAAATGTAGAGTAATACGCTGCACCTCAACAAAGGTCAATGTATATAGAGTGCGTCATCTATTGGGAAAACGCCAGAATGGCGGGGAAAAAACGTTAACAAGGTTTATTAATATAATTTCATCAAGTTCTGTGGGCCGGATTAAAAAGCTTAACGGGCCGCATATGGCCTGCGGGCCGTAGTTTGCCCATGCCTGTGCTAGGGAAAATCTAGGCAATCTCTAGAGTGGGTTACATAGTCGGCACAACTTTGTGGGCCAAAGGGCCTGTAATGTGCTGTAGATTTCTGTTTTATCTAGCACACTGCTAGTGTTTTCCACAGTGAAGGCTGATGTAAAATACTCATTTAGTTTCTCTGCCATCTCTTTGTCCCGTTATTGTTTTTCCAGCTTTATTTTCTAGCCATCCTAAATCCACTCTCATCTCTTATTTTTTTTATATACTTGAAAAAGCTTTTACTATCCACTTTGATATTGTTTGCTAGCTCACTTTCATATTTCATCTTTTCCCTCCTAACAATTCCTTTAGTTGCTCTCTGTAGGTTCTTAAAAGCTTCCCAATCCCCTATCTTCCCGCTAATTTTTGCTTTGTTGTACGCCCTCTCTTTTGCTTCTACATTAGCTTTGACTTCTTTTGTCAGCCACGGTTGTACAATTTTGTCATTTGACTATTTCTTCATTTTTGAATATATCTATCCTGCACCATTCTCATTTTTCCCAGAAACTCAGGCCACTGCAGCTCTGTCAGCATTTCCTTCCAATTTACTTTGGCCAACTCTTCTCTTATACCACTGTTATTTCCTTTACTTCACTGAAATACTGCTACTTCAGACTTTACTTTCTCCCTATCAAATTTCAAGCTGAACTCAATCATATTGTAATCACTGTGTCGTAAGGGCTCCTTTACCTTAAGCTCCCTAATCACCTCCAGTTTATTATATAACCAATCCAGTATAGCTAATCCCTTAGTAGGCTCAATGACAAACTGTTGTAAATAGTCATCTCGTAGGCATTCAACAAACTCACTCTTGAGATCCATTATCAACCTCATTTTCCCCAACTGACCTGCATGTTAAAATCTCCCATGACTATCGTAGCATTGCCCTTTTGACGCGCCTTTTCTGTGATCCACATCCCAGCTACTGTTGGTAGCATATAACTGCCATCAGGGTCCTTTTATCCTTGTAGTTTCTTAACTCAACCCACAAGGATTAAACATCTTCTGATCCTATGTTACATCTTGCTACTGATTTGATACCATTCTTTAGCAGCAGAGCCATGGCACCTCCTCTGCCTACCTTCTTATTCCTCCAATACATCCAATATTCCTCCAATATATCCATCTGGATAAAATTTCCCCACAGGATCTGGGCCAAGGATTGCAGTTTGCTTGGTTGCAGGTACAATTTGTAAGATTGCTGACAATTTTTTGCTTGAGAGTGGAAGAAACATAATCCAGAAGTGGAAACATTATTCAAAAAACCCCCGAGGGTCAATATATATCATTTACAAAAAGTTACTGAACAAAAATAGTCAGCATTGATCTGTTAAGGCAAGGCCATAACTAATGGCTGAATATTTAGTGATGGGGCCGATTGCCTAATAACAAGTCAGGCCAGTAAGTCTTTTGACAAGGAGACCTAGATTTAAGCAAGGCCTTTGGCAGGATGCTGCTTAGCAGACTGAAAAGAAAACTAAAAACACATACATGGAATCCAAGGCAAACTACAGTGGATAAGAAGTTGGCTCAAGAGGAAGCAGCAAAGGGCTCTGGCCAATTGATGAATAAGTAACTGGGACACTAGTTGCTGTGAGGTTGTTAGACTTTGCTTTCCAATCTCTATGTAAATATATAAATCCATGGAAGATTAGTAATTTTTCATGTCATTCAATCTGATTTCAACCTTTCTATTTCAAATTCTGAGCAACTCACTATATTTGTTAAAATGAAGAATCTGATAGAGAACTGTCGTCACCCTGTTTGGTGCATTTTCAATCAAAGAATTGCACTGTGTTAGTCAGAAACAGCGGAGTATCAGGTGCTAGCAAATCCAATCTCTCTCTGCTGCTGGACTTGCCAATGAATCCAGCACATACAAGACATTGTGGCCACTTAATTGAAGTCAGTCACCAAATTTCATTAAAGGGTTCAGGTGTTTTTTTTAATAATAAAAAAATTGAAAGTGTTCACTGAAATAGTATTTATGAAAAAGAGACAGACAGACATACTTTATTGATCCCGAGGGAAATTGGGTTTCGTTACAGTTGCACCAACTAAGAATAGTGTAGAAATATAGCAATATAAAACCATAAATAAGTAAATAATAATAAGTCAATTATTCCAAGTGGAAATAAGTCCAGGACCAGTCTATTAGCTCAGGGTGTCTGACACTCCGAGGGAGGAGTTGTAAAGTTTGATGGCCACAGGCAGGAATGACTTCCTATGACGCTCAGTGTTGCATCTCGGTGGAATGAGTCTCTGGCTGAACGTACTCCTGTGCCTAACCAGTACATTATGGAGTTTAAATATAAATTTAAATGTCTAAATATAAAGACGTCTAAAAGGAGTGAAAAAGAACCATGAACAGCAGTGAGTGGTCAAAGCCTGTCAGGCTGTACTGAGTGTATTGTTCGAGGGCAAGTTGCCTCTTGTATTGCCTTGTGTAAGGGCTGCTAAGAAAAAGTCTCCAAATGTGTCCTTTCCCCAGTTCATCACCAGCATGGCGGAAGACAGTAGCCTTGCATTTTTATTGCAGATTCCAATGCCTGCAATTCTTTGTCTGCATGGGCAGATATGGCCATGAAATTACAACAGTATTCTGTAAAAAGGTATGAAATTCAAGTGACTCACCTTAAAAATACCTGCGATGGATAGGGTCAAGCTGGATGTTTTAGAAACCAAAAGGAATTCAGAAAAGCAGAGTCCAAATGCTAGAAATCCTCCTCCAGCCAAAATATGTAACGTATGTAATAAAGTAGAGGTCTCATGGTAGCGAAATAGTTTCTCTGAAGCAGACAGGCTGAGTCCTTGTGAAAGAGAAGCCCATTGTTATATCATTTAGGGCCACCTAAGTTATTAATAATACAACTTCAATTGATTTATTTTAGAATTTTTTGTAATTTTGTAAGTTCGCAATGCACTCCTGAAAAACAAATTACACCTCAGTATAAAGTGATAATAACCCTGACTCAAAACATATTCAGAATTACCTGGCCTTGCAATACACATTATCAGACACCAATAAAGTCAGTTTGATCAGACTGTGCTTTTGTTCCCATTCCTCTTTAGCTTACACTCATTAGCATTCTTCTCTTTGTAAGCATGCTGTGGTGAATGGAATAACTTTATTTCCAAATTAATTTATTTATTTACAGATATAGCAGAGAACAGGCCCTTCCAAGTCCCCACCACCTTGCAAAAGCACCTATTTAACACTGGCCTAATTACAGGACAATTTACCATGATACTTAACCTACTAACCAGTACATCTTTGAACTGTGGGAGGGAACCTGAGCATCCAGATGGGACACACACGGTTCACAGGGAGAATGTACAAATTCCATACAGACAGCACCAGAGTTGAACTTTGAACTCCAGAAAGCACTGAGTGGTTATAACCATATAACCATAACAGCACAGAAACAGGCCATCTCGGCCCTCCTAGTCTGTGCCGAACTCTTAATCTCACCTAGTCCCACCTACCCGCACTCAGCCCATAACCCTCCACTCCTTTCCTGTCCGTATACCTATCCAATTTTACCTTAAATGACACAACTGAACTGGCCTCTACTACTTCTACAGGAAGCTCATTTCACACAGCTATCACTCTCTGAGTAAAGAAATACCCCCTCGTGCTTCCCTTAAACTTCTGCCCCCTAACTCTCAAATCATGTCCTCTCGTTTGAATCTCCCCTACTCTCAATGGAAACAGCCTATTCACATCAACTCTATCTATCCCTCTCAAAATTTTAAATACCTCGATCAAATCCCCCCTCAACCTTCTAATCTCCAATGAATAGAGACCTAACTTGTTCAACCTTTCTCTGTAACTTAAGTGCTGAAACCCAGGTAACATCCTAGTAAATCATCTCTGCACTCTCTCTAATTTATTGATATCTTTCCTATAATTCGGTGACCAGAACTGCACACAATATTCTAAATTTGGCCTTACCAATGCCTTGTACAATTTTAACGTTACATTCCAACTTCTGTACTCAATGCTTTGATTTATAAAGGCCAGCGTTCAAAAAGCCTTCTTCACCACCCTATCCACATGAGACTCCACCTTCAGGGAACTATGCACTGTTATTCCTAGATCTCTCTGTTCCTCTGCATTCCTCAATGCCCTACCATTTACCCTGTATGTTCTATTTGGATTATTCCTGCCAAAATGTAGAACCTCACACTTCTCAGCATTAAACTCCATCTGCCAACGTTCAGCCCATTCTTCTAACTGGCATAAATCTCCCTGCAAGCTTTGAAAACCCACCTCATTATCCACAACACCTCCTACCTTAGTATCATCGGCATACTTACTAATCCAATTTACCACCCCATCATCCAGATCATTTATGTATATTACAAACAACATTGGGCCCAAAACAGATCCCTGAGGCACCCCGCTAGTCACCGGCCTCCATCCTGATAAACAATTATCCACCACTACTCTCTGGCATCTCCCATCTAGCCACTGTTGAATCCATTTTATTACTCCAGCATTAATACCTAACGACTGAACCTTTTTAACTAACCTTCCATGTGGAACTTTGTCAAAGGTTTTGCTGAAGTCCATATAGACTACATCCACTGCCTTACCCTCGTCAACATTCCTCGTAACTTCTTCAAAAAATTCAATAAGGTTTGTCAACCATGACCTTCCACGCACAAATCCATGCTGGCTACTCCTAATCAGATCCCGTCTATCCAGATAATTATTAATACTATCTCTAAGAATACTTTCCATTAATTTACCCACCACTGATGTCAAACTGACAGGTCTATAATTGCTAGGCTTACTTCTAGAACCCTTTTTAAACAATGGAACCACATGAGCAATACGCCAATCCTCCGGCACAATCCCCGTTTCTAATGACATCTTAAAGATCTCCGTCAGAGCTCCTGCTATTTCTACACAAACTTCCCTCAAGGTCCTGGGGAATATCCTGTCAGGACCTAGAGATTTATCCACTTTTAAATTTCTTAAAAGCGCCAGTACTTCCACCTCTTTAATTGTCATAGGTTCCATAACGTCCTTACTTGTTTCCCACACCTTACACAATTCAATATCCTTCTCCTTAGTGAATACCGAAGAGAAGAAATCATTCAAAATCTCTCCCATCTCCCTCGGCTCCACACATAGCTGACCACTCTGATTCTCTAAGAGGCCAATTTTATCCCTCACTATCCCCTTGCTTTTAATATAACTGTAGAAACCTTTTGGATTTACTTTCATCTTATTTGCCAAACCAACCTCGTATTTTCTTTTAGCTTTTCTAATCTCTTTCTTAAGATTCCTTTTACATTCTTTATATTCCTTGAGCAATTCCATTACTCCATGCTGCCTATATCTATTGTAGACATCCCTCTTTTTCCGAACCAAATTTCTAATATCCCTTGAAAACCATGGTGCTTTCAAACCTTTAACCTTTCCTTTCAACCTAACAGGAACATAAAGATTCTGTACCCTCATAATTTCACCCTTAAATGACCTCCATTTCTCTATTACATCCTTTCCATAAAACAACTTGACCCAATCCACTCTCTCTAAATCCCTTCGCATCTCCTCAAAGTTAGCCTTTCTCCAATCAAAAATCTCAACTCTAGGTCCTGTCCTGTCCTGTCCTTCTCCATAATTATATTGAAGCTAATGCTATTGTGATCACTGGACCCGAAGTGCTCCCCAACACATAAATCTGTCAGCTGACCTATCACATTCCCTAACAGGAGATCCAACACTGCCCCATCTCTAGTCGGTACTTCTATGTATTGTTGCAAAAAACTATCCTGCACACATTTCACAAACTCTAAACCATCCAGCCCTTTTACAGAATGAGCTTCCCAGACTATGTGTGGAAAATTAAAATCCCCACAATCACCACCTTGTGTTTACTACAAATATCTGCTATCTCCTTACACATTTGCTCTTCCAATTCACGCTCCCCATTAGGTGGCCTATAATACACTCCTATCAGTGTTACTACACCCTTCCCATTCCTCAATTCCACCCAAATAGCCTCCCTAGAGGAGCTCTCTAATCTATCCTTCCAAAGCACCGCCATAAGATTTTCTCGGACAAGCAATGCAACTTGTCCTCCTCTGGCCCCTCCTACTCTATCACACCTGAAGCAACTAAATCCAGGAATATTTAGTTGCCAATCACACCCTTCCTGCAACCATGTTTCACTAATAGCTACAACATCATAATTCCAGGTATCAATCCACGCTTTAAGCTCATCCACCTTTCTTATAATGCTCCTCGCATTAAAATAGATACATTTAAGATACTCTCCACCCCCTCCTCTCTTTTCATCCCTAACAATGCATTCAAATTTATTATCCTTTTCTTTCTTCTCCCCTACATCTTCGGGCTGAGCGCATCCCTTCTCCATTGTGCAAACTGCTATGCCACCATTTCACCCATCTACAAGATTGCCTCAACTACCAGTCCTTGCAGCAAGTTCCACATCTCAGTCTCTCTCTGGGCAAAAAAGTCCTGAATTGTGGTGTTCCCCACAAGTTGAAATTCTCTTATCTGTCAAACTACTGCAGAAAATAGAAGGCAGGGATTTAAAAAACTGCGGCAATATTTCCTAATAATTTTGATAGTTTTGGTCTTGTTTTATTATCTTTGGCACCTATCCCAGGGCCTCCGTGGTGACCAGAACAGTACACAAATCTAGTATAATTGTGGTTATACACAAGTGCAGGTTCATTTCTCCAAAATCCATTTCATTGGTTGCCCGTCCCAGTAGGCTACATGTCAAAAATTAGCATTAAGGCAACAGAGATGATTCAGCACTGTACCAAGGAAGTGATGTGCTGCTACAGCCACGCACTATTAAAGAAAGAGCAGCCTGAATTTAGAATGAGGTGGCTGCCAACACAAAGCAGAACTCTGATAATCCAGCACCCTTAGGATTTTGGTGGTCTGGACCAATACATTTTCTGGATTATTGGACATTACTCTTATTGATACCAACACTTCAATCTATTGTACTGTGGCACAAATTCCAGTGAACTGAATGAATTTAAAGTGAGCAAGAAGTAAACAAGTTCTTCTGGTTGAGGCCACAAACCTACCCAAATTCTTGGCCCTCTGTACCACAACTATGTCTCCAGTGTCACAGTTGGATCTAGCTATGGTTACTCGTTCACATTCTGCACTAGCGATTGAGCCAGACACAAACTATCAATTGTATGTGGCTTACTGAAATTCTATTGCACACCAAAGAAAAAAAAAGATTTCAGAACAGAAAATACAAGAATCACCCAAGATACAGGTTTTGCAGAGAATCTGAAAGAAAAGGGAGGACAGGTTTATGAAAATCTAGAGTTTAGAGAATTAGGAGCCAAAGACAAGATCAACAGGCATTAAAATAAGTATTAAAACTGCTGGATGAAGTAGGAGAGTTAAGACTAAGCTCAACAGAAAATAAAACAAATAGTGACTGGTAATAGGACTTGTATCGTAATGTACATCAACATATTCAAACTATTGTCTAGTTTATAAAATTAAAATTTCACATGAAGGCTAACAAAGGAAAACTCACTCACAAAGGTATTGAAGGCACTGAATCATGAACAAGCAACACACACAAAATGCTGGTGGAACACAGCTGGCCAGGCAGCATCTATAGGGAGAAACACTGTCTAGATCCTTCGTCAGGACTAACTGAAAGGAATTCCACCAGCATTTTGTGTGTGTATAGATGCTGCCTGGCCTGCTGTGTTCCACCAGCATTTTGTGTGTTTTGCTTGAATTTCCAGCATCTGCAGATTTCCTCATGAGTCATGAACAAGAATCCTTTCAGACAAGGGTAAAGACTGTTGTGATCCATGCAACAGCTTGCACCTTCTGTACGTGTACACTTCATATGAATCTGGAGCCTACCATGGTGGAGAAAAGAATAGGAAATAACTGTGCTCTTGCACAGCATTCCTCTGCATTAATGGATTTTGTCCCCCAACTTTATCCCCACCCACAACCCTACCGAACAGCCTCTTTTGTCCAATTCTCCTCTGAACGCAAACTTTTTGATATTTTCAGAATTTTAAAAAATACTCTTACAGTCCATTAGTGCAATTCCAAACTTGCTTCAGAACTGATCGTTGTCCAAAAAAAGGTCCAAATTCTATGAAGACTTTCATATAATTATATGAAATTATACAGAATACCAGAAGATGCTTCTGTTCTATATCTCCAATTATTTACTTGATGGAAATTAAAACAATTAGTTTGCAATGGACAGTATTTTTTAAGGATATTTAATGTTTTGTATAAACATCAAGAACAGTTACTACCCCTCAACTGTCACGCTTTTGATCAAAAGAGGATAACTACATGCATTTAAGGACTCTTATCTTGTTATTACATGCTCTTTGTTTATTGCTATTTAGTTACTGTATATTTGTATTTGCATAGTTTGCTGTCCATTGATCCTATTTACAGTTACTGTCCTATAGATACCCAAAAATGCCTACAGAAAAAGAATCTCAGGGTGGTATGTGGTGACACACATGTAGTCTGACAATAAATTTTACTTTGACTTTGAAGTATCCTAAACACGTTACTACTTTTGGTACTTCAGGCCCAAACCAAATTATTTAGATATTTATACAACATGTAGTATATTGCAGACCAATAGAGCAGCTACAGGGTACCATATGCAATGATTGTAATGAAGTTTGTGATGTTCAAGATGTATAGAACACTGGTAAACACCCAAATCCCTGACCCACCTTCACTGGCCACAAACAATGGGAAAAGACTTATAAACATCAGAGGCTGGAGATGGTACATGGTGTCAATTGGATTCTGTAGACCTAAACAAAAATATAGTTATCATTTGCATGATGTCCTGTGGATAATTACAATAATGACATCAATTCCAATTTTAAACCACTGTAAATGTTACTTTTCAAATAGTCCAAATGAAGGTAAAAATGTTATGAAGAATAAAATGTTCTAAACATTGGCAATACACAGAGTTACAAAATTTATTATAAGCATCAGAAACAGGAGATCTGGTAAAAACAAACAAAAAACAAAATTTCTACATCCCTCTGCACCAAAGATATAAACACAGTGTCAACTACATCCATGCCAATTGGGTCAGGTAGGTGGCAATGTCTGAAACTAGATTACGCATTCATACCCTTGACATTGAACCTTGGTGTGAAATTATGAATCAGACTTAACAATAGAATAGTGGTTTTCTTTTTTAGTTGAACTATGTCATAAGCAATACATGAAATAATAACAAAAAAAACTGCCAGGATCAAAAATAAATCCAGCATTTAAGTTTTTACCATCCTGAAAGATCCAGCCTCTGCTGTGACAAGTATCCCAAGTTACTCCATTCCTGTCAGTCCTGGGACACGGATGAAATACTCATTGTCTTTGCTCAACTTTGTATGCACTTTGCAAAGTAATATTTAATAAATCTGTATAAGGGATACTCATCCTGCAAGTATTACTTACTTTCTTTCAGATTTTGCTTGAGGACAAGGTACTTAATTAGTATGATCTCATACGCATCTCTGTTTTCTGTAATTTCTACTGAAATTTTATAAAGGGTAGCTACGAAAAGAATTTAAAAGGTTGCAAAGGCACCTTGCATGGATCAGATTAAAAATAAGTGGAACATTTAACTATTTTATAAGTCCCTGGCTAAGATCTACTTGGACTGCCTGATAAGTTTGGGAAGATTACCTCTGGAAAAATAAGAGGATGTGGAGTGCAGATACTGGGCCCAAGGATTAAATCGTTAGGCCAGGTTAAACACATTAAAACAATATTCCCTGAAGTACAAAATTAAGGAATGAATTAATGTGACGTCTAACATGATTGTAAAATAAAGATGCTAGATTCACCATTGGGCAATCCAGGACAAGGGGAAATCTTAAAGTAAGTGATGGGCCATTCAGATGTTAGGAGGCACTAACTCAAAAGTAGAGAGCTTTAGAGCAGTTTATAAACAAATTGGATTAAATCTTAATAAATGGCAGAGCAGACTTGAGCAGCTGTGTTGTCTACACCAGCTTTTAATCTACATGTTCTATATATCAGTTGTATTAAATTCAATTGCTGAACAGGTTCAGTGGTTGAATGCCCCGTCTCTGTATTGCTTTACCATTCATCTTAAGTGCCTGTACTTGACATGGGAATTTGTTGTTAAACTCCTTCGGTGTTAAAGTGCCCTGGTAACATGCTCCATGACATTGCAAGTAATTTGGTGCACGTGTTGAGTATATAGCAGAGGTTGGCCACCAGAAACGCAGCACATTTGTAATATGTGATATGCTTTAACTTAAAAATCTCATCACGTACACTACCCTCCACCAAAAAAAAGTATGAAGATTACCGAGATCTGCCTTCTGGGTGAGAATCTGTGTCAGTGTCCATCGTATCCCACCGAGGAAGGATGCAATCAATACAAGAATAAATCCTTTTACGTTAAACTGGGTTGACTTGTATGTAAACATGAAGAGACCTCCAGCTATTAACAAGACAACTACTAAGAGCCATGATCTCTGTGAATATAAACAGCAATGCAGGAAACAGATTATTCAATAACTTACTGCAAATAACAGAATATATCTGTACTCATTAGGGTAGACAGACAATAAAAAGCTGTTGCTGGAAAACTCCCACCCGAAACGATACTTTCAGGCAGCAACTGAAATAGTTGAGGCAGCTGCAATAACGTCATTAAAAGACATTTGGATACGAATATGGATATAGAAGATTTAAAGGATACAGGCCAAACACAAAAAATGGGACTAACTTGGGTGGGCATGGGCCAGTTAGGCTGAAATATCATCTCTGTAATGTATCACTAGCTTGTCCATCTCCAGGTAGACTTGCTGGTACAGGCAACCATAATGACAACAACAAGATCTGGTGCATACATCGAGAAACAGGGTCAATGATATAGCTCAGTAAGTTTTAATTTACTTGTATTCCAATTTAAAGTTTCCAGACAGACTTTATTTTCATTTCAAGTTTTGACAATTTGTTTAATCAAGCATAATCAAGCAGACATGAAAATAAAATTAAGGGATTAGGAACTAGTGACTTTGGACAAGATATGCCAATTCAGCAATACTTTAAATTGACAAAAAGAAACCTGGCCAATAGGAACTACAAATTCCTTGGTCATTTGGTAGTAGTTTCCACCTTATGACATTACCAGTTAATAGTATATTTATTATTCTTTCATACTCAAGTCAGCCTAGTGCTCAAACAAATTCAATTTCAGCTGGTGCTCAACAAGAAAGACAAACAAACTGCACAATCACAAGCAAAAGGGACTGGCTTGTGTGAGTATGGACAAGTTGGGCTGAAAGGCCCATTTCCGTAAAATCTAATTAATTAGTCTGTAACTGATTGGTTTGCGAGAGACCAGGTTACAGGGAAAATATGTGGAGGAATGGGACTAATTAGAATGTTCCTAGGGCTGGCACAGACTCATTGGGCAGAACCTTCCTTCTCCATCATGAAGGAACAAATCAAATTATCCCAGCTTCGAAATCTGCAGATCAATGATGTTGAATAATATTGAGCTATTTACAAAAGTAATAACTGATCGTTTGCACTATTTCAATTAATTCTTCTTGGAACAAGAGCACAAAGCCACAAAAATGTGAGGGGTCATCAATCTTCAACTGTTACATTCTCTGTGGTGAAGGTACTCTACATTGCTGTTACACAAGAGTTCTGTAGTTTTGACACATTAACTTTAAGATGGACTGATGCTTGATGTCCATGTCAGGGTGGGGGGAGATGTTTCCACTGGCCTCATGTTCCTGGCATATCAATGTGCTCATTTAATCTACAAAATACTCAATAATTTTTTACCATTGTTTGATCATTACTGAACAGATGAATGTGAAACAAAAAGTGACCACAAGCTGAAATAAGGACCAAAGCAATTTCAGCTCTCATAAGGTGGGCAGGGGAGCAAGAATATGATGATGACTTTACACACAAGGAGAGGGGCGGGGGAATCAGAATTCCTACTACTGCTTGCTCTCTGGCAACACCTTTTATCTCTGGGAGCTCTGACTCCTACTGTGACAAATAAGCACCATCGAGTCTCACTTGCAGAAACTCTAGTGAGCTGCATGCTCCCACAGGACCTTACTACATTTCTCATTGGAGAAATGGTAATACTGAGTGCTTCACTTACACAATATCAATACAGCACTCCTGCTTGCCAACTGAGATACAGGACAATTGTACTACGCACACAAATCTACAATCAAATTAGAAGTTTTATTTCATTTGATCATGAGACACAAGAGAAGAATTAGGCTATTTGGCCTATCGAGTTTACTCCACCAATCAATCATGGCTGATCCTTTTTTTCCTCTCTCCTCAGCCCCACTGCTCAGTCTTCTCCTTATAACCTTTGATGCTGTGGCCAATCAAGAACCTATCAATCTCTGCCTTAAATACACGCAACAACCCGGCCTCCACAGCTGGCTGTGGTAACAAATTCCACAAATTTGCCACCCTCTAGCTAAAGAAATTTCTCTGAATCTCTGTTTTAAATGGATGCCCCTCTATACTGAGGTTGTGCCCTCTTGTCCTAGACTCTTCTACCATGGCAAACATCCTTTCCACATCTACTCTGTCTAGACCTTTCAGCATTTGAAAGGTTTCTATGAGATTCCTACTTGTATATTCTAGACCTCTTGAAATAAATGCTAACATTGCATTTGCCTTCCTCACCACCAACTCAACCTGCAAGTTAACCTTTAGGATGTTCTGCACAAGGACTCCCAAGTCCCCTTACATTTCATATTTTTAGATTTTTTTCCCCCATTCAGAAAGTATCTGCTCATTTATTTCTTCTACCAAAGAGCATGACTATGCATTTTCCAACACTGTGTTTCATTTGCCACTTTCTTGCTCATTCCCCTAATCCAAGTCCTTCTGTAGCTGTCCTGCTTCCTCAACACTATCTGCCCCTCCATCAATCTTTGTACCATCTGCAAACTTGGGAACAAATTCATCTATTCCATCATCTAAATCATTGACATAAAGCATAAAAAGAAACGGTCCTGACACTGACCTCTGCAGAACATCACTAGTCACTGGTAGCCAACCTGAAAAGGATCCTTTTATTCCCACTTGCAGCCACCCACCAATCAGCCAATGCTCTAACCACGTTAATAATGTTCCCTTAATAGCATGGGCTCTTAACTTGGTAAGCAGCCTCATGTGAGGCACCTTGTCAAAGGGCTTCTGAAAATCCAAATATAGAACATCCACTGCATCCCTTTTATCTATCCTACTTATCATCCCCTCAAAGAATTCCAACAGGTTTCCTTTCTTCCCCGCACAAAATGCCAATCAATCCTACCCCAGCTATTCCTCCTATTCTCTGAATGAGAGCTGAACTTGCACATAATTAAACCAGAAATCTTATGATTATTTTATACCTGGTGTACTTAACCGTTCAGTACTTAAAAGCTTTGAACCTACAGAGATGATGATATGTTCCTTCCCACTCATACTGCATAGCTCCTCTTCCCTAATTCACTGTTGCATATACAATTTAAGTTCAATATTTCAACAATCTCAGAACAGCAGAATACTATTTCTGTATCATCAAGAACCACAAACTTTTAAAAGGCTAAATCTGGCACAAGTCTCACAATTCCCGATACTTTACTGGGATTATTCAGATAACTTCAGTAATAGTTTTAAACCAGCAGCTGAGGTAGCAATGCTTACCAATTCCTCTAGCTTGAACATGACTGCAAAGAATAAAATAAATAAGACAGCAGTTGATTTTGTCATTGTATACCTAAAAGAAACAGCAGTGATTAGAAATGACGAAAGGAATGCAAATTAATAGTCAGCTACCAGAAGCAACGAAAGGTAACATCTCAAAATACTTTAGCTGCAGAATTTATCATCCTTAAAATGTGGAGCCAAGGGCCAAATGAGATACTGGACCCAAACAGTCCTTCATTTCTGCTACACATCTTTACCCATGAGCTAGCAGGGTGAGTATTTGCTGTTTGAGGAAAATCAGATCACCATGAATGAAGCACATTTCCCCCTTTTCCCAAAACTTCATAGAAGTTACTAATGTAGATTTCACTACAAATGGACAGTGTAAATCTAAGCAAGAACAATCTACCATAGATTATACAGGAATTAATGGTAATTTGGCTGATGAGAGTGGATTAGGTTAGTTGTATTCTGCTAAAGGTGTGCTCAGTGAGTGGAAGGCCTTCAAAAATAAAATTTTGAGAGTACAGAGTTTGCATGTTCCCATCAGAATGAAAGGCAAGCCCAGCAGGTTTAGGGAACCTTGGTTTGTGAGATATTGAGGCCCTGGTTAAGAAGGGGGTGCATAGCAGGTAAAGGCAGCATGGAATGAATGAGATATTTAAGTACAAGAAATGCAAAAGAATACCAATACCAATCAGAAGGGCTAAAAGAAATAAGGTTGCTCTAGCAGACAAGGTGAAGGAGAATCCCAAGGGCTTCTCCAGATATATCAAGAGCAAAAGGATAGCAAGAAACAAAAATCAATCCTCTTGAAGATCAGAGTGGTCATCCATGCATGGAGCCAAAAACAAAATAATGGAGGAAGATTTTAAGTGGAATTTTTTTTTGGCATTTATATTTACTCAGGAGTCTACAGAAGAAAGGCAAAACAGCAGTGAGATCATGGATCATATACAGATTGCAGAGATGCTTGCTGTCCCGAGGCAAATTAGGGTGTATAAATCCCCAGGATCTGACAAGGTGCTCCCTCAGACCTTGTGGAAGCAAGAAATGCAGGGGTCCTAACAGATGTATTTAAAACATATCCTTAGCCATGAGTGAAGTGCCGGAGGATTGAAGAATAGCCAATGTTGTTCCATTGTTTAAGACAGACTCTAAGAATAAGGCAGGAAGTTATAGGCCGATGAGCCTGACATCAGTAGTAGGAGAGTTATTTGAAGGTATTCTAAGGGATTAGATGTATAAATACTTGGATAGACAGGGACCGATTAGGGATGGCCAATGTGGTAGGCTGTGTTAATCAATCTTAAGAATTTTTTAAAGAAAGGTAGCAGGAATGTTGATGAAGGAAAGGCAGTGGATGTTGTCTTCTACATGAACTTTAGCAAGGCCTTTGACAAGGTCCCACATGGGAAGTTGGTCAAGAAGGTTCAGTCACTTGGCATTCAGAATGAGATAATAAAACTGGATTAGATATTGATAGTAAATGGTTCCTTCCCTGACTGGAGGCCTGTGACTGGTGCTGGGCTAACAGAATTGGTGCTGGGCTTGTTGTTGTATATCACCTAAAATCAATGAATGGATGATAATGTGATATATTAGATCAGCATTTTTGCAGATGACACTAAGATTGGGGCTATCGTGAATGGTGAAGAAGGCTATCAAGGCTTGCAACAGGATCGGGGCCAGTTGGAAAAATGGGTTGAAAAATGGCAGGTGGACTTTAATGCTGCACTTTGGGAGGACAAACAGAGTGAAAGGTGAAATGTTGATGAGGATCATGAGAACTTCTTCACTCAGAGGTTGGTGAGTGCAGAACAAGCTGCCACCAGAATTGGATTCAGGTTCGATTTCAACACTTAAAGAGACATTTGAATAGGTACATGGATAAGAGGGATATGCAGAGTTCTGGACCGGGTGCAGGTCATAGGCCTATACAGAATAATTGTATGGCAGGGGCTAAATGGCCTGTTTTCATGCTGTAGTGTTCTATGACTATCCGTAGATTAGCTTAATGTCATGTTCAGTGATGTTCTCCTGGATGTTACAAGTTCAATGGACCATGATTCAAAAAAAAGCTCAATACAGTATGAGCAATGCTAAAAGTACTATGAATGTAGCACTTTCGGGCAGCTTCACAAGTGCTTAATGAGACATGGAGCCACAGCTTACATGAGAGGAAATCAAAAGCTTGATCAAAGCAAGCTTAAACAGCATCTTAGAGAAGGTAGAAGGCTTATAGAGAGAATTTCAGCACTTTGATTTTGATCTGGTATAGATACAGTGGAAATTGTGATCTACCAACTACTGATAACTGGTTTTCAAGGATATTTGAAACCCAGCCATATTCCTCCTCCTGTGCAGAGAAATAGAATATATCTAGTAGGATTAAACTAGATCAGAACTGGTTGGAGCAGATTGCAAATATGTGCCACTGAGGATTTGTAACAAGGCTTGCAAAAAATGTTCAATTGAAGCAGTTGACTGAAAACACAATATTCAGATAGATAATACGGTAACTTACAGTGAGACTGTGATAAACATGAAGCTCCAATTAGACAGTCCAATGTCTAATGCAGTTGTCAGGGCTGCAAAAGTAATAAAACAGGGAGGGAAAAAAATAGTGTAAAGTTAATAACATGCCATAGTTAATAAATGAACACAGTTCCAATGAGCATTTGTCAGCTTCACAAAATAACCTTCTCTTGCCTTTTAGTGCAATAATTTGCCTATGTGCTTTTTTTTTCCTTTTTACACATATTTCTCATAAGGTTCCATGTCCTAATAGATCAGCAAAATTCAATTCCATTGTTTTACTTTCTCTCTTGCTTTGGTTGGGTGTCAGCTAAATCTCATTTCAAGAACCACTTCTTTAAATTTCAATTTATTCTCCACCGATTCCGATCAACATGAATAAAATTCTCGCCTTTAGATCCCTCCACAAGTACAGATGATTTTAAACACATTTCAAACCACTGCTTTTCAAGATGAAGGCTTGGTGCTATGCAAGCATATACACATTCTTAGTCTCTCTTGTCAATAGCGTTAATTCATATATTTTAGAATTATCATGCCTTCATCTCATCTGCTTGTTGTTCTTGCATGTCAAGGACTCCAAGCTTTATCAACCCAAGTTCTTCCCTCCTTTTAATATCCTGACACTATTCCTCCTACAATCTTCTTTGCTGTGTTTACACTTTTTTTTGTCCAACTAACAATTATGACCAAAAGTTCATCTTCATTCTTTCATGCACCCAACCAATTTCAACTCAGAATCGTGTTACTTCCATGTTATTTCTATGGTGAGGTGTCTTCCCTCAAGAAATTCTTCTATCTGAAGAATTGTCTTTTCATCTGGATATCTTCATCCATTTTCTTACCCTCTCTTATCTGGTTTTCACTGATAGCTGCCAGCGAAACTTTGGCTGACTTAATTGCTCGTCTTCCTTCACTCATTCCAAACTGCAAAACCTCTGCAGGTGTTCTCAGCTCCAATTCCAACATGATTAATACAACTGGAGTTTGGTGACAGACTTCTTTTGAGCGGCTGAATGCCAAAGTTCCATTTTCTCTTCATGTACCACAATACCACTAATAAACATCAATCCACTGATCATGTACTTATCCAAATTTCTCTTAAATGTTTAAATCAAACCCACATCCACTACTTCCACTGGCAGCTCATTCCACACTCTGAGTGAAGGAGTTCCCTCTTAAATATTTCACCTTTCACTCGAGTAGCCTCTGGTTCTAGTCTCATCCAACTTCAGAGGAAAAAGCCTGCTTGCATTTACTCTATCTAGACCATAAGACATAAGAGCAGAATTAGGCTATCTGGCCCATCGAGTCTGCTCCACTATCCAATCATGGCTGATCCTTTTTTTTCCTCCTCCTCAACCCCAGTTCTCGGCGTTCTTCCCGTAACCTTTGATGCCATGTCCAATCAAGAACCTATCAATCTCTGCCTTAAATACATGCAATGATCTGGCCTCCACAGCTGCATGTGGCAACAAATTCCACAAATTCAACACCCTTTGGCTAAAGAAATTTCTTTGCATCTCTGTTTTGAAAAGGCACCCCTCTATGCTGAGACTGTGCCCTCTTGTCCCTAGATTCTCCCACCATGGGAAACATTCTTTTCACATCTACTCTGTCTCGGCCTTTCAACATTCGAAAGGTTTCAATGAGATCCCCCCCCCCCCCATCTTTCTGAATTCTAGCTAGTACAGACCCATCAAATGTTTCTTTCATTCCTGGAATCCTCCTTGTGAACCTCCTCTGGACCCTCTCCAATGCCAGCACATCTTTTCTAAGATGAAGGGACCAAAACTGTTCACAATACTCAAGGTGAGGCCTCACCAGTGCCTTAGCGTCACATCCTTGTCCTTGTATTTTAGATCTCCTGAAATGAAAGCTAACGTGGCATTTGCCTTCCTCACCACCGACTCAACCTGCAAGTTAACCTTCAGGGTGTTATGCACAAGGACTCCCAAGTCCCTCTGCATCAAAGATTCCTGGATTTTCTCTTCCTATAGAAAATAGTCCGCACATTTATTTCTACTACCTAAGTGCATGACCATGCATTTTCCAACATTGTATTTCATTTGCCACTTTCTTGCCCATTCTCCTAATCTGTCTAAGTCCTTCTGCATCCTACCTGTTTCCTCAGCACTATCTGCCCCTCCACCAATCTTCGTATTATCTGCAAACTTGGCAACAAAGCCATATACAGTCGGCCCTCCTTATCCACGGGTTCTGCATGTGCAGATTCAACCAACTGCGGATTGGGAAAACTCCGAAGTTCTCTCTCCAGCACTTATTGTTTGAGCATGTACAGACTTTTTCCTTTGTTACGTACCCCGTAACTGGGTCACTTACCAGCAAAGATAGAGAGGTCCGTTGAAGTCTGATGGTACTATTTTTAACAGTATTTATTGATAAAAATACACAAAAATAATATCAATGCAAACATACAGATAATATACGTCGTCACTACTAAGTCTAAAAGCGCGGGTATAATAATAATCACTAAGAAATAGCTCTGTCGTTGTCTAGGGGATAATGTATTGTCCGATGGAAATATAAAAGTCACTCAAGTTCATGCAGGCTGCAGCCTTTGGTTGGAGTCAAGAGAGAGAGTTTAAAACTTGCCCATTCCTTTTATGATGTCAATCCTTCGAGAGTCGTTGGGGCTGATTTCTCCTTTGTTTTAGCTAAAGCCGTTCTTCCGTGGTAAGGCCCACCAATTCCAAGGCAAATGGAAAAGGACGCACGTGGGCTTTCCACTGGCTTTCGCTATTACGAGATTTCTAGCGTTTCTTCTGGTGCATCTAAAGGGGCTGTTCCCCAGACCCTCTTTTATCCTGACTCACAGGGTCTCAGATGTCAGTCAGGGTGGAGGGATGCCACCCCTCAACCAGCCCACTTTTGGTCATTCCCCAAGGGCTTCAAATAAATAGCACAATACTCAATACACAATTCCGTTTCCAAGAGACAATGGCCGTTTCCCGTGGCTTTGTATCGCTGAGGGGCCAGGACATTCCAAACCCCTTTGTGAATTCTGCGTGTCTTTCTCTCATTTCCTGGGTCTCCTGACCCGAATTAATAGTGATCTTGCGATTCTCAAAAAGGAGGGGGCTACTTTGGACCCTTCGGTCCCTCAGAGTTGGGGCACAGGCGTAACACCTTGTCATTATTCCCTAAACAAAACAACTATTTACATAGCATTTAGATTGTATTAGGTATTATAAGTAATCTAGAAAAGACTTAAAAGTACAGGCAGTCCCTGGGTTATGAATGAGTTCCGTTCCTGAGTCCGTCTTTAAGTCAAATTTGAAGTCGGAACAGGTATATTCAGTATTATTTAGCATCAGTTAGTCAAACGTTTTTCTTAGTATATAGTATATACTTTACCTTTCCATGCATAAAAAACACTTAAGAAACATACATATTTCAATAATTAAACCATTGCATTGCTTAGTAATAATTGTAGCTTTCATCGGGGCAGGGCCTTTCACATGCTCCATTAAAATTGTTCCGATTGTTGACCAACTGTAGCCTGTAACACTGTAACACTTTTCCAATGACCGATGGCATTTCACCTCTTTCTGATCGCTTTATTACTTCCACTTTATTTTCAATTACGATTGTGATTATTTTCATGAACAGAAACACTGCGGATTCAGAGCAGTACCGCTGGGTCCTAATGTCCACCGCACAGATACATGTTAAATAAGGGACTTGAGCATCCGCGTTTTTTGGTATCCCCGGGGGGGGGGGGGGGGGTCTCAGAACCAATCCCCTGTGGAGGCCGACTGTATTCCATTATCTAAATAATTTATATACAGCATAAAAAGAAGTGGTCCCAACACCAATCCCTGCAGAACACCACTCGTCATTGGCAGCCAACCAGAATGATGAAGTTTTAAGGGAATTGGGGGGACGTAAGAAATGATTCTTGGACTCTTGTACACAATGGGTTAAAATTAAGTGCCAGCTTGTGTGTGCTCTGTTCTGGATAGTGTGCAGAGGTTGTCCTTCGTGAAGGAATCTGCCTCCAGCTTGCTTAGATTAACAACTCACAGCTGTCCCTTTGGGGACACCATGTCTCAGGGTTTTGCATCACTGAACTGAGTTCCCTCCTTTGTCTAATGAAAGGGAGTAACATCAAATTCTCCAACTCCTGGTAATTCCCTCCCTCTCCCTTCCCCATCCCACTTTCACTCTGTCTCCTCTTCTAGCTGCCTATCATCTCCCTCATGTTTCTGCCTTCTTTTACTACCCATAGTGCTTTCCCCTTAGATTCCTTCTTCACCTCTCCTACCTATCCCCTCCCTGCTTCCCCTCCCCCACCCCTTGATCTTTCCTCTGATTGGTTTTTCACCTGGCACATTCCACCCTCCCCACTCCTTCTTTATAGGGCCCCTGCCACTTCCTTCTTTAGTCCTGACGAAGGGTCCCGGCCCAAAACGTTGACTACTCCTTTCAATGGATGTAGCCTGACCTGCTGAGTTCATCCAGCTTGTTTGTACGTACTGATAAAGACTTGGCAGAAAATTCCATTTTTAATGAAAGTGGGGGGAGAGAGAGGGGGGGAGAGAGGGGGGGGAGAGAGGGGGGGGAGAGAGGGGGGGGAGAGAGGGGGGGGAGAGAGGGGGGGGAGAGAGGGGGGGGAGAGAGGGGGGGGAGAGAGGGGGGGGAGAGAGGGGGGGAGAGAGGGGGGGGAGAGAGGGGGGGGAGAGAGGGGGGGGAGAGAGGGGGGGGAGAGAGGGGGGGGAGAGAGGGGGGGGAGAGAGGGGGGGAGAGAGGGGGGGGGGATTGAGAATCTGTCTCCCTGATGCTTGGCTCCGCGTTTCTTGCCGGCTGAGTTCGAATAAATAAATGGTGAAAGGATAAAGTAATGTGTGGGGTGTGGTTATTGGTCCCGCAAATTTAAGTTTACAAGAAAAGGATCCTATACCTCTCGGAACTTTACATACATCTGTCAAATCTTCCCTCATTCTCCTGCACGCCAGGGAATTAAGTCCTAACCTATTCAACCTTTCCTTACAACTCAGATCCTCAAGTCTCTACTAGCACCTTTGTAAAGTTTCTCTACTCTTCCAATCTCATTGATATCTTTCCTGTAGGTTTATATTCGTACCTCTTCAAATAAAAAGGTACTGCAGCTTCTAGCTCCAACAACCTTCAGTTGTACTCCCATTTGTCACATATTCCACAAACGGCAACTGCATTGATGCCATTCACTTTGTCTCAATTGAAAACTGTCATCATCTTTCCAAAACTGATGAAAACTTTTCATCATCAGCTCCTGCATCTCATCCCCTCTATCTGTATTTCTGAGGCTATACTGTTACTCAATCAAGTCCCTAGGAAACGGGTGACAGTCAGGAAGGGGAAAGGGGTCAAAGAGCCAGTGCCCCTCTGTGGCCATCCCCCTCAACAACAGGTATATCACTTTGGATATCGTCAGGGAGGATGACCCAATCGAGGAAAGTCACAGTGGTTGGGTCTCTGGCATTCATTCTACCTTTGTGACTCAGAAGGGAAGGGAGAAGAGGCATGCTGTGATGAGAGGGGATTCATTAGTTAGGGGAACAGACCCTCAGCATTCTTAAGTGGGAGAGTGAACTGCCAGAAGTCATGGTCTATATAGGTACCAATGACATGGGCAGGATGAGCGATGAAGTTCTGCATAGGGAGTTCAGGGAATTAGGTGTCAAGTTTAAGGGCAGGATCTCCAGGGTTATAATCTCAGGATTGCTACCTGTGCCATGTGCTAGTGAGGCTGGAAATAGGAAGATAATAGAGTTTAATACGTGGCTAAGGAGTTGGTGTATGAGGGAGGGCATTAGATTTTTGGATTGTTGGGCTCTCTTTCAGGAAAGGTAGGACCTGTGCAGAAGGGACAGTTTGCACCTGAACTGCAGGGGCTGCTGCATGGTGGGGTTTAATCTAGAGTTGCAGGGGGATGGAAACCAGTGTGCCAGAACAGTTTGTGAAGAGGTTGTGGAGGCAGATGCTAGCAAAACCTCAGACAAAATTAGGAATCAAAAGGCTGAGCATACTGTGACAAAATTTGAAAAGGGTGATTACAGTACTGAAGGTGTTGAATCTGAATGCTAGCAGTGTACGGAATAAGGTAGATGAACTTGCAGCACAGTTGCAAATTAGCAGGTATGATGTTGTAGGCATCAGGTGATTCATGGCTGAAAGATTATAGCTAGGAGCTTAATGTCCAAGGATACAAATTGTATCGAAAGGGTAGGCAGGAAGGCTGAGGGGAACAGCATTGCTCTGTTGGTAAAAAATGAAATCAAATCATTAGAAAGAGGTGACAGAGGGTCAGATGTTTTTGAATCAATGTGGATAGAGCTAAGGAAATGTAAAGGTAAAAAGACCCTGATGGGAGTTGTATACAGACAGTGGTAAGGATGTGGCCTACAAATTACAACGGGAGATAGAAAGTGCATGCCAAAAAGGCTATGTTATAATTGTCATGGGGGTCTTCAATATGCAGGTAGATTGGGGAAATCAGATTAGTGCTGGATTACAGGAAGGTGAATTTCTAGAATGTCTTCAAGATTGCAATTTAGAGCAGGTTGTGGTTGAGCCCACTACAGAATCAGCTACTCTGGATTGGGTGTTGTGCAATGAACCAGAATTGAGTAGAGTATTGAAGGTAAAAGAATTCTTAGGGGCATGAGAGTGGAGTTGGTCAGAGTTGATTGGAAAAGAACAGTGGCAGGGATGATGGCAAAACAGCAATGGTTGGTATTTCTGGAAGCAATTCGGAAGGCTTAGGACAGGGGTCAGCAACCTTTACCACTGAAAGAGCCACTTGGACCCGTTTCCCACAGAAAAGAAAACACTGGGAGCCGCAAAACCCGTTTGACATTTAAAATGAAATAACACTGCATACAACGTTTTGTTTTGCCTTTATGCTATGTATAAACAAACTATAATGTGTTGCATTTATGAAATTGATGAACTCCTGCAGAGAAAACGAAATTACATTTCTGCATGCAACAAAAACATTTTGAACTCCGAAAAAAAGACGTTGGGTTGAAGGTTACTTTTAAGTAAAATACTCAACGTCTATTTGAGTCCTTCTTGTATTTATGAAAAACGCCAAACTTAAATTTGCCGCCAGCAGCAAACCAAAAATAATGTCAGCCACCTGTCAACCTGAAAAATAAAAGGACTATTTCACCGAACAATGAAAACATATGAATATACGTAAAATAATACGCAATTAAAATATTTATCATACTTGTTCAGGTTGACTCACACCTGACAATGCAGTCGTATTCAGTAGGGATGGATCGATGCTTAGGGGAGTGACCGGGAAGGATAATGTGTTTTTTTCCTCTCTGAACTCACAGAAGCGTTTCCCAAACGATGTTTGCATTGCGATGATTGCAGAATGTAAATACTCCGAATTTATCATGTCGTGACATTGTTTGAACTCTCTCAAATTGGGGAAGTGAGACAATGTGCCTTTCTGTAAATCTCTGGCAAGCAACGTCAACTTGCGCTCGAATGCCAAAACATCCTCCAACATGTGCAGGGCTGTACGTCCTTACCCCGTTGAAGAGCTGTGTTCAGCGTGTTCAGGTGCGCTGTCATGTCTACCATGAAGTGTAGCTTTTCCAGCCACTCTGGCTGTTCCAGCTCAGGAAAGCTGAGCCCTTTGCTGCCCAGGGAAGTTTTCACTTCTTCCAGACGCGCGACAAAGCGTTTCAGCACCTCCCCTCTGGACAGCCAGCGATAAAAACACGTTGTAGCGGTTGCTACACGCAGTCAGTAAACTGCAGTCAAAGATAGCTTTATTCGAACTAAACAGCCTTGCTTTTAAGCCTCCCTCAACCCGCCCCCCCCATGGGCGCGGATGCTGCAAAAGACACGTACTCACAAACCCCCGTAGGCTATCTCCCTTAGCCTGAACGCTGGCTAATTGTGAGCCGGTTCGGATGTGTCAGGAAATGGGTCGCCACAACGTCTTATTTAGATTGTACAAGATCACCATAATCTTCAAATATAGAATTACAGTTCAAAAACTAACAAACTAACATAAAATACATTTTAATTAAATACTGACCATGTAGTGGTGTGCTACACGCAGCGCTAAAATTACGACACAGAGTCGGTAACTGCAGTCGAAGGAAAAAACTTTATTCGAAATCTTCAGCCTCACTTTTAAGCCTCCCTCAACCTGCCCCCCCCCCCCCAATGGCGCAGAGGCTCCAAAGCTCTGTGCTCGCAAACCCCCGTAGGCTATCTTATTGTGAGTCGGTTCGGATGCGCCAGGAAAAGGGTCGCCACAACCAATTATTTCCCAAAGCAACAGGGAGCGCAGCACAGACGTAAAAGAGCCACATGTGGCTCCGGAGCCGCGGGTTGCCGACCCCCGGCTTAGGATATATACATCCCAAAGAGGAAGAAGTATTCTAAAAGGAAAGATGACTCAACTGTGGCTAACAAGAGAAGTCAAAGCCAACATAAAAGCCAAAGAGAGGACACGTAATAAAGCAAAAATTAGTGGGAAGTTAGAAGATTGGGAAGCTTTTAAAAACCAACAGAAGGCAACTAAAGTAGTCATTAAGAAGGCAAAGACGGAATACGAAAGTAAGCTAGCCAAGAATATTAGAGGATTCTAAAAGTTTCTTCAGGTACATAAAGTATAAAAGAGAGGCAAGAGTGGATATCAGACCACTGGAAAACAATGCTAGGGAAATAGTAACGGGGGACAATGAAACAGCAGATGAACTGATTAAGTATTTTGCACAAGTCTTCACTGTGGAAGACACAGTGGATGTTCCAAGTGTCAGGGGGCATCAAATGTATGAAGTTACCATAACTAGAGAGAAGGTTCATGGGAAATGAAAAGGTTGGGAGATAGATAAGTTGCCTGGACCACATGGTGTACACCCCAGAGTTCCAAAAGAAATGGCTGAAAGGATTGTGGTACCATCGGTAAGGATCTTCCAATAATCACTAGATTCTGGAATGGTTCCAGAAAACTGGAAAATTACAAATGCCACTCCACTCTTCAAGAACGGAGAGAGGCAAAAAAAAGGAAATTATAGACCAGTTAGTCTGACCTCAGTGGTTGGGAAGATGTTGGGGTCAATTATTAAGGATGGTGTCTTAGGGTATTTGGAGGCACATGATAAAATAGGCCATAGTCAGCCTGGTTTCCTCAAGGGAAAATCTTGCAACAAATCTGTTGGAATTCTTTGAAGAAATAACAAGCAGATTAGACAAAGGAGAATCAGTTGATGTTGTGTGCTTGGATTTTCAGGTCTATGACAAGGTGCCACACATGAAGCTGATTAATAAGCTATGAGCCAATAGTATTACAGGAAAGATTCTAGCATGGATAAACAAGTGGCTGATTGGCAGGAGGCAAAGAGTGGGAATAAAGGGAGCCTTTTCTGACTGACTGCCTGTGATTAGTGGTGTTCTAGAGGGGTCTGTGTAGGGAACGATTCTTTTTCGTTATATGTCAGTGATTTGGATGATGGAATTGATGATGTTGCAAAGTTTGCAGACGATATCAAGATAGGTAGAGGGGCAGGTAATTTCTAGGAAATAGAGAGGCTACAGAAGATTTAGACAGATTCTGAGAATGGGCAAAGAAATAGCAGATGCAATAGTGTCAAGATGTATATGGTCATGCACTTTGTTAGAAAAAAAGGTTGACTATTTTCTAAATGGAAAGAAAATACAAAAAAAAACTGAGGTGCAAAGGTACTTAAGAGTCCTGGTGCAGGACTCCCTGAAGGTTAATTTGCAGGTTGAGTCTGTGGTAAGGAAGGCAAATGCAATGATAGCATTTGTTTCAAAAGGACTAGTATATAAAAGCAAGAATATAATGTTGAAACTTTATAAAGCACTGGTGAGGCCTCACTTGGGAGTATTATTGTGAGCAGGTTTCCCCCCCCCCCCCCACCTTATCTTAGAAAGGATTTGCTGAAACAGGAAGGGTTTCAAAGGAGGTTCACAAAAATGATCCCAGGATTGGATGACTTGTCATACGAAGGGTGTCTGATGGTTCTGGGCCTGTATTCACGAGAATTCAGAAAAAATGAGGGGTGACCTCATTGAAACCTATCAAATGGTGAAAGGCCTTGATAGAGCAAATGTTTTCTATGGTGGAAGAATCTAAGACGAGAGGACACAGCCTCAGAATAGAAGGGTGTCCTTTCAGAATGGAGACTAGGAGGAACTTCTTTAGCCAGAGAGTGGTGGATCTGTGGAATTCATTACCACAGGCAACTGTGGAGGCCAAGTCTTTATGTATATTTAAGGCAGAGTTTGATAGATTCCCGATTGTTCAGGGCATGAAGGGATACGGGGAGAAGGCAGAAGATTGGGGCTGAAAGGAAAATTGTATTAGCCATGATGAAATAGAGCAGATTCAATGGGCCAAATGGCCTAATTCTGCTCCTATATCTTAATATCTAAAATGCTCCCAAGGGAAAGTCCATGCCATTGCCTAGACTTCTAGTCTCACCTCCTTTCTTTTGCAGATTTGCAATAGGGCATTGGCTTAAGCTCATTCAATCCACAGAGCTTTACCAAATGTTTCCACTCAGCTCCCAACCACAAGTTTGGAGAACTGCCAATTTAATTCTGCAAGCACATGTTCCCCATACCAAGCACCCCCCCCCCCCCCACCACTCCACAATGTTTCCAGACTAACTGGACGGATGCAGGTCCCTGCAGTATACATCTGCAGTCTCTTTATATGTCAAGTAAAACATTATGGGTCACAAAGCAGGAAAATTCTGCCAGGATGGTTGGCTAGACTCTACAGCAATAATCAAAGTGGGAACAGAGTTTGTGCTGAAATAACGAGTGAATTATACATCCTGCGGCTTCTGTTCTTTCTATAGTCTTTACATTCCCTCACCTTCATCTTTTCCCACACCATTGCTGTCTTGTTAAACCACTGAGAAACCCATTAAGATTCTGAGAACTGCAGGAAAAATGCTGCCTCAGTACTCAGAACATGTATCACAACATTCAAAATCCCATCTACCCTGCCCTGATTCTCCACTCACCCTTAAATATCCCACTCAGTCCTAACCGAACATTGAAAGTAATAATCGGAGGAGTCTCTCTAAACACTCCCACTGCCGATAGCCCAGTGCTTCCTCCCACCACCAAATGTCCTTGCAGTTGCTACCTCTGACATTCCCACAGTACTGCCTGCTCTAACAGATTGCTGAAGTAAAACCCCCATTCTCCTTATGACCACCCAGGCTCCAAAACATGCCTTATAATTGAAAACAATTTACTGCACCTCTTTCCATTTAGTATTATGAATGTGTTGCTATATAAAGGACACCAAATGTGGATTAGATACACATTCTGCAGCTTATTCTTGAATGAGCCCAACCCACCAAAAAAACTTCCAAGCTTGCAAGTTTTGATTATTTCCCACTCAGACAGAGTAAATAATCGAAGGAAACACCACAGCCCACTGACCTTTGCCTCTTATGAACACCCCATCTTTCATTTAAAGAATTTATAGCCTCCTCTATTCAAGTACAGTCGGCCCTCTTTATCTATGGGTTCCATATGCACGGATTCAACGAACCACAGTTCAGGAAAACCCGGAAGTCCTCTCTCCAGCACTCATTGTTTGAGCATGTACAGACTATTTTTTTGTCATTATTCCCTAAACAATACAGTATAACAACTATTTACATAACATTTACATTGTATTAGGTATTATAAGTAATCTAGAAATGACTTAAAATTACTGGCAGTGCCCGGGTTATGAATGAGTTCCATTCAAGTCCGTCTTTAAGTTAGATTTGAAGTCGGAACAGGTACATCCGGTATTATTTAGCGTTCGTTAGTCAAATGTTTGTCTTAGTATATAGTACATATTTTACCTTTCTATGCATAAAAACACTTAAGAAACATACATATTTCAATAATTAAACCACTGCATTGCTTAGTAATAATTGTAGCTTTCATCAGGGCAGGGCCTTTCACATGCTCCATTAAAATTGTTCCGATCGTTGACCGATTGTGGCCTAACGCTTTTCCAATGATCGATGGTGTTTCACCTCTTTCCAATCGCTTTATTACTTCCACCTTTTAATCGTGATCGTGATTATTTTTGTGAACAGAAACACTGCAGATTCAGAGCTGCACTGCCGGGTCCTAATGTCCACTGCACTGAGACAGGTTAAATAAAGTCCAGGATTCTGCTGGGTCCTAAAGACCACTACACAGAGACATGTTAAATAAGGGACTTGAGCATCCGCGTTTTTTGGTATCCGCGAGGGGGGGGGGGGTCTCGGAACCAAAGCCCCGCAGATAAGGAGGACCGACTGTATTTTAATAACTTTACACTGTAACTGAGCTTTCATTCTTTTACACTGGATTGTGATACTGCCATCCCCATAACACCTGCATGCATCTTTTATTTTTGTACTCTTCTCATTACCCATCACTGATGCCTTAAGTCCGTTATTAATAACTTTTTCATTTCTTACCTCATTAAGGACCATCTCTTTTAATCTCTGCATTTAATAATTCACATCTAACATTTCTTCTAGAATGAAAAAAACACTTCATTTCACTCTCTGGAGCAGTGTAGACTGGTATTTTCAGCATTTTCTGTTTTATATTTAATTTCTTTAGCCACCTTTATTAAGGGTAAAAAGGTAACTGAAGAGAGTCTCCCACCAACTGAGAGGGTGTACAGGAGTAAGATATGCCAATTAGAGGAGTGGTCTTGCAGCAACAACCTTGCACTCAACATCAGTAAGATGAAAGAGTTGATTTAGACTTCAGGAAGGGTAAGACGAAGGAACACAAACCAATCCTCAGAGGGATCAGAAGTGGAGAGAGTAAACAGCTTCAAGTTCCTGGATGTGAAGATCTCTGAGGACCTAACCTGGACCCAACACTTCGATGCGGTTATAAAGTAGGCAAGACAGTGACTATACTTCCAGTAGGACATTGAAGAGATTTGGTATGTCAACAAATACACTCAAAAACTTCTATAGATGTACCATGGTGAGCATTCTGACAGGCTGCGTCACTGTCTGTTGGGGGGGGGGGGGGGGAAGGGGCTACTGCACAGGATCGAAAGAAGCTGCAAAGGGTTGTAAATTTAGTCAGCTCCATCTTGGGTACTAGCCTACAAAGTACCCAGGCCATCTTCAAGGCGTAGTGTCCCAGAAAGGCTGCATCCATTATTAAGGACCTCCAGCATCCAGGGCATGTTGCCATCAGGTAGGAGGTACAGAAGCCCGACAGCACACACTCAGTGATTCAGGAACAGCTTCTTCCCCTCTGCCATCTGATTCCTAAATGGACATTGAACCTGTGAACACTACCTCACTTTTCTGGGTTTTTTTTGCACTATTTTTAATCTATTGATACTGTAATTGATTTACGTATTTATTTTTTTCCTCTTCTTCTATATTATGTTTTGCATTGAACTGCTGCTGCTAAGTAATTTCACAACACATGCTGGTGATAATAAACCTGATTCTGATTCCTTGAGGATCTATCTAGTAATCTACATGTGAAGCCACAGAAACTGTGCTGGCCCTTCAATGAATACTTCTTGCCAGTTTTTACTGCGGCGAAGTATATGGAAGTTAGAGAGTTCGGGGAAAGCAACAGGATCAGTGTGCATACATGTGACCTCATTCAACCCTGAGATTCTTTTCCTGCTTAACAAATGTATAAAACAGTAACTGTAAAGTGTAAAAATCAGGAACTGTTAGCTGTAAACAAATTGTGCAAGTACAGATATAAATAAATAATAAATAACAACCATGAAGTAACAATATAACAGAGTCCTTAAATGAGCATAGCTATCCCCTTTTGTTCAAGAGCCTGATGGTTGAGGGGTAGTAACTGTTCTTGAACCTGGTGGTGCGACTCCTGAGGCACCTGAACCTTCTATCTGATGGCAACAGCAAGAAAACAGTATGGCCTGGGTGGTGAGGATCTCTGAAGCTGGATGCTGCTTTTCTACAGCAACATTTCATGTGGGTATGCTTGAAGTTTGGTAGGGTTTTACCTGTGATATACTGGATCGAATCCAACCAACTTTTGTAGGATTTTTCGCTCAAAAGGCATTGGTGTTCCAAAACCAGTCCACAATGCAGCCAGTCAGTACACTTTTCACCACATATCTATAGAAGTTTGCCAAGATTTTTAATGACATGCCGAACCTCCCCAGACTCCTGAGGAATAGAGGCACTGTCATGCTTTCTTTGCAATATTTATATGATAGATCTAGGACAGGTCCTTTGAGATAGTGACACCCAGGAATTTGAAGCTACTGACCCTCTCCACCAATCCTCCAATGATTACAGGCTCATGGACCTCTAGTTTCCCTCTCCTGAAGTCTACAGTCGGTTCCTTCATCTGATAACATTGAGTGAGAGGATGTTGTTATGACAGTCAGATATCTCCCTGCTGTATGCTGATTTATTACCCCTTTTGATTCCTCACTCCCTTTCTTAGAGCATATCAATATTACGAAGAAGGTGCTGGAGAAGTCTTGCAACATGCAAAGTTAGATAGATTCATCGGTCCTGACCGGGTGTATGCTCAAATTTAATGGGAAGCAAGATTGGAAATTGCTGGGGCCTCATTGGTCCCACATTGCAGGTTGGTCTGGTAGGTTAGAATGCAGAATCGAGGGACAGCTAGCCAACTAGATTCAAAATTGGCTTGGCAATAGATGCAGAGAGTGGCATAGAGGGCTAGTCATCAGATTGGAGACCAATAACCAGTGGTGTGCAGCAGGGACTGATGTTTATATTGTACATCTAGTTATAATAATATATACAAGTATTAACATTTATTTAAATACATGTGACAAATTAGAATGTAGGCAGCTTAATCAGTTGGCTTGCAGATGACACCAAGTGAAAATGGGTATCTAAAGTGGACAGGGGAATGGCAAACGGAATTTAACTCAAGCAACTGTGAAATGATGCACATTGACCAGTTAAACCAAGCCAGGACATACACAATAAATCACAGGGACATGGAGAGCATTGTTGAACAGAGATCTAAGGGCACGAATACACAGCTCAATGAAGCGACAAGACTGGAAGAGAAGGTGGCATATGGCATCTTTACCTTCACCTGCTAGGTCAACGAGTACCGAAGTTGGAATTTCATGTTACAGATCTACAAGAAATTGACTAGGCTGCACTTGGAGTACAAGACCAATACAACTACACCGTGTCCTGTGCAATTCTGGTTGCCAGACTACAGAAAGGATGGGATTAAGCTAGAATGTGTAGAAAAGACTCACAAGAATATTGTCTGGATTGGAGGCCAAAGTTATTTTCTCCCCCTGGAGTGAAGGAGGCAGAAAAGTGACATGGTAAAGGTATATAAGATTATATGCAGCACAGATAAGCCAGATAATCAGAGTGTATTACCATGGTACTAGTGTATAAAACAAAGTATAGGAGTAAGGGTGGATTTAAGGGAAATGGAAAGGGTAACATTTTCACAGAAAAGTAGGTGGCATCAATGCACTGCCAGAGTAGGTGTTGGAGGCAGGAACAGTAACAATTTTTAAGAGGTATCTGGACAGGTACTTGAATAAGCAGGGCATTGAGGAATACAGAATTAAACCAAGCATGTGGAATTGGTATAGATAGGTACAATGACCAGTATAGGTGTACTTCAGAGGTTGGGAAGATGTTGGGAGTCCATTTTTAAGGATGAGTTGCAAGGTACTTGGAGGCACATGATAAAAAAGGCTGAAATCAGCACGGCTTCCTTAAAAGGAAATCTTGACTGACAACTCTGTTGGAATTCTTTGAGGAAATAACAAGCAGCAAAGACAGAGGAGAATCAGTGGATTCTTGGATTCTTGGATACTTGGATTTTCAGAAGGCCTTTGACAAGGTGCCACACATGAGGCAGCTTAACAAGACAAGAGCCCATTCTGCTACAGGAAAAATATGATCATGGATAAAAGATTGACTGACTGGCAGGAAACAAAGAAATCCTTTTCTGGTTGAGTGTCGGTAGCTAGCGTTGTTCTGCTGGGATCAGTGGTGGGACTGCTTCTTTTCATGTTGTATGTTATATGGATGACGAAATTGATGACTTTGTGGCCAGGTTTGCGGATGATACAAAGACTGGTGGAAGGGCAGGTAGTATTGAGGATGCAGGAAGTCTGAAGGACTTGGATGGATTTGGAGAATGGGCAAATAGTTGGCAGATGGAGTAGTGTAGGAAAGTGTATAGTCATGCATTTCAGTAGAAGGATTAAAGGATAGACTATTTACAAAAAAGGGACAATGGAGCCCCAGTATGTGATTTGCTATAACGTTAATTTGCAGGTTGAATCGGTGATGAGAAAGACAAATGAAACGTTAGCGTTCATTTTGAGGGAAGTACAATATAAAATCAAGGATGTAATGCTGAGGTGTTACAAGGCATTAGTCAGACCACATTTGGAATTTGGTGAACAGTTTTGGGCTTCTTATCTAAGAAAGGTTGTGCTGGCATTTGAGATGGTCCAGGGAACATTCACAAAAATGATCCCAGGAATGAAAGGGTTAACTTATGAGCAGCATTTGATGGCTCTATACCTGTACTTGCTGGAGTTCAGAAGAATGAGACAGGAGCTCATTGAAACTTACTGAAATGAAGGGAGTGTTTTCAGTAGTGGGGTAGTCCTGGACCTAGAGGATACAGCCTCAGAATAGAAGAATGACCCTTTTTCAACTCTGGAGGAACTACTATAGCCAGCCGATGGTGAATCTGTAGAATTCTTTGCCACAGATGGCTGTGGAAGCCAAATCATTATGTATCTTTAAAACGAAGGTTGACAGGTTTTTGATTAGTAAGGACAAAAGTTACTGGGAGAAGGCAGGAGAATGGTACTGAGTGGGATAATAAAATCAGCCATGATGGAATGGTGGAGCAAACTCGATGACCTGAAAGGCCTAGTTCTGCTCCATTGTCTTATGGTGCTGTTGGACCTTCTATGCTGTACCATTATGATTCTATGACTCTAAAATTCATGGTACTGTCAGTCTTCAGAATTACAGCGTGAAGATTGGTGAGGCATAGTGGTATTCAAGGGTTTTACTGTAACAAAGATGAAATAATTATTGAGATAGGTGGGAATGCTGGGACTATCACATAAGGTTTGGAAACGTCCTGTGGCTTCATTTTGTTCTGTCACCTACTATCACCTAAGAGCCACCTAAATGCAGTAGAAGGATCCATCAGTAGTGCTGGCTTAAGTAACTGTAACGTGATGCACTACTCACTATCCCAGAGTCAACAAAATCACATCTAGAAAGACAAAAGGAGCCTACAGATGCTGGAAGAATTCAGTGGGTCAAGTAGCAGCTATGGAGGCAAAAAGGTTAACATGGAACAATACAGCATAGTACAGGCCCTTTGGCCCACAATGCTGTGCCAACCCTTAAATCCTGCCTCCCATATAACCCTCCACCTTAAATTCCTCCATATACTTGTTTAGTAGTGTCTTAAATTCCACTAGTGTATCTGCCTCCACCACTGAGTCAGGTAGTGCATTCCACACACCAACCACTCTGAGTAAAAAACCTTCCTCTAATATCCCCCTTGAACTTTGCTCCACTTACCTTAAAGCCATCTCCTCTTCTAATGAGCAGGGGAAGAGGCGCTGGCTGTCCACTCTATCTATTCCTCTTAATATCCTGTATACCTCTATCACGTCTCCTCTCATCGTCCTTCTCTCCAGAGAGTAAAGCCCTAGCTCCCTTAATCTCTGATCATAATGCATACTCTCTAAACCAGGCAGCATCCTGGTAAATCTCCTCTGTACCCTTTCCAATGCTTCCACATCCTTCCTATAGTGAGGCGACCAGAACTGGACACAGTACTCCAAGTGTGGCCTAACCAGAGTTTTATAGAGCTGCATCATTACCCCGCAACTCTTAAACTCTATCTCTCGACTTATGAAAGCTAACACTCTATAAGCTTTCTTAACTACCCTGTCGACCTGTGAGGCAACTTTCAGGGATCTGTGGACATGTACCTCCAGATCCCTCTGCTCCTCCACACTTCCAGGTAACCTGCCATTTACTTTGTACTTTGACTTGGAGTTTCTCCTTCCAAAGTGTACCACCCCACACTTCTCTGGGTTGAACTCCATCTGCCACTTCTCAGCCCACTTCTGCATGCTATCAATGTCTCTCTGCAATCGTCGACAATCCTCAACACCACCAACTTTTGTGTCATCTGCAAACTTGCCAACGCACCCTTCCACCCCCACTTCCAGGTCATTAGTAAAAATCACAAAAAGTAGAGGTCCCAGAACCGATCCTTGCGGGACACCACTAGTCACAACCTTCCAATCCAAATGTACTCCCTCCACCATGACCCTCTGCTTTCTGCAGGCAAGCCAATTCTGAATCCACCTGACCAAACCTCCCTGGATCCCATGCCTTCTGACTTTTTGATTAGGCCTATGGTGTGGAGCCTGTTAAGTTGATGTTTTGGGCCAAGAATCAGGGTGCACATAAAATGTGTCATTTTATGTGTAATTATCAATGACAATGTTACCATAGGAGGAGTACATCAGTACAACTGCAGACATATATAGTGTGACAATCTGAAAAATCTGTACAGTTTGGGTGCCTGCTCCATGGGGGGATATTCTACTGACTGAATGAGTACGACTAGCAACTGCAAATGGAAAAAAAAAAGTATCGTGGTCTGGGATTCTATCCTCATTTGTATCTCTGTGCAGCAATTAGTACAAGTAACACAAAACAAAGATACAGCAATACTGAATATTAAAAAATTACCTGTGGCAGCAACCCTCTTCAGATATAGTTCCCATGACAGACAAATGCGTGGCTTGCCAGTATACCATGAAGTGAGTGTTCGGCTTATCGCAGAAAATATAAAGATCATTGCTAGGTGAACTAACGTCATGAACAGAGGATAATGGAACCACTAAAAGATGAGGAAAAAAATAGCAATCGTTAAAATGTATAAATATCTGGCACTGACACTAGCATTTTGGATGATATGCTGTTTAACAATGCAATGCTGGAGCATATCAAGTTTACAAAATTAGACTGTGCCCCTTAAGTATCAGGGATGTTATCTGCACTCAAAAGTTCAGAATCCAGGATGAATTGCCAAGTTTACTTTCACTTTTGATTTTAAAGTACAGTGGATTCTGGTTAATTGGGCCATCAGCCAATTGGGACATTCGCTTATTTGGGACAACTCTTAAAGAAAAAAACCAAGAACATAACTGAGATTCCCTGATGAAGGGTCTCGGCCTGAAACGTCGACAGAGCTTCTCCTTATAGATGCTGCCTGGCCTGCTGCGTTCCACCAGCATTTTGTGTGTGTGTTTGAGATTCTCTTTATTTGGGATATTATTCTACTTCATTGGGGCAGGAGTCTGTTGCTGAACAGTTTCTAACCAGCATCAGACACATGCACCTATGTGGCCATTAGACACTGCACCGTGCTTACAGTGAACAGATTTTAAAATTGCGTTAATCCCCTGTGCTCGGGTTCAAAAAGAAGTGATTTTTGTCTGACAGTTGGTGAGAAAGGGGAGTTTGTGTATGGGATGTCCATGGAGGGGTAGCACCTCGGGTGGAGGGGCTTGATGTGTATATTCTAGGACAGATTGCCCACCTTTAGTTCCCACCAGACACTCAGCTCTCAACTGTGGCTCCAAGTAGCTGTTTGCATGCAAAAGCAGCCACACCCCCTGACACCGCTTTGACAGGTGAGCTAAACCAGGTGAGGGTAGCCAGCAGCCTTATACCCTGGTGAGATAGGGACAGCCTGTCTGACTGGGCCAATGAGATCTACAGTGAACTCCAATGGCCAGGAAGGCGGCTCTGCAACGTTGCATGGGAAGAGAAGGGCATGACAAGTCATAGAAGCCATGGCCCTCCACTGCAACCAATGAAAACTCCAGCTGTGATGCTTGTTTGTACCACCGGACCCAGACTTCTGGGGTCAAGAGAATGTAACTGTCCCAGCACAACAGCTTTTCCACTTTAAAAAAAAATCCTCCCACTGAGGTTTCTTGTCATTGTTGGACATTACTGACAACCACCAGTTGACAAGAAATAAGCAGTAAGGCAATTTAGAACTGTTCTGGTCATTAGGGTTTCAAGCATTAGGGCTTGGAGTTATCAGAAACAGCCAGAAGTGAAAATAAAATGATTTTACTACCTCAACAAGTTAGGAACTATGAGTAATTTAAAAGCATCAACAATCATCTTGAATATTACAAAGAAAACAAAGATTTGCAGGATGCAATCGTTGAAAGTGTTGTATGAAAGCAGTCCTTGAGTATTGCAGGTTCAGCACTTCTCTATCTGAAATTCCAAAACACAAAAACATCCGAAATCTGAAGTTTTATTTTGAACGCTGACATGTCATCACAAATGGAAAAATCCACAAGGCACTGGGAAGGTTCCGAGGTAAGGCACAGGTCTCTGCGCACCACAAACAGTTCTGGGAAGTAACCTCATCACATATGTAACAAGCAGAGGTTAATGAAAAATAGAAAGGCACTGTATAAAGTGAAAAATGAAAATCTTAATTATGTATTGATGCAGGGAATTCATCAGGTTGGAGTGAACATATGCCACTTAACAGTTGATCATGCAACAAGCAAAGACATCATGACAAACTGAAAATTGAAGGAATATTCAGCAGTTTGGTTGCAGAAATTTAAGAAAAGGCAAAGTATTAAATTTTTAAAGATTTGTGCTGACTAAGTGTCTTCTGATCACAAAACAGGAAAAACAGGAAAAAAATCACTGACTTTGCAAAGATCGTTGCTGATGAAAATTGAACAAGCTAAACTGGGCAAAAAAATTGCACAGCACAAGATTTTTGTACACACTGGTCATTACAAGTTAGAATGAACATTGGCCTGAAGTAGTGGTCACCAAACTTTTTAAGCCCAAGATCCCCTACCTTGGCCTTAGTGAAAGGCAAGATCAACCCCAGATCGATTAGTTACACGCATGTGCACCGGGGCAGAAAAGACCAGAAGTAAAACCCCACAACCCGGATGTAGAAATAATGTATAAACACCAGGGGTACCCACCCTTTTTTGAAAAGTGGACTGGTTTAATATTGACAATATTTTTGCGGACTGGCCGGCCGGGGGGGGGTTGTTAAACACGACAGGAATACAGCGATACTCGAAGCAGGTTCCTTATGTCCAGTCTATTCCGCAATTTAGTTTTCGCGGCTCTCAGCACTTAGCTTCTGTCCCGCCTGCTCACTTTTTTCCACTCACAAAACTCAACGGATTTGTCTTTAAGTGCAGGGTGCTTGGACTCAGGGTACCGAAGCAGCTTTGAGGGCTTCATTGCCTCATTAGACAGACTCCAGGCCCGAACTTCAGCCTCCCACCCACCACCTTGGCCAGTGTGGCCGGTCATGGGTGGGGTGAGAGGACAAGGTCAGGGCCGGAGGTCCCCGTGCTGGGGCCACGGCGGTCGCAGTCCGGAGAGAACGACCAACCGACTGAGGAATGTGACAGGGTGCCCGCCCCCCTTGTAAGATCTATCGGCTGACAATAGTTTGTTTCAGTAGATCGCAGCACGGTAGCTGCTCTGATACTTACGAAACGCTGAGCCCGAATTAGGTCGTCTGTGAATATTCACATGAATTCACATGAGCATTCGGTGTGCTAAACAACTTTAGAGGCAGCGCCCATCTGTCCATGCTCCAAGCCAGTAGCAACAGCACTTCTCGCATCGGCGAGGCCAACCAGTAATCCCAGGCGCGAGGGTATCACTGTATTTAGGCGACTGATGACCTCGTGTGGGTTCAAGTTCAAAAGACAGGGAATGAGAAAAGGTGTAGCTGACTCATATCGTTTCCTCACGGCCCGGTGGTTGGGGACCACTGAAGTTCACGGTGTAGTGCGGTGGGGGGGGGGGGCTACACGCATGCGCATTGGGCAGAAAGAATGGAACTAAAACCCCTCAACCCGGAAACAATCTCTCAACAGTATTTGTGTATTTTTTTCGGGATCTACTGAGGAAAGTCTCAAAGATCGACCAGTCAATCGCGATTGATGGGTTGGCGACCACTAGCTTGTAGGGTCCACACTGCATCTCAATAAATAAACAAAACTATTTAAATCAGCAACTTTTCCAAATCATCAACAGTTCAAAGGCAACAATAATGTTGCAATCCTATGCTAATTTCACACACACAATAGCAGTAGAGTTCCAAATAGGCAAAACAAAAGATCCATACACAATGCCAAATCTTTCCAATTCAGAGAGCCCTTAGCTCTGATCATTTGTTCTGACAATACAGAATTATCATACTTTAAAAAGGAAACAAAAATAAATTTACATGCCAACAGGGTCCACTGCCCTTGAAGATCAACAGACCTAGTTGCAATCAAAAACTCTGGCTTCTAAACTTCAGATGTATTTTTTTTCTGGTTATCCTAATTTTATTTGAAAAACATGTTATTTCTGCAGTAAATTTTAATAAGCTGTCTTATCCGATCTATTTTCTGATTAAATGTTTGGCTGCACAGCTGATTGCTGTGGTCTCCGCCATAAATCCTGCCTTCCACCAACTCATTCACTAACAATGTCAAAAGATATCGTCAATCGCATTCATACGATCTGAACCAACGTCATCCTCCAAAGTAACACAACAGAAGACTTGTCTGCTTCCTTTTGGCAGATTCAATGAGTTTTCTAAAATATTCATTTTAGAAACTTCAGACACAATTTATGCAAGTGCTTTGGTACTGCATCACAAGTGTTACCTTTAAATTGAAATCAGGGGCCCCTATCTCATTTGGTGCACTAATATTCTTTGGCGCTATCTGAAGGATAAAAGTGCCCCCCGAGTGGTCAATATTTGCCCTGCTGAAAACCCTTTACACTCATCTTTGCTGAACCTCACTACAAAGCAGCTGCTACATTGCAAAGTCACAGTAGTTGACTGCATTGGTTATGAATCACCGCGGTGTCGGAGGGTGTGCGTAAATGCAAAACTCTGTTTAAAACATTAGCCTCCGATGCAAAATGCAAGACATGCTGAACTCTAGAGCGGCCACATCACGGTGCAAACATTGTACAAGTTACGTTGGGCAACTACATTAACTTACCCTCATCACCCACTTGTTGTAGAAGGTAATACCAATGGAGAAACAGTAATAAAAAAGTACCAGGAAAACAGTCAGCAAGGCTTTCCTCAGGAAGGACAGGCACAAACAAAAATTACCCATGATCTTGTGGCTGCTGCTACTCGTTATAAGCCTATTCTGGACTCAGCAGCATCAAGCTGCTGGGGATATCGCGGAAAACAACTGCCCGAACACCTCCATCACCCAGCTGGTGAGGACTGACGCAAGCGACGCCGTGTAACGTGGCCGGCCGCCCGCGCACAGCACCATGGGAGGGTGCTCTTGCCCTTAAAAGTAACCGCTTCGAGGGGAAATAGCTGTACAATTCTCTCTCCGCACGTGTTTTTTTTCCCGTAGAGTTATAAAAAAAATACATTTTTGAGAAATGTCACCTTGTTAAGTCAACCGACGGACCCACCGTCCACCATGTTGGTAAGGTCGAGGACGTCTGGCCATGCGCACTGTCTGTCAGAGCCGGCGCCCGGAGCGGGAAGCCAGGAGTTGGAAGTGCGCGGTCTCAGCGGTCGTGCCCGGGTGCTGCGTGAAAGGAGTGGCTGCAGGAAAGAGACTGCGAGTTTCTGGGACACGGATCAATAACTGGCGAATTGAGGAATCAGAATCAGCGTCAGGTTGACTATCACTGGCGTATTTCGTGAAATTGGCTGTTACTCGGCAGCAGTATATTGCAATACATAATAACAAAACCTGTAAATTGTAGTAAGCATTTGTATTAAAAAGTTAAATAATTCGTGCAAAAATTGGAAAAAAGTAGTGAGGTAGTGCGAATGGGTTCAATGTCTATTCAGAAACCTGGTGGCAGAAGGGAAGAAGCTCTTCCAGAAATATTGAGCGTGTGTCTTCAGGCTCCTGTACCTTCTCCCTGATGGTAGCAATGAGAAGAGGGCATGGCCTGGGTGATGGGGTCCTTGATGATGGATGCTGCCTTTTTACAGCAGCGCTCCTTGAAGATGTTCTGAATGCTGGGGGCTAGTGCCCATGATGGAGCTGACTGAGATTACAACTTTCTGCAGCCTACTTTGATCCTATGCCGTGTCCCCCACCCTTACCAGACAGTGATACAGCCAGTTAGAATGCTCTCCACTGTACATTGTAGAAATTTGTGAGCATCTTTGGTGACATATCAAGTCTCCTCAAACTCCCAATGAAGTATAGCCACTGTTGTATCTTCTCTGCAACTACCTTGATATATTGGGGCCACGATAGATCCTCAGAGATATTGACACCCAGGAACTTGAAATTGCTCACCCTTTCCACTTCTGATCCCTCAATAAGGACTGGTGTGTGTTCTCTCATCTTACCCTTTCTGAGATCCGTATTCAATTCTTTAGTCTTACTGAGGTTGAATGGAAGATTGTTGCTGTGACATTACTCAACCAGCTGATCTGTCTCACTCTTGTATGCCTTCTCGTCACCATTGAAAATCTGCCAACAATAGTAGTGTTGTCAGCAAATTTATAGATGACACTTAAGCTGCACATAGACTTACAGTTGTAGGTGTAAAGAGAGTAGAGCAGTGGACTAAGCACACATCCTTGAAGTGCATCAGTGTTCATTGACAATGAGGTGGAGATGTTACTATTGATTGTCACAGACTGGTCTTCTGGTGAGAAAGTCACGGACCAGTTGTAGAGGGAGGAACAGAGGTCCAGGTTTTGGAGCTTTTTGATCAGAACTGTAGGAATGATTGTGTTAAACACTGAACTGTTGTCAATAAACAGTAGCCTGACGTAAGTATTAGTATTGTCCAGGTGATCCAAGGCTGCATGAAGAGTCAATGAGATCACATGTGTTGTAGACCTATTGTGGCAATAGGCAAATTGCAAGAGGTCCAAATCCTTGCTTAGACAGGAGTTTATTCTAGCCATAACTAACCTCTCAAAGCACTTCTTCACGGTAGATATGAGTCTTCAATGCAGCTAACCACACTGCAGGGCACTGGTGCGCCAAAACTTGGATGCCTGCCACTGTTCAGTCGCGACCATGATAATGTAGAGCTGTGTCACTCTCATCATTATCAGACTTTTCGTCAACAGCATGCAGATTAGTGCTCTTTTTGAAACTGCAGCTTCACATTTTATCTTTTTCTCTTCCCTGTGCAGTCCATTTATTTTTGTCTGCCTGACATGTTCTTTGTATGTGTTCCACTTAGTTATGTTTTCTGCAAGTTTCACCTTTAAACCTGCTTTGGTCTGGTGTATGTGAGCCCCTCCCACAACAGCAACATAATTAGTTCAGTCAGGTCATTTTCTTTTTAGATGTTGCAATTTTGTTCACGGTCACTTTCATTCCTGACTGCCTGAATTCCATCTCTGTCTGCTGTTTCTATTGTTAGCAATTCCAACTGTTGTTTTAAATGTAAGTTGTTCTTCCTTTAGGAGCCATTTTTGAATGTCTTCTTGTAAGATTCCACAAACTAAACAATCTTAATGCATCATTAGGCCAATCACTGAACTGACAAAAGCTCAGTCAACTTCATTCCAGCTACATATGCTTCCTTTTGAATCCACTTATGAAATCTAAAGCATTCTGCAAACAACAATGGTTTTGGTTCGAAGTATTCTTACATTACTGTCATGATATCAGCAAAGCTCATTTCAGCTGGTTTGATTGGAGCTGTCAAGCTTTTAAGCAAACTGTGTGCCTTTAAACCCAATGCACTTAGCAAAATTGGTACTTGTTTCTCATTGGCTATTTAATTTGTTTTATAATAATGTTCAATCTGTTCCATATCCAATATCCAGTTATCTGTTTTGTAATCAAACATGTCAATCTGTCCAATGTAGCCAGATACTTCTGATCTTTTTTTATGATTATTATCACCTGATACTGTTTATGAATTTGTCCATTTTCTGCCTTTTTTTTAACTGGCCCTTTTTCAAAGAAAACATGCTGTGCCTTCTTAAATTAACCTTTTGTCAATGCACTTTTTAAAACTCACAACGTTTTGTTGCTCTTCAACTGATAGGAAATTGTCTCAGGTTCATTTTAAAAATACCTTGTCAACACAGTAATTTTTGTAACTCCAAAACTTAAAACTTAATATAAAGGAAAAGACAGAAGTCTGAAATGTTAGTCTAACTTCATTTTTTTTCTTTAAGCAAGGCATGCATGTATTATGTGGTGGCATGATGATGTGTACTTTTTACATACTTTTACATATAACATGCAATGAATTATGTAAACAACAAAGAAAGCTTTATCAAACGATGTATTGACAATATTACTCAAATATTACTGAAATATTAAATACACAACAGGAGTAATCACTGTTTAAATACCTTTAAGTGTATCCATGGACCAAGCTGAAAATAACTTGGGGGAAAGTTGGAGATGCCAAACTTTTTGTGGTGGATTAAGAAGAGATAGCTTATTGGTGTTGATTGAATTTGATGGAAGAATGTTGCTGGATAGAGATAAGTTTGGCTTGAGTTTGTGTGCCACCCACTTTGGGATACTTTACAGTATCAGAAGTTTGGTCATGTAGCAGCTGTGTGTAGGAGTAAAAAGTGGTGTGGTAGATGTGGTGGAGAACATGATTGTGGTGGTTATGGAAAAGACATTAGGCCAAATGCAGCAATTGTGGAGGGGAACATAGCTCTCCTTATGCAGGTGTCCTGTATATAAGAAAGCTGTGGAAGTGCAGTGTGTTTGGGTAAAAATGGGCATATTATTTGCAGATGCTCTTCAGAAGGTACAGAAGACTGTCAATGGGACCTATTAATATCTAGAATACAGATAAATTACAGTAAGTGTATAAAGTGCATGATTTGATAACAAAGGATTTGTTGATTGTTGGACTAAAATTTGTAACTTTCATGGCAGATGTGGTGAATTGTACAGCACAAGCTAAATGTAGGACAGAAAAAAATGAAAATTATATTGAGAGCTGCAGAAAAACATCGAGAGGTAAAAAACAACTCAAGTTATTAATGGTGCTTTATGGGGAAGGGTAAATAATATTCAAACATCTAAGAAGGGTTGTTAATGTTTTTATTTCATTTTTTCTCTTTTTCTTTTTTTTACAATGGACCTTTTTTAAAAATCCTTCAATGGAATGCTGGATGTTTGTCAGCTGATGGTTAATTTAATGCTCGTTGTACTACTGGGGTTGTAGTGTTACAAATGTGAAAGGAATGGTGGAGGAAGCCTTCCTGGAAGAAAAGTATTTGATGTACTCAAATGATTCTCTGTAGATGGCAGTAATGCATCTTACGTTAGTCTGCCAGCTGCCATTAAACATTACTAGAAGAAGAACTCAAATGTGCAGATTTCTTTAACTATACCATCAGAATCAGTTTTATTGTTTCTGATAGATGTGCTGAAATTTATTGCTTTGCAGCAGACCCCAAGAGTTATGGGAGATATAATCACCAATAAATTATAAATACTGAATGTACTTGGACTGCAACCAGAAGTAAGTCGAAATGGAGCAGAGGGGAGAAAAGATCAATGGGTGTCTGATTTTTTAAATTTTAAACAATTTAAGTTGTCTAGTTTTTTATATCAAAACTTTTCATTTAAACCTTCAATAACCGACCCCATTTTTCTCCTATGGAAAAATAAAGGGATCTTTTTTTTTTACAGATTTATTTTGTAATGGTTGATTTTGTAATGGTTGACTTTTGAAGAGTTAATTAATAAATACTCTCTCGCTCATACACATTTCTTGCAATATTTTCAGGTTAGACATTTTTTACAGCAATATTTACCTAAGTTTCCATATTTACAAGAATCTGATTTGTTGGATACCATTTTGAAATTGAATCCCTTAGTGAAAGGTTCCATTAGCAGAATTTATAATTTACTCTTGTTACAAAAAGAGAACCTATCACTAAAGATTAAACAAGATTGGGAGAAAGAACTTAATATGACCTTTGAGAATGAAGATTGGGTTCGAATTTTGAAAAATGTAAATTCTTTTTTTATATGTGCCAGTCACTGTTTAATTCAATTTAAAATCGTCCATCATTATTATTTAACAATGGAAAGACTATCTAAAATATTTCCTAGTGTAGATTACTGTGATAGATGTAAAACTGAAGTAGCTACTTTGTCACATATGTTCTGGTCATGTTCTTCATTAAAACTGTTTTGGAAATATTTATTTTCTACGATCTCTAAACTTTTGAAAATTAATCTACAACCTAATGGACTAACTGTTCTATTTGGAATAGTTCCTCATCATATTCAGGGTATTTCATCTTCAGATCAACATGTAGTTGCATTTGTTACAGTGTTGGCAAGAAGGGCTATTTTATTAAAATGGAAAGATATCTCTTCCCCTACATTAATTGAATGGTTTTCTCAAGAAATGTTATGTCTCAGCTTGGAAAAAATTAGAAGTAGAACTTTTGAAGCTCGATTTGATTTTGAGAGAAGATGGGGTTCTTTTGCCGAATTATACCATTTAATTTGAATTACTCTATATGGTTTCCTTCCAATTTTATTATCTTTTTTAAAAAAATGTGAATTGGCGGTTGTTGACTTTTTTCTATATATCTAGATGATAGTTAAACTTATTGCTTCCGGGGGTTGATTCCTAATGGGGTTGTTTTGTAGTTAATGGGGTTTTTTTTTCTTAGTTAGGTGGGGTTCTTTTTTTTCTCCTTTTTTTCTATATATATATATATTTTTTTTTCATTTTTATATATTTCAATTAGTTTTTTTCTTCAGCTCTATTGTGTGTATATATATATATATATATTAATTTGTTGAAGTTTTGTATTATTTTATAGTTGTTGAAGATTATGTATTAATAAAAAGATACTAAACAAATGGGTGTCTGTAGGTTAGAGGTCCAAGAAAAAGAACCTTCTTAACAGAACAATGGTGAGTGCAAAGAGTGCTCCTTTGGGAAAAGGTGAACCTACTGTGAAGTATACCAAGTTGGAGAAAGCCGGCATATCTGAATACTGAAGCATCCTCCTCAGCTTGGATTGGCCCAAGATAAGCCTGCCTTTTTGTGGAATGTGGAAAAATCTTTCTCCCATTTCAGCCCATTCCTCCAACTCTTTCTTTTTTATTTGTCCTCCTTCCTGAGTTAATTAATATAGAACTCAAAATTTTCATCAGTTTTGATGCAATTTCCACCCTTACTGTATGTCACCTTCACGTGGGAATGTCTGGCTCCTCCCTGACGAAGGGTCTTTGATTTCAAATGTTAACTGTTACTCTTTTTTGCCAGTGCTGCTTCACCTACAGAGTATTCCCAGCATTTTTTTTTGTTTCATCTCTCCCTCACCACATCAACATAGGCTAGCTGCTAACATGCACTACAAGCTCACAGATACCCTCAGTTATTTTGATTGGACTTCCTCCTATCCTGCCTCCCATAAGGACTCAGTTCCATTCCCCTAAATCCTCCATTTCCTTTGCATTTGTTCCCTTAATGAGACACTCCACACATGTGCATCTCATATTTCCTTCTTGAATTGTGGGTTCTCTTCTACTATAGTGGACACAGCTCTTGACACCATCTCTTTTATTTCCTACACTGTTTTCTGACTTTCTCGTAGTAGGTACAGCAACGACTTCCCACACCCTCATCTTCCACCCACCTGCTTCCCTATTCTGTAGATCATTCTTTGTAATTCTAACCAACTCCTGTAACATATTCCCTATTTGCCTTAAGTTTTCATCAGCTTCACTCCCTTTATGATTCCTTCATCTCTTTTATGATTCTCCATTGTATGACACATTCCCATGGAACTACATGAAGTATAACAGCTGTACTTTCACCTTTCCTCTTCTACCATCCATGGACCCCGATAGACTTAACAGGTGAAGCAATGATTTATATGCAGTTCTTCCAATCTAGTGTACTGTATTTGATTTTAATAATGCGGTTGCCTCTATTTTGGAGAAACCAAATGCAGATTGGACAATTGTTTTGCAAAGCATCTGCAACTCCATCTGCAGGAGTGACCTTGTGCTTCATGTTGGCTCCCATTTAATTCAAAATCTGACTCCTGCTCTTATCTTTCTGTCTTCTGCTTATTGCAGTGTTACTAAAGGGCAAGTTTGAGAAACATCTATGGCATGTTGCTCTTGTCTGGACTTAACATCAAATTCTTCAATTTCAGGTAACTTGCTTTTCCTTTCCGTATCAGAACTGGCCATTTTGACTCAGTATTTTTTTTCTTTCTTGTCTTGCCTGCTGAGCAGGACCCACAGCCTTATCATTAACAACACATGACACAAGTAAAGAAAAGTAATCTGAATTTAAATGCTATAATATTTCATCTGGTCTCACATGTACTCCTATCCCTAACTACTTTTTTGTGACCTAAAACTGCTCTGTTTTCTCTTTTCCCCATTTTTTTTTGTGAATGTTTTAATTGTTTCTTTTCCACAGATGCTGTCTGACCTCCTGAGTATTTCCAGCATTTTCTGTTTTTATTGACTTGCTCAAATGCCTGCTGAAGATCCACAGTTACAGTGTGAATACTAACCACTGAGGAATACAGGGGATATGATCTTCCACCGTGGAGTAGGTCCTATAAATACTGCAGAAAGCTGGACCAACCACATGGAATGGCCTTTCTTGTCTTCACAAAAGCCCTTGGCTCAATTAGCTGAGAGAGATAATTAACAATCTTTTCAAAATTTATCTGGTTGCAAGAAGATTGCCATCCAACTTATAAGCTGTGACACTGATGTAGACAATTTTTCAGTATAGACTGAGATCAAACGAGGCAATGATCAATTCCATTTGGAACATCTCAGCAAACAAAACAGTCCATGCCCACACACACCACCTAGACAACATTCAGACACAGGTTTAAATGTATCTCTTTGATTGCATTGAAACTATATCCTTAATATTGTAATACAAACAGTACAGCAAAACTGCATAAAAATCATATTAGGGAAAGGAGCATTATAAAAAAGAAATTCCATTAACTCAGAGCCATGGCAGCTGGAGGGACAAGTGGAACAATATTATTTGTAGATTGTCAAGAAACTGGAAGTATAGAAAGGATATGTGCAAATAAAGAAAAAATAAAATTATTATTGACATAATTTATTTTTCAGCATAAAGATAATATGAATACTTGAAATCTGAAATAACAATTCTAATAATAAAGCTATTTTATTTCAGAATGACATAGAAGGCCATTTGGCTCATTGAGTCTATGGCAGTTGGCAGAACAATCCCATTTCTCCAATGATTTCTCTGCAACCTAATTCTCTCTTACATGCTCATCATCTACTCCCTGACTGGTGTATCATTTATGCTTTGGGTATTTTACAGTTATAAATTAACATGGTGTCTCTTGGGGATGTGGGAATATAAACAGTAGCACCCATTGAGAATCCACATGGCAATGGAGAGAGAATACGCAAAGTCAGAATTGGACCTGCTGCTGTGAGACATCAGCATTAGTGAGAAAATCAGGCTGCCTTGTAGAGAGAAAACAGAATTATAGTTTCATTTGAAGTCCAAAGTCAAGTTTATTGTCATGTGCATAGATACAGGTATGTGTAGGGAGAATAAAAATCCTACCTGCAGCAACATAATATTGTATCAGGTAAGGAGCATTCACACGAAAACACATAACTTAAATATGTCCATTGTAGTGCAAGGTGATAAAAGTGGTCATAGATTACCAATCATTCAACAGGATTGATTATAACCTTCAATTCTTGGAGGTTCACAGAGAGCCATCTCAAACAATTGACAATCCTTCCTATAATGAGAAAACAATGTTATGAAACTTGCTCTGGATTTCCAGCATCTGCAGAATATCTTATGGTTAAGAAATGAATGTGGTTTATGAGCCAAATGTTATTGTCTTGGATCACTGTACCAGAATCTCAAAAGAAGGTTGCAATGCCACCAGAAATTGCTGGAAATTACTTCAATTACTTCAGTGTGTAACTAAACCATAATTATTTCCAACAACTTACTTTCAACTACAATAAAATCAACTCACTGTAAATTCTACTTCCTGATAAACAATATGTGAATCTATAAAGTGAGATAATTTTATTCCTTTTAAAGACTGCTTAGTTTAATAATATTACAACCTTTTTAGTATTGGATGAGGAGAAGAAATTCGACATAGAGAATTTCTCAGAAGTTGACAGAAAGCATCTAAAGCAAGTGGTATTGAAGTGGATAGCAAACCAAAATAATAGTAACATACAAAAAATGTTGGAAAAACTCAGCAAGTCAGGCAGCATTTACAGAAAGGAATGAAGAGTCAACCTTTCAGGCTGAGACCCTCCATCAGGATTGATGAAAGGTTTCAGCCTGATATATCAATTCTTTATTCCTCTTCATAGATGCCGTCTAACCTGCTGAGTTCCTCCAGCATCTTGTGTGTGTTCCTCTGGATTTCCAGCATCTGCAGAATCTCTTGTGTAAACCCAAATAATTGTTCAAACCAACAATTAATGTGAACAAGAATGGGAGATATCACCTGATTTATTTAATCTTATACTGTTAGAATTAGCCATTATTGACTTTCCTGTTCATGGAAACGATCATTCTTCTTGGGATCCAATGGCCAGGAAGGCGGCTCTGCCCCGCACCATGGAGAGCGAGGGTCATGACGAGGCACATAAGAAGTCATTGTTATCCACTGCAACCAAGGAAGACCTCAGTTGTGATGCTTGATCGTATCACTGGACCCTGACTTTTGAAGTTAAGAGTGAAACTGCACCATTGCAATGGCTTTTCCACTTAAAAAATACTCTCCTGCACAGGTTTTCCCTTGTCATCGGACTTGATGGACAACCATCATCATCGCCACTTTGAAGAATAGTGGAGGAGTTTTACCTTCTTCATCTTGTCTTTTAGTCTGTTCAAGCTCCCTCAGAGAACATCATTAAAACAGAATATTTGGATGCAATTCCTCATTAAATTAAAATTGGTCAGTGTATTTCCTCATTAAATTGGTACTACTTCAAGGGCTTTAAAAAGTGTTTTAGAATGTTGGAAGGTGAAAATTTTATTTTATGAATGGTGAGATTTGAATACTTCCAACATGATCCACTAGATGGAGATGTTTGTTGACGAGAAATTTCAAATATCTGCTTTCTATCAAAGTCAAGGTTAAATTCTGCATGCTAAACACACCTCATGCAGAAGATATATACAGGTTCTGTTCTTGTAGTGTAGCACACTTTTCTCCAGTGGCTATGTTCACTAAGGTCCCACAGAGGACACTGGTCCAAAATGGGTCCATATGAAAATCATGAATACTCCCTTACTAATTTTGTTCTCTTTTTGCACTAATTTATTTTTAATAAATATTTCTTATTGTATTTTATAGTATGTTTCATGTATTACACTGTACTGCTGCCACAAAACAGCAAATTTCCTGGCACATGTCAGTGATAATAAACCTGATGCAGATTCTAATACTGAAATGTTTGAGATCATGAGATCCAAAGCAAGTTGAAAGATTGGATCCAAAATTGATGATTATTGGAGGTAAAAGTTGATGATGCAGGGTTGTTTTTGTAATTGGAACCAATATGATACTGCAGTGATTGGCACTGACGTCCTAATTTTGTGATAGGAAAATAGGTTGTTGATATGGTGGAGAATAGTTGTAGTTTACAGGGTGAAATTGATCAGATGGTAAAATAGACACTGTAATGATAGATGGAATTTACTTCAGATAAATGCACATGATGCATATTGGGAGGACTAATGAGGGCAGGACAAACAATGAATTCTATGTCGTTAATGAGTATTGAAGAACAGAGGATCCTGACGGACTGAAGGGATTGAAAGAGGCTTGGATGAGGGTAAGGAATGGAAATGAAAGGATACTGGATGGAATAGATGAAGGATGTGGTCAGAATGGCAGAAGAAGTAGATAGCAGCACAGGTAGATTAAGTGGTGAAGATAGCAAGTGGGATAGTTGCCTTTATTATTTGAGGCATAGAATATAAAGCAGGTTGGTTAGTACACAACTGTGGTACTATGTAAAGTTCTCATTGGCACACTATCAGAAGGATTTAATTGCATGGGGGATTCACTGGATGTTTAGTGGGTCAAGCAGCATCTGTGGAGGCAAAGGGATGGTCGACATTTCAGTTTGGAATGCTGCATCAGGCTACAGTCTCTTGTATACCTGATGCAGGGTTTTTCCCCTGCATTTTTTTTTGCTCCAGATTCCAGTATCTACACCTTTTGTGTCTACTTGGACGTTGCCTAGAATGAAGCCTTTCAGTTATGAGGAGCAACTGGATTTTCCTTTGAAGAGGATTTTGGAAAGGCTTTCAGTAGGTTCCATTGAGGAGATAGCTAAACAAAGCTAGAGCAGATGGAATTAAGGGTATTAACTAATGTGGGCTGAGATTTGGTTGATAGATAACATATTGTAGGAATAAATGAGTCCTTTGCAAGTTGGCCTGCTGTGACTAGTGGAGCAATCCAGACTGGTATTTGAGTCCAATCTATTCACACCCATTAGGTTGATCTGATAGAGTTTTTTTTTAAACTCCCAGTTCAAAGTTTAAAGTAAACTTATTACCAAAGTACATAGTGTATATGTCACCATTTACAATCCTGAGATTCATTTTCTTGCAGCATTCACAGTAAATATAAGAAACACAATGAAAGACCATGCCAACAAGACAATCAATGTGCAAAAGGCAACAAACTGCAAATGCAAAATGAAAAAATTGTAAATAAATAAGCAATAAATATCAAGAACATGAGATGAAGAGTCTTTGAAAGTGAGTCCGTAGGTTGTGGGAACAGTTCAGTGATAGAGCTAGAGAAATTGAGTGAAGTTGTTCCCCCTGGTTCAAGAGCCTGGTGGTTGTTGATATGAAACTGAATTGGAATATGAGTAGTGGTTTTGATGGAAAGAGGATTTTGACAGGCTAAGTGAATAGGTAACCCAAAAAGGTGGGGTACAATGAAGAAATTGTGAGATCGTGTAGAAAAGCACAGAAATAATAACTTTTTTCTTGAGTGTGGGAGAATGGGAAATATCCATCAAGTAATTCCACAGATTTTTTTTTATCTCTTTCTGGGCAATTGCAACAAGCAAACGTGACTCTATTCTCCTAAGAAGTTCAGCTCTCCCTGTAAACTCTATAAGAGCATATATCAAGATAATATGAAAACAGAGATAGGTTTGAAAACTATAATCCCTTTTCTCAGTTAATACCATTGTATCCATCAAGTTGTCTTTCTCCATCGTCCTCCAGGACTTGTGGGTATAATTCAAGATGTCACTTACTGGCAGTAATCAATGGATGGAGGAATGCTGAAGGTGTAATCTTAATGCTGAAGTATTTAAATTAGTTTGTAACTCTTAGAAATCCATTGCTCTAACCATCTGCCAATCATTTCTTCCTGCAAAATTCCATGGTACTGTTTAACTGGATTCTCTTTTGACTGGTGGAGTTCTTCCAGTATTTAGATTCTTGAACTATTTGGAGAAATGTCTTTGCAATAATTCATGATTCAAACATCCCATGTGGCTGTCAGAAGGAATCTTAAGTACGCATAAAACGTTATCTGAAATTCAAAAGTAAATCGTTGGTCAGGAAACATTTCAGAATGCGCTGAGGACATAAAGGAAAATATATTTCGCGGCCTTTCAAATAGCAGCATTTAGTGCTGTGCACTGTTTAAACACAGTTTGGATTTGCAAATAATATTTGTTTTTAAAGTCACCAGATCGCTATAAGATGTTTAATAATGAATAATCCAATCAGAATTTGCAGAAATATCTAATGACTATATAATAACTTCCGGAACGCTCGGATTCGCTTTAATTAGTGTTTACATAAAACGTCGCCAAGCACGACTTGCAACTGGGAAATGATTGATGCATAGTTGAGCCAATAGGCTTCCAGGTTTGGTCTATTTGTGTTATTGGCAAAGCACCATTTGGTCGGTTGCACCAATGGGAAAGGTTAGTTCTTAGTATGTCCCGCCTTTCCCTCGGAGACAAGCTCCCGGTGTAGTGTATCGAACAGTGAAGCGGAGGCAGTGTTGGAAGGGCGACGTTGGAATTGTTGAAGGAGATTGCTGCTGGAGCTCAGGTAAAATGCAAGAGGGGTTGACGCTTGCTCTTGGGTATTAGGAGTACATCTCTACCAACCCCATCCATTCCATATGTATCTGATGCGCCGCATTGTAACTGGCTTGTTAAAGTAACACTCCATCAGCATAGCAGGGTTGCAAAGTGGTTCAATTAATTGATCTAAAAGAAACTCTTATTTTAAAAAAAACTTCAAACAGATAAAAAATACGTCCTGATAGCGTTTGCTGCTTTATCGAAGAAAGTTTTTAAATAGCAAAAATACCAAGGTGGTCCTAGGGAGAATGAGCAGGGTGGTCTTGGAATGGAGATATTAACACAAAGGGAATGCATAATTATTATTCAGATGAATTATTATTTATGTAATTAGATGAAAACAATGTGTGTGCCTGTAAGTATCGTCACAATGGAGACAGGAAAATTATTCACACCTACAAAGGGGAATCAGGAGCTGTTTCACAACCATATGGAGAAGATAATGCGGGAAAAATCACATCATCAGCATTTAGTGCAACAGATTTAAATATACTTTCATTTGCTCAGTTGTGTGTGTACAAGCCTTTTCAAAAGATCTATTTGCAAGTACAACTTTTGTAATTGAACTTTATCGGTAGATGTTGAAATCTAAATGTAGCATATCCGTGAAAGAGGGTGAGTTTCTATTATTATTCAAATTATGAGTTAAAGGTGCAGGAAGTCCTTGGATGTTTATATTATTCTACCAGAAGGTTTTGCTCTGTTGTTATATGACATTCTATCCTGTGCCAACGGTCTGCAGGATGGTTTTGACTGTGATGCAGTCATTCTCTTTCATTGGCAGTCCAGCTTTCCTTAAGGATGTAGAATGATTTCTGTGATTTTAAAAAAAGTGGCTTTTGATTCTTCTGTGGGACAGTTGGAAAAGCGTTCACAAAATCATCTTCTGGTAGTATTCACTATTTTCACAGTTTTTCTGTTACCTTCTGAAGGCAGGTCAATCTGGAATACTGAGGAGTGGCTAATATTTACAGGTACAATTCAGTTGGTTAAGATGCATCTGTAAAGTTGTCTGCGGTTCTGGTTTCCACAGGAGTAGAAAGATGTGGTAGCACTAGAAAGAGTGAACAGATTCACCAGCATATTGCCTGGAATGGAAGGTATAGGTTACAAGGAGAGATTGGATAATCTGGGACTCTTCTCATTGCATATTCTGTGATTGCACAGAAAGCATTCCACATTCTTAAAGGAAACATAAAACATAGCAATCTACAGCATGTTACAGGCCCTTCGGCCCATAATCTTGTGCTGACCATGTAACCTCGAGAAACTGTCTAGAATTCCCCAACTGCATAGCCCTCATAGCTTTATGTTTACAAATTATGTTACATTATTAAAATACGTTCTACCCTGCAAATATAAACATATATTTTGTGCCCTTGCACCTTCCTTTTATGAGGAACTGGACTGAAGATGTGATATTCTTGCCAGCTGGACTATCAATGCAAGTGGCTGAAGGGTGACTTTACAGAGGTTTATTAAACTGAAGGACATACATAGGGTAGATGGCTCTGACTTTTCCAGGTTATGGAGTCTAAAACTAGAGGACAGAAGTTAAAGATGAGAAGGGAACAGGTTTAAAGGACCCTGACAGTCAGGTTTTTCACACAAATAGTGGTGGACATATGGAAGAAGCTCCCTAAGTAGAGGTGGTACAATCGCAACAATTTTTAAAAAATCATTTGGACAAGTACATGGATAGGAAAGGAATAGTGAGGTGTTAGCCAAATGCTGGAAAATGGTGTGATGAGTAATGTTTCCAACATAATAGAATACAAAGAAGAGAAATGTTCCAGGAGGTTTATCGTTAGCTTGGAAATTCGGTTGATGTTGAGAAGCACAAGCAAATAGCCATACTTTAAAATGGAGAAAGGGAACAAATGTTGCAAACGAGAGAGGGAATAATATTAGCGGATGTTTGGAACATGTTAGCAGGTTGTCAGCGGATGCAGGAGGACGTGGATCAGCTAGAATGTTTGATGAAATGGTGATAGATGACCTTCAATCCATGTGGTAGTGCATTTTGGAAAGTCAAATTCTGGTAGAACATAGAGAGTAAAGGCAGTGATCTTAGGAACATAGATGTGTAGGGAGATCAAACATGAGGAAATCTGCAGATGCTGGAAATTCAAACAACAACACACATAAAATGCTGGTGGAACGCAGCAAGCTGGGCAGCATCTGTAGGGAGAAGTGCTGTCGACGTTTCGGGCCGAGACCCTTCGTCAGGACTAACCAAAAGGAAAGATAGTAAGAGATTTGAAAGTAGTAGGGGGAGGGGGAAATGCGAAATGATAGGAGAAGACCGGAGGGGATGGGATGAAGCTAAGAGCGGGAAAGGTGATTGCCGAAAGTGATACAGAGCTGGAGAAGGGAAAGGATCATGGGACGGGAGGCCTCAGGAGAAAGAAAGGTGGGGGTGGTGAAGCACCAGAGGGAGATGGAGAACAAGCAAACAACTAAATATGTCAGGAATGGGGTAAGAAGGGGAGGAGGGGCATTAACAGAAGTTAGAGAAGTCAATGTTCATGCCATCAGGTTGGAGGCTACCCAGCTGGTATATAAGGTGTTGTTCCTCCAACCTGAGTTTGGATTCATTTTGACAGTAGAGGAGGCCATGGATAGACATATCAGAATAGGATGTGGAATTAAAATGTGTGGCAGATTCAAATCCATAGGCCTCTGAAAGTGACAACACGGGTAGATACGGTAATGGAAGATACATTTGGTGAACTTTTCTTTGTAGTCTGAGACACTATAAGAGTTGATGGCATATCATATTACCGTCATACGAAATGTTGTTTAGGCTGCACTAGAGTCTGGTTACTGCACTACAGGAGGGATGTGGTAGCAACAGAGTGAGTGCTGAAGTGACTTATCTAGATGTTGCTGAGAATGGAAGCTTGTAGTAAATAAAGATGGTGGATAGGGTTAGGTTTATGCTCACTAGAGTGTCGGAGACTGAGGGGTGATGTTATAGAGTTTCATAAAATGAGAAAGGGTTGTATAGAATAAATAGTCTTTATTTCCTGGACAGATGACCCTAGAACCAGAGGGCATAAGTTTATGGTACAGGGGAGAAGTTTAAAGGAGATCTAAATTTTTCTCACAGAGAGTGGCAGTAATGTGGAGCGAGCTGTCAGAGGAGAAGGTAGAGGCAGATATAGTTACTGTATAACAGGTGAAAGGATTTGGACAAGTACTTGGATAGGAAAGGCATAGAGGGAGATGGGCCTAATGCAGCCAAATGGGTTTGGTGTAGAAAGGCTTCACCGTTGGCATGGCTGAGGTGGGCCGAAAAAGCCTGTTTCAATGCTGTATCTTTCTATGACTTTATGACCTATAGGAAACCATGTTCCTTTTATCATGTCCTCTTTCCCAAGTAACGTTGTCTAGCAGTAACTATGTTTCACTTGTCTTTGTTCTGAACTATCATTGCATTTCTTGTTGATGTTTATTGGGACACCCCCCCCCCCCCCCCAAAAGAATAAATCAGTGAAGCAGCATTCGGGCATTTTCACCGAGAAATGTATTCTGCAGGCACCGACAGAACTAGACTCAGAGTGCACCTTCTGATAATTTTCTTCACTCCCATGCAAGTAAGGCATCATAGCAACCACTTTAATCAACGCGATGCATGACTCGGTTAGAACCAACATAAGATGAGCTGTGCAGGAGTTGGCTACAGTTGTCTTCTCCAAAGCAAACACATCTTGTGCTGTCACAAAGCATATTGGGATGAGCTGCAGAACAGATGCACCAAGCTGTCTCAGTAACTGGATTGGAGATCAGCTTTGTGATCGATGGTAGAGGTGGGTTCACAATCAATCATTTTATTTGTACTTCCATGCTTAATTATTGGTGTAGTGTGTCAGACTGGGAGAGGGTTACTGGCTTACTTCAGGGATCATGTTATTCCCGGTGTTTTACAAGCTGTTCCCCTCTATTCTTGATCATCACCAAGTAGCAAACCAGCAGGCCGAGCAGTATCTATGGGAGGAGAGGAGCCGTTGTCACAGGGTTTTGACCTGAAAGAAACATTGACATTTTATTTCCTCCCACAGGTGCTGTCGTACAGCAGAGTTCTTCCAGCAGGTTGTCTCAGGTGGGAGCTGAGGCTGCGGTTGCTAACCAGGAATGTACCCTAGTTGCCTTTCAAGGCTGACTTTGTAGCTCTCTGCCCTGGAACTCCTGTGCAGCTCCCGTGGCACTGGCTGTTGTTTCTGGTTGGTCATATTTCATGATGAAATCGCTACAGCTAGTTAGCATACGCTGCAGCTGCCCTTGGACAGAAGGTGACTGAATTCCATATTTAGAAGACTGAAAGCATTTTCTACACAGATCTGGTAGTTGTGTGGCTCTGTATCATGAGTGTGAATTGATGAATGAATACAGGGAGTCGGACAGCAGCCCTTTACCATAGGATCTGCCCACTGAAAATGTCTGGCTTTGTGGATTCCTGAGGATGAAGGTATCACACGTGACAAACATAGGATGTGAGCCCTTTGGCTCACCGTTGTCTGCACAGAATGATGCCACTCTAATCCCTTCTCCCTACACATGGTGTGTATCTCTCTAGTTCCAGCCAAGTTATTTGTTCAAATGCCTCTTAAGCATTGCTGTCCTTTCTGCTTATGTCGCTCCTTCTGGTAGCACATTCTGTGCATCCACCACTCTGTGTAAACAAAGGAGCCTTGTAAACTTCCTTTAAGCTTTCCCCTTCTCACCTTAAAGCTGTCTTCTCCAGTAGGTTGCATTTCCAGCGGAAGTAAGATTTTGACCATCCATTCTGCGTCTCTTCTAATTTTAAATATTTCCCTTGTCACCCCTCAGCCTCTAATAATGTACAGAAAGCAAACAATCTATGAAGCATCACCTTGTAGTCAATGTAGGCAACATCCTGATGAACCTTTCCCAAGTCTCTACATACCACCTATTGAACAGAAGTACCCACCTGTGACCCAAGCAAAGTTTTATACAGCTGCAATATGATTTCCCAGCTTTTGTACTCAGTGCTCTGATCAATGAGGGCAAGTATGCCTCGTGTCTTCTTTACCTTTACCTTCATCCATTTGTATTGCCATTTTCGTGAAGCAATAGATTTGCTCCCTGAGATCCCTGTATACGGGGGGGGGGGGGGGGGTGGGGGGGGGTGATTGATAAGTTTGTGGCCTAAGGTAGAAGGAGTCAATTTTAGAAAACCTAGCACATTTATTTTTCCTACATTTACACGCTTAGTCCAGCGGTCGTGGAGCATACGGATCCTTTCTTTGTAAAAGTCTGTTTCTTGGAAGAGGTCCACAGCAGGGGTGATTGATAAGTTTGTGGCCTAAGGTAGAGGGAAATGAGTTATACAGCTCTCGTTACATGCACGTGCAGTTCAACTCTTTGAGTGATAATGCAGAAAGTTTGAAGTTAATTACTCATCTCCTTCCACCTTAGGCCACAAACCTATCAATCACGCCTCGTATATCAGGACATTTACCGTATATTTTCTCTTGCATTTAACCTCTTAAAATGCAAAACCTCGCACTTGTCCAGATGAAGCACCATCTTCCATTTCTCTGATCAGCTCTCAAGCTGATCTACATCTGGGCATGTCTGTACAATATACTTGTACATTGAAGGAATAGAAACCTTCTGATGAGGAAGTTTGGGTTATCATGGCTAAATGCATTTATAGGAAACCAGTTCCCAGTGTCTAAAATATCACTAGTTCCTCACTACTGAAATTAAAATTATTCCCTGAATAAAATGCCTGAGTGTCCTCTCTGTGCTCTGGACTGCCAACTGGGAGATGTGTTATCTGTATGATCCTGTGATAATGAATTTGGAAATCGGTGTCATTTTAACCTCCATTGAGAAAGCAGCCCATAAAGGGTTGTAAAGATCCCAGAACGTGCAGACTCCTGGGTTTCCAAGCTGCAAAGATGTTGGGATTTCAATCAATGATGAGCTGAATGATGGAACAGATTTCATAATCTACGTGTATGTTCTTCTGTCTGTAACTCAGATGGAAATTTTACATTGAATGTAGAGGCATGGTTATGAGGTGCTGAATGCAGCCTTCCAGCATGTCACCCTGGTTTTGGCAGACTACTTGTGCGACCAAGGAGTTGAGAGCCAACGGAATTGAGTTTCCTCTAGAATCAAAGGGAACACAGTGACTTTTGAAGGGTCAGATTTGAGCAATTTAGTGAGATCAAGCTCTGATTAATTAGCGATCTGCTACACCCTTGACGGCCTGCAAGCTGCAGCACTCCAGTTGTCTCCACGCTCAATTCCCATTAACTTGCTCAGCTATATACTCAACAGTATTTTTCCCTCCCCTTCTCATCTTGCCTCCCTCCATGCAGATTTGACTTCCAGCTGTGTTCTGGTATCTTTCCTATATGTCCATTCTTTGTGTAGACAGTGACTTCTAGCAATTATAGTGCTGAGCTAAGAGATCACAGGGAGAACCCAAGCTTTCTATCTTTAGCTTGCGATCACTTTCAATATTGGCTAGGTAACGCATTCTCTAGAGTCAGGAAGTTGTAGACAGACAGACAGACAGACATACTTTATTGATCCTGAGGGAAATTGGGTTTCGTTGCAGTCACACCAACCAAGAATAGTGTAGAAATATAGCAATATAAAACCATCAATAATTAAATAATAATAATAAGTTAATTATGCCAAGTGGAAATAAGTCCAGGACCAGCCTATTGGCTCAGGGTGTCTGACACTCCGAGGGAGGAGTTGTAAAGTTTGATGGCCACAGGCAGGAATGACTTCCTATGACGCTTAGTGTTGCATCTCGGTGGAATGAGTCTCTGGCTGAATGTACTCCTGTGCCTAACCAGTACATTATGGAGTTTGTAGTGTTTCAGGGTCTCCATGGCATGACTTACACTCTAGTGCAAACTGAGAGCTCTTAAGGTATCAAACATAGATTCCCTGGTAAACACAACACAAGTTATTCTGCAGATGCTGGAAATGAAAAGTAATACACACAAAATGATGGAGGAACTCAGCAGGCCAGGCAGCACCTATGGAAATAAATAAGCAGTCAATGTATTCCACCAAGATCCAATTCCCTGATGCTATTTTGAGGAAAAAAACAGGGAAGATTTTCCTGATGCCATGAAAAATAGTTGTGCTTTGACTATTTTCATTTGAAAGGTTGCTACCTTATTGATGTTTGGGAGATCTTGCGGCATCCTAAATTTCCAAGTGAGTCCATTCCAAAAGCGTGTTATTGTAATACCAGGTGCTGTGAAAATTCACAAGCTTTCTCCTTTATGCTTGTGGAACTTGAGGTGATGAAGGTTTATCTTTTTGTATTGCTTATAGTTTATGCTTTGCTTTGATAAGTGTTTATTCACCTAGCAGAATGATTCTCCATAAGATTGGATGAATGGTCTATATTTCTGCTTGTGGAAAAAAAAAATCACAAACACAGTCCAGCCAGACACAGCGACTGTTAGGTCAACAATTCTCCTGGTGTGAGCAGCTGAATCCCTGCTTCTTAAGAATTCTTTACAATATATGTGAATGGTCTCTTGGAACTCCTTATTTGGCTAGGACATTTTCTGGAATTCAATGCAAAAATGTTAATGAGACTTCAAAGGCATTGCATGCCATTTGATTTGGAAGTTTTCTTGAATGATGTCATTGAATCTGTAGCCAGAGCTTTTATTTTCATTATTCTGTATAATCACTGAGGGTGTGAATACCTTTATTTTCTTCCCAATTACACTGGAGCTATGACTGCAAGGAGCAGATGAGTGGCAGGCACTCTAATCTGCTTCTGGATCTCTGCCAGTCCTACTATTGAATGGATATCTGGAAGGGAAGAGGTAGTTGCCCCAGAATAATTCTGTGCCCATCTCCTCCCCCCCCCCACTGTTTTGCATAATTCCTGAGCACCAGAGTCTATATCCTCCACTCACTGCTGTGTTTGTGTTTTACTTTTGATTTTTATTCTGTACATACAGCAAGCTCTGTTACATCTTCAATTCTTTTTCCCATGTTAAGTACAAACAGGATATTGTATAATGGGCTGTCATCTTTCCTCGTTCTGAGAAGTTTCAGCCTTGCTGGATAGCCGTTAATGTTTTTCTCTCGCCCTCCCTCAACCTTGCCCCCACCTACCGGGGCATAGGTTTAATTAACCCATTACAATTATCACATAGCCAGAGATGACAGTAATTTTTCCGTGCTCTTTCCAATCCCACCCAGGCTATTCAGAGGTCTCAGAATAATTATAGCACTGACTAAATATAAAGTAATAAAAACACAAAATGCTGGCAGAACTCAGCAGGCCAGACAGCATCTATGGGAGGAGGTAGTGACGACGTTTCAGGCCGAAACCCTTCATCAGGAGTATAAAGTAATGTATGTTTCAAAGCTCATGAAACGTTTATTTCCGTTGTATGAATTTGTATTTGTGACAACATTGACCAGTGGTAAAAGACTTGACGATGAGATAAGGATCATTTTTTTAAATGTTTAAGTACAATGAGAGAGTTTAATAGAAATTCCTGCATACAGATCACTGCTGGAGTATGGACTGTGTCATCGGAGCAGGCATCTTGCTAAACCTTTCCTTGGCTCAGTGGACAATTAAATATCACTTGAAGTCCTGGCCAACATCTACAGTGCCATTGCACTGAAGGTTCTGATGTGTATTTTGTGGAGGTGAAAGGGACATTAAAACAAGGCTCTGCCTGCCCTGTTAGAGGTACATTTAAAAACTTACCAGATGCTTTTGAACTGTAGCAAACATATTGAGGACTACTGGTCAATATTTATTCTTCAACCAATGTCATTAAAATTAGATTATTTTGTCATTATGTTGTTATAGTTTGTGGGATTTTAATATATGTGAATTAATTTGTTTCTTGCTGTGTAGCTGTGACTACATTTCATTCACTGTAAAGTGCTTTGGGCTGCTATAAGGTTGAGAGAAAAAAAATTATAAATCCTTAAGGAAATCAGCATTTCCAATACTGCAGTATTCAAGATTGTGGGAACAGTAGTAAGCTGATGGAACATATTTGAATTTCTCTAGACATCCAGACTAGATGCATTTTACTGTTTGGTGTTTAGTAAAAATAGGTGAGCTTTTTTAAAAAAAAGTTATTGGGCCATCCAAATTGGGTGCTAAATGCTAGAAATTCAAAACAGTTCAATTAGTGGCAGCTCCTGCCTCATTATCTGCTTCCTTCATTGAAACTATTAAATGATCACACCTTTTTTTTGGTTTTGTTTTTGGTGATGAATTTGGTCAAGTTTGTTTCCAGTAATTATTACTTGACCATGAAAGAGACATCCTTCTCGCCTTCACCACTGGTTAGATTTCTATTCATAGTTTAACCAACAGTATTTTATCTGACTAATTGCTTTTGTCTGGTTCTACTTCTTTGAAGAGGCATGCAGATGCAACTCTGCATAGGCCCCATATAAATGCAAAGAGCAGTTGTGTCATTGGCTGCGTATGTCTTGCTTCGAAGTGAGCATTGCCTCAAATCGATGAATATCTGCTCTTGTAGCATCATAAAATAATATGCTATCCACCTAGACTCATTGTTCCTTTCCTGGTCAGCTGTCAGTGGTGGTCATTGCGCCGTTGGTATCTTGCATTGTTTTCCATTGTAGAGAATGGATGGTGGCTCATGTAATCCTATATGATATGAGTAAATTAGATTCTCTACAGTATGAAGGTTAAGTGGAAGAAGGAATGGAAATATATTCTGTGGAAATCAAAGTAGAGAGGAAGGTTATTCAAACTTTCATCTGCTGAATTGACTTGAACCAGTCTGAAACATTCTCAGAATTTTGCTGAGATTGTAGGAAAGGCTGCAATTCAGCATATTTAGATTACAGTACACTTCAACATTCGGAAGTCTCGGTATGCTGGTTAACCCAGTGCTGTTGTGGTCTGGTTTTGATGATTAGCAATTCTGAAGGATGGGAAGTTTGTCTGGATTTTTAATCAAAGTACGAAACTAATCACTGAAATTTTCTGACATGTTGATTACATATTGTGCTTGATACTGTCTATTAATTTAATCTAATCATAGCGTATTGTTCATCTTAAATTTACTTTGATTCAAGCATTAACAGAGTTGAATAGTTGAGAATAATTGAATAATTGTCTTGTATTCCCTTGATGAGAGTAGAATGAAGGATAATTTGATTGATATGTTCAAAATAAAAAAGATCTTCAGGGAAAGTAAATTTATCCCCATTAAGGGAATTTAGAAGTAGGAGATTTATTAAAAATAGAACTAGGCTATTCAGGAATGATATTAAAGGCACTATTTATTCAAAGACAGTAGAAATTTGGAACTCTTTTGACCCAAGAGACACTGAATAATGGTGAACTGAAGCATTAAGACTTGAGTGCTGAGACAGTCATTTGACCGATGTTTTAACGAGAGCTTGGTACATCGAGCAGTAAAACACAGTAACAGTCTCTTCAGCCCACCATGTCTTTGCTGACCATGATGTCAAATTAAACTAATCCCATCTGCCTTACAAAGGATCCATACCCTTCTATTCCGTTTTCATTCATCTGTCTGTATAAATGCCTCTTAAATGCCACTGTCATGTCTACTTTCAGTTACCCCAGGCAACACATTCCAGGCACATACTTGTGCCACAGGTTACCCTAAACTTTCTCCCTTTCACCTGAAGACTATGCCCTCTAAGATTTGACATTTCTACCCTGGGAGCAAAACTCTTACTATCTACCTGATCTGTGCCTCTCAGAACTTATGTAAACTTCTGTCAGCTCTCCCCTTAGTCTCTAGTTACCAGAGGAAACAGCCCAAGTTGTTCCAATCTCTCCTGATAGCAAACGCCCTCTGCTCCAAGCCACATCCCGGTGAACCTCCTATGCCTGCACTCCAAAGCCTCCATATGCTTTTGGCAGGTAATATGGTAGCCAATTTAGAGCACATTACTCAAAGTAAAGATGTGAAGAACAGAAAGAAAATGGATCTGGTGCTTGAATCAGCTGTATTCTAATTGAATAACACATCACACTTGCACCTCTTTGGCTCCTGTGGTCACGTGAGGCATCTTGAATTTGAATTTATTTAAATCTTTTATCCATCCCACAACGTGAGTGAGTGAAAATCTTTGCGTTATGACTCCATCACAATGTCCAGACATGTGAATTTATAAGTCTAATGGATTGTAGAAAGGAGCTGTCCTGTAGCCTGTTGGTCCTGGCTTTAATGCTGTGGTATCATTTGCCAGACGGAAGCAACTGAAGCAGTTTATGGTTGGGATGACTGGTGTCCCTGATGATCTTCCAGGCTGCCTTTACACACCTGCTGCTGTAAATGTCCTCAATGGAGGGAGGTTCACATCCACAGATGCGCTGGGCTGTCGGTACCACTCTCTGCAGGGCCCAGTGATCAAGGTTGGTGCATTTTCCATACCAGGTGGTGATGTAGCCAGTCAGGATTCTCTCAATTGTGCCCCTGTAGAAGGTTGTGAGGATTTGGGGGCTCATGCCAAATGTCTTCAGTTGCCTGAGGTCGAAGAGACAATGTTGTGCTTTTTTTTGCTACACAGCCAGTGTGTACAGTCCAGGTGAGGTCATCGGTGATGTGTATTCCAAACTACTCTTGTCTAAGATCGTTATTTGCAATGACATTTGACTCCTGAAATTTTCAGTATATGATTATAATCAACCTTGGAGTGTAACTACAATATGGACAGAGGACCCAGTGGCCATTCACAGTTTGAGTTCGTTGTTTAATTTAACCATGCATAGTTATGTCTTAAAAGGATGTAATATTCTGTTTCTCCTGCTTTATGTAAAACATAAAGACTAGTAGTTGTGTGCATGCCTTTTTAAGCAAAATTTTCCAAAATATAAAGTGAAAGCAATTTTTCTATCTTTTCCCATTGTATATCCCAATTCTATATTGGTAAACAGTATATTTTAAATACCTTTTCTTCTGGAACATTGTAAAGGCAAAGGGATGTTGGGTATATTGAAGCACATGCCTAGAAATGAGCTCACGCTCCTTTCCTCTGCTCAATTGCAGAGGAGAATTGAATGTGTCCCTTTATAGCCAAGGAAAAGAAATTTGGCATTTTCAGAGAACATTTCTGAAAGCAATAAAAATGCTGAAAACTCCTCAGCAGGTCAAGCAGCATCTGTAGAAAGCCACAGATCTGAAAACTGATCTCTGTTTGTCTTCCCATAAATATAATCTGACCTGCTAAATGTTTCCAGCATTTTTCTGTTTTCATTTTAAATTTGGTATATCTGTTAATTTGTTTCTTTGGTGGGTGTGGGGGGGGGGGGGGGAGCTTGCACCTTTCTGAGATTATTCTAACCAATGAATGACTTTGGAAGAGTAGTCAGTGTAATGTAGCAACAATTTAATACAAAACTCAGCAAAGAGTTGTCAAATGTGACTGGGTATTCTGATGAGAGAGGCAAATGCTTATCAAGAGGCATTCTCATTGCTACTTTGAGCAATGCTGTAGGGACATTCACTTACCATTTGGGGGAAAAACAGGATTCTATTTGATAAATCTCAATTGACAGTTGTCACCGGTGACTATGCAGCAATGTACCCGTCTGTCTTATTGAAGTCTCTGCAGGCTCGAGTGGAAATGGCCTCCACTCTGTGAACTAATACATCGTTTTTCACTGTGTTGTGTCCAGGTATGTACCCGAGCAAATTTACCTTGCTGCAGGTTTTAATTTGCTTCCATAACAGAAAACAGTAAAACTCAAGCTGTGATTTCATCACAGTTGCTATGGCTTTTAGTCATTGTAATATTAGATAGAGGAAAAATGTTATAATTCTGTCCAAATAATGATAAGTGTAATTGTTATTGCTAGCAGAGAGATGATAACTAGAGAAATAGATTTTTAAAAAAATGAACAAAAGATCTGTGCTGCAGAATGCTATATCTGGAAAATGCCCCTGAAGAGAGAAGGGAGGTTGGAATCAAATTATTTAAAAACGTCCAAAAAGCAGTGGATATTTATTTGAAAGGAGATGATTGCATTACTGTGGGAAACTGCAGAGGAATGGTGCTGATTGGATAACTCTCAAACAGTAGTATGGCTATATATGGGCCTTCTCTATTCCCCGTGATTCCAACTACCTGTGCCAGGTGTGAAGTTCTTCTCGTTTCTGTCCTTTCCAACCTCCAATCCTTTGCCAGAGGCACTCCCATTTGATTTGGAAAAATTACAAAAAAAGCTGCAGACAGTAGAAATGCTGAAATGAAAGTGAGCTCGAAAAAACTCAACAAGTCATGTAGCATCCGTAGTTCTATCGATGTGTCTGCGACCTGAAGTATGAGCTTGGGTTTCTGTTTTCCCATGTGCCTCATAAAAGTGTAACAAGTACTTTGTTTTATTCTATTTTTGTGTTCATATTATGATAAGTCTGTGTGCTATCAGCTTGCATCAACCACTCTTCAATTATCTGAGTGGGTTTATTGGAAAGCCAATATTGTTTCAACCAAAATGCATCTTGTGATCCTACTCAGACCCTGCTGATTCGTTCATCCTTTTTAGTTGTATCACACCACCTACTTTTCTTCATAAACTTTGTTCGTGACATCAGTTCACATCGGTGTACAAATTTAGTAATGTTTATAAATTTGCAGGTTGTTTGAGGACATGCTTGCTGGCGTTGTGTACTGTGCGGATGTGAAGCTTAACAAAACAGATTGGAGATTGCTCATAAAAACAGGGAATGCCGGAAATCTTCATCAGATGAGGCATTGTCCATGGAGGAACGAAAGGAGTTTCATCAAAGCCCTGAATATAGGCTCAGATTCCACCCTGCACCATGTTGAGTGAGGCTGTGATGCCTTCATATGTAGGAGGGCAAGGAGGTTGAAAATGGAAAATATCATGCCTCAGACAAACCAGAGATGATGTCAGCAGTCTGGAAACAGCCTGCTTGCTCATCTGGTCACCATAGAAACATGTTTTGGCGTATGTCTGTGATAGTGGCACTGGGCATAGGTGACACTGAATGGAATATTGGGGGAGCTGGAGTAGAGTCATGCTGCATCTCGTCTCGTTGCCTGTTTTGGTCAAGGAGACAAAATTGTGACAAATTTCTTTTAACCGTTTCCCCTTCACTGTCCCAGTGAAGTCAGGTGTTTTGTACTTTAGGCATCAGTGCTGCACTAGGCCATCACTTTCTCTGGCAAGTTATTGGAATCTCCAGAAAGTAAATATTCTTTCAAAAGCATGGATGAAAATTTGCTTGTTATCGTGTTACTGAAGTCACCAGAAGGATGTACTGGTAGATACGAAGCAGTCTCTTTATTTGACAAAATGAGACAGAACATGCATCGTCTTGAGACCCCTTTCGGAGGAAAGAGGCCTGCTTGACCCAACACTACACGACATTTTAAATGCTAAAGATCAAAGGACAATTCCATATTTACAATACTTCCTTTGAACTACACACCTCCTCATCGCACCCACACAACAGACACCCAAATAACAAATTTAATCAACATTGTCTGGTCTTCTAATTAACAGTGGTGTCTTCCAATTAACTGTGGTTCACGGTTTTAGGAAGCCATTGTTCAGAGCTGCATTTTAGATTTAATCCACAGTGTATATTCTAATCTGAAGACTGGTGGTTGAAATCAGTTGCTGAAATAATTTGCTAAATGTGCTGACCCCAAAAATCACTGTTAACAGCCCCTCCTCTTGGCCCTCCTGGACAAAAATAAATCATACCAGGAAAGGCCAGCCTTAAGGGGGATTTACTCAAATAGGGCATCAGAAATGCCCTACCTCAGTATTCCTCCCAATTACTCTATGTGCACTTACAACTAGCCTATCATCCTGAATGGCTACTTACAAAATGCTAAGTAGAGAGATTGTTCCAGAAATTTGAACAACATCTTTAAAAATGCACTTTTGTTTGCATGCCTCTTGGCTCTTTCCCTGGTGGCCGAGTGCAGCTTAATCACGTTACTGGTCTTCATTCCTTCATTCTCTGATAGCTAAAACTCTCTTTCCAGGGACACCAGCAAGGTAAATGTATCAGGCTCTCAGACCATCTCATCAATGTACAGGAAGGGGGTTGGGATGGTCTCTATTTGAATGACTGCAAGGATCTCTCCCCGGTGGCACCCCCTTCCGAACAGTCTAGTGGATCACTGGTCCAACTGCTGAAAGGGCCCAGCTCACTTGTATTCACTCCCCATTCAGGCTGTGGATGACTACCCCTGTGCAATCTTTCTCAGACTGCCATACTGTTGAAGTTGTGGAACCTGATGTCTGTGCTGTAAATTGGATCCCATCCTAATTATTTTCTTCAGTATCTTTTCTATTTTGTGCTATTCAACTAATCATCTACCTTCAGCAAACACTAGGAAATATGCAGATGCTGGAACTTGAAGCAACACACACAAAATGCTGGTGGAACACAGCAAGCCAGGCAGCACCTATAGGGAGAAGCACTGTCGACGTTTCAAGCCAAGACCCTTTGTCAGGACTCTGACTCTTGAGTCCTGACGAAGGGTCTCGGCCCGAAACATCGACAGTGCTTCTCCCTATAGATGCTGCCTGGCCTACTGCGTTCCACCAGCATTTTGTGTGCATCTACCTTCAGCAACCAGCCTTCCTTATGGAGAACCGTTACCATTTCCACTTTAGCACGGCTTTCTGTCAGGCTGTCGTTGTCTTCTGCCTTCGCATTTGCAGTGGATCTTCTTCTATCAGCTGTGGTCAGGTCTGATGTGGCCGGCTGGTGTCTATCTCTTAGATTCTTCGTAAGTACATGGTTACTGGGTGCACTTGATCCCTGGTCTGTCTGTAGAAGCAACAAGAAAGTGAGTCTTACAGTTTAACCTGAGTCCAATGTTTCCACTGGCTGCATCGCCGTGTGTCTACACAGAAACAAGTGTCATTTGTTTGTTAAAGTACCACCTGTGGTCCTATCCCTCTGGGGGCAAACCCTGCCTTTTCAGGAAGCACTCTCATCAAGGACGATCTCCTTTCCCTCCGGCTCTCTCTGATCAGCAATGTGCTGTTGTTGATTTGCTTGGTCCTTTAGCACTTTACCCTGGTTACAGTAGTGTAATCTCACTAATTTGGCAGTTGTAATTTCTTCCTGTGTGCTTGTAATTTCTGTAGCTTCATGTTTTTCCGCTGTCCTCCTCACACTGACGTCTGCCCATTTGTTCTTTTTCTGCTCCTTGCTATCCCTTTTCTGGTGACCCTTTACTGTAATCACCTCAGGCTGCTGCACTAATTGCAACAGTTCCTGACTGTGCTCGGACCCTCCCCTTGGGGCTCTCTGACATGATCCCCGCACATCACCGTCTCTGCTCCTTGCTCGGGGCTGCTGCCTCTTTGTGGGCTATGTTAGCTGTCTCTGTTATTTATCCTTTTCCTGCGTCTGTGATCGCTCCTGCCTTACTCAGTGTGTCTATCCCCAGGATAGTACCTTCATTGTTTGAGCACACCCAGAAATCTACAGGAAGCTGCACTTCCTCAATCTCAAATACCTAGAGGTGACTTCTCTCTGCTCTCATTGTTTCAATTCCTGCACTGGTAATTTAAATCACCTCCAGTTGTGGGTGAGGGTAGATCAGTTATCGATACTTACGATCCTATGTCCACTAACGTTTCACATTGCCGACCCCCTAATAAACCTCTTGTGTACATCCATGGATGACCACCACTGGACCACCATTTGTCTGACCTCACCTGCTTTATAATCTGGTCAGCAGCCAACTAGGAAAGAGAGGGTGCTGCTGCAGGTTCTACCTGCTTTGGTGAGTGATTTTCATATTTTCCTCTGTTTTGAGGGCACTGACTCCAACCATGGCCTGAGAAGCCACAGCTGAAACAAATCATCTCTTTACCCTGCCACGTCTATTCCAGCAGTTCCTTACCACGTGCCCTGGCTGCTGGCACACAAAGCAAGTTCTCCGTGATGCCTCGACAGATATATTCGCTACAGCCCCTTTGTGACTCCCCCTCCCCCTCCTCTGGTCCATCTCACTTGCCCATGACACGAATGTTGGGTAGGTTGATTCCACCTCTATCACCAAATCTAAAACTTGCTGGTGAGCTGAGCTCAGACTTTTGTTCAGGAAGGCTGGGTCATCCTTCCCTGGATTATCCAACCCTGAGTACTCCTCATACACTCAATATTTACGTTCTGCTTATTCCATGGCCAGCCTCTCTGAATCACCATTATTATCATTCCCCAGTTACTGCATCACTTCCCCTTTAACAAAGCGATATCATGACACACTGTCTGGGCCATACCGTCCCCCCGTACCTTCAGGCACTTTTACCGACACACGTATATCTTTGGGGTGCATCAGGTGAATTTCAACTATTTCCTCGAGCTTGCACCAGAATTCTGCATTCCTGCAGGCAACCTTGAGTGAGGGCAGTCCTGACAATATGCTCTGCTTCTCCCTGGGGGTGAAGGGCTTACAGGTGATCATAATCAGGGTCAAGAGTTTGCTTGGGTCTCCATCTGACATTGCTTGGCCTCAATAGGTGCCATCCTGACAGATATATCTGGGTCAAACCTCTCCCTGAAATATCTCCATACTAATTCCCACGCTGCACAAAATATAACTGACAGGCACACACTTAAAACTGTAAAGTAGGTACTGCCACGTGTGCGTCTAAACTCATGATGCCTGAGGTATTCCTTTGCATCTGTTACATCAATGCACAAGCACTTGCAAAGGAATATGCTAAAATATGGTTCCCAGAACGAGTATACACACCCCCACTGGTGTCCTGAACCTTCAATAACCACCCTTTGCAACTGGTGGTCCCACCTCACCAAATTAACACACCAAGTTTTGGCTCTTACATGTGGACACGCACACTCTCACACTTTTATATCTGCCTGTTCAGCTCCTCACCGTGTCCATGATACCTTGTGATCCTGTAGTCACCGACCTGAACAAATCCAAGTGTGAGTGCTAATTTTAAAAATGTCACCCACTTAGACTGTTGAGGTCAGTGGCCACGCAATTGGTCGCAAAGGTATCCCAGACAAACCCTTGATTGTTGTTGCGTGAATGGTCTCAGAGCAAAAAGGCCTTTCTGACCCAACACTACACAACACTTTGTATGCTAAAGATCAAAGGACAATTGAGTATTTACAGTACCTCCTTTGTACTGCACACCACCTCGCACCTCCCTCGTCATGTGGGTGTGGAAGACGCCCAAATAACAAGTTTAATCAGCGTTGTCTGGTTTCTCAATATCTGTGGTATCTTCCAATTAACTGTGGTTCATGGTTCTTAGGGACCGATTGTTCAGAGCTGCTTTTTAGATTTTATCCACGGTTCATATTCGATTCTGAAGTAATTTGCTAATGTTCTAATCCCAAAAGAACGCTCTAACAGTGCTCACGAATGCACAATTTTGAAAAACTTTGTTTTTCAATTCCAGATAGCAAATCTTTAATGGAGCATAAAATGCTAAAAATACATTGACCTGCATTCAGAGTAAAGTAAAGCAAATTTTATTATCGAAGTACATAGGCAAGTGTGTCACCATATACAGCCATGAGGTTCATTTTCTTATGGCATACTTAGCAAATCTATAGAACAGTAGCTATCACAGGATCAATGAAAGGTCAACCAGAGTGCAGAAGACAACAAACTGTGCAAATGCAAATATAAGTAAATAGCAATAAATAACAAGAACATGAGATCAAGAGATAGAGTCCTTGAAAGAGAGGTCAGTGGTCACAGGAGGATTCTAATGATGAGGCAAGTGAAATAGAGTGTAGTTATAGAGTGAGTCCTGAGTCTCTTGTACCTGATGGCAGCAGTGAGAGGAGAGCATGATGTGGGTGGTGGGGATCTCTGATGATGGACGCTGCTTTCCTACGACAGATTTTCATGTAGATGTGTCCAGTGGTTGGGAAGGCTTTACCTGTGACTTGCTGGGCCAGATTCCACTACCTATTGTAGGATTTTCCATTCAAAGGCATTGGTGCCTCCGTACCAGGCTGTTTTGCAGCCAGTCAATGCCGAATCTCCACAGACTCCTAAGGAAGTAGAGCCACTGCCATGCTTCTATGCAGTTGCAGTTGTGTGCTGCATCCAGGACAGGTCCTCGGAAATAGTAACACCCAGGAATTTAAAGATGCTAACTCTCTCCACCTCTGATCCTCCAATGAGGACTGGCTCATGGACCTGTGATTTCATTTTCCTGAAGCCTATCATTAGTTCTTGGAGTTATTGATACTGAGTGAGAAGTTGTAATGACACCACTCAGTCAGATTTTCCATCTCCCTCACTCCTATATGCTTAATATAGCCCCTAACTATTTAAAATGAAAACAACTTCTCCCTGAAATGTTTTTAGTTGACTGCAACTTGGGTAAAACAGTTAATTAAAAACATTTGTTGCAGTGGGAACTGTCTTTTTTCTGTTTTCCCCAGGATTTTAAAAATAATTTTGGTAAGCATGTGTGACTTGTTTTGAGGGGGTGAGGGTTTCTTTGTAACTCTGTATTTAGGTTTGTTTAATATGTGCGCTGAAATTTTAAGGAGATACCATACTCCAGGGCTCTGCTTGATGGGTAAGGCAATAGTTTCAACCTACTGAATTGTGGGATAGTCCAGTGGTGAAAAGTCTTCTCTCTAGGCTTGGGAAGACCAGACACAGATAAACCTTTTTGTAGAACTACCACCTGTGAACAAATCAGTTCAGTTCAGTGGAAGGTTGCAAGTTTGATTTGAAGGATGCCTCCAATCAGATGCAGCAATACAGCGAGAACTGGGAATGGAACTTTGTGAATCATGGGTGTGGTGGAGGGCGTGAAGAAGAGGGGAGGAGCTTTGACTTCTTGCATTCATATCTCCACTTTGAGTGCAAAACTACAAATCACACTTAATTATACTCTTTCCGAAATCTCCCTGACAAAGTATTTCATGGTTTACATGGCTAACCCTGGATATAATGGCATAAAGTAAGTCAGTGGTTTCAAATTTTTGAAGGAGGAACCTTTTTGGGCATGAAGTGATTTGCTCGAATGTGAAAGTTGAAAGTTAATCCTTGGCTGAGTACAATATTGAATTGAGTCTTTTAGGCAGGCAGCTTTGAAGAAATGATTTGTTGAAGATGTCAGAACCACAAGTCACAGCTCGCTCTACCACCATACAATAAGGCTACTTTCTATCAAGAACCATTTTCAAGTCATTGATACTACAAAAATAATGACTTATTGTAGTATTATCTGCGGTGTTAATCCAACCTACTGTCATTTTAGTTTCCAGATTTTGTTGTATAAAGGGGCATTATCCCTTGCATTCTATGTGGCCTCTTCTATGTCGACATTTCTCTGTGAATTTGTGCCTCAAGGTTCAGGGCTCATATATGCCTCAATTAATAATGCAGCAACAACCTCGCACTCAACATCAGGAAGACTGATGAATTGAGTGTGGACTTTGGGAAGGGGAAATCAGAAAACATACCAGTCCTCAAATTGACGGGTCAGCAGTGAACAACTGTAAGTTGCTGGCATCAGCAGCTTGGAGGATATGTCCTAGGTCAAAAATCATTGATGCAATCATGGAGAAGGTAAGCTAGTGGCTTCTTTAGGAGTTTGAGGAGATTTGGTATATTACCAAAGACTTGCAAATTTCTACATATAACCATCTAACAATTACAACACGGAAACAGGCCATCTCGGCCCTTCTAGTCCATGCCGAACGCCTACCTAGCCCCACCGACCCGCTCTCAGCCCATAACCCTCCATTCCTTTCCTGTCCATATACCTATCCAATTTTTTTTAAATGACAATATCAAACCTGCCTCTACCACTTCTACTGGAAGCTCGTTCCACACAGCTACCACTCTCTGAGTAAAGAAATTCCCCCTCGTGTTACCACTAATCTACAGATTTATGGTGGAAATTCTAACTGGTGTAGAGGCTCCAATGCACAAGATCACAAGAATCTGCAGATGGGTATAGATTCAACCAGCTCCATCGCGGAGACACCCTCCCCACCTTCGAGGACATCTTCATGAGCAGTGTCTCAAAAAAAGCTTCATACATCATTGTACCCTCACCATCCAGAACGGGCCTTCTTCTCATTACTTCCATCGAAGAGGGGGTGGCCTGAAGGCCTACACTCAGTGATTCAGAGATTACTTTTCCCCTTTTTTGCTATAAGATTTCTGACTAGTTAATGAACCTGGGAACGTTGCTTCATTGTTCCTTTTCTTTACAATTTATTTGGTATTTTATTGTTATTTTATTTCTTGCACTGTACTTTTGCCATAAATTTCATGTCATATTTTTTGTATTACTAACAACAGTTTTCAATGACCTTGGCTACAGGTATTGGAATTTTTGAGGATGTGACTAAACATATTGATGAAGGTAGAGCTGTAGATGGATTTCAGCAAGGCATTTGATAAAGTACCCCAAGCAAGGTTTATTGAGAAAGTAAAGAGGCATGGGATCTGAGGGGACATTGCTTTGTGGATCCAGAACTGGCTTGCCCACTGAAGGCAAAGAGTGGTTGTAGATGGGTCAGATTCTGCATGGAGGTCGGTCACCAGTGGTGTGCCTCGGATCTGTTCTGGGACCCCTACTCTTCATTATTTTTATAAATGACCTGGATGAGGAAGTGGAGGGATGTGTTAATAAATTTGCTGATGACACAAAGGTTGGGGGTGTTGTGGATAGTGTGGAGGGCTGTCAGAGGTTACAGCGGGACATTGATAGGATGCAAAACTGGGCTGAGAAATGGCAGATGGAATTCAACCCAGGTAAGTGTGAGATGGTTCGTTTTGGTGGGTCAACTATGATGGCAGAATATATAGCATTAATGGCAAGTCTCTTGGCAGTGTGGAGGATCAGAGAGATCTTGGGGTCCTAGTCCATAGGATGCTCAAAGCAGCTGTGCAGGTTGACTCTGTGGTTAAGAAGGCCTATAGTGTATTGGCCTCGTCAATCGTGGGATTGAGTTTAAGAGCCAAGACATAATGTTGCAGCTATATAGGACCCTGGTCAGACCCCACTTGGAGTACTGTGCTCAGTTCTGGTTGCCTCACTACAGGAAGGACATGGAAACCATAGAAAAGGTGCAGAGGAAATTTACAAAGATGTTGCCTGGATTGGGGAGCATGCCTTATGAGAATAGGCTGAGTGAAGTCGGCCTTTTTCTCCTTGGAGCGATGGAGGATGAGAGGTGACCTGATAGAGGTGTACAAGAAATTGGGAGGCATTGATCGTGTGGATTTTCCCCAGGGCTGAAATTTTCCCCTCTCTAGCATGAGAGGGCATAATTTTAAGGTGCTTGGGGGTTGGTACAGAGGAGATGTCAGGGGTAAGTTTTTTACGCAGAGAATAGTGAGAGCATGGAATGGACTGCCAGCAGTGGTGGTGGAGGTGGAAACGATAGGGTCTTTTAAGAGGCTCCTGGATGGATACATGGAGCTTAGAAAAATAGAGGGCTATGGATAAGCCTAGTAATTTCTAAGGTAGGGACATGTTCGGCACAGCTTTGAGGGCTGAAGGGCCTGTATTGTGCTGTAGGTTTTCTGTATTTCTATGTTTCCTTCCCTCTCTACCCCACGTAGAATTTAAAGTCTAACTCTTTGACCCAAGTTTAATGATCGACTCTCTCTCTTTGTCAAATGAGATGTCTGTGAAGCACCTTCAGATATTTTACTTATTAAAGCCACTGTATACATAGTTTTACATTGTCTTAGGGTGGCACAGTGCATAGCAATTAGCGCAATGCTTTACTGCACCACTGATCAGGGTTCAATTTTCAGTGCTGTCTGTAAAGAATTTGTATTGTAATGGGTATTCATTGTCCATAGCTTGGGGGGATTTTTTTTGCCAAGCTCAACTTTCTAACGCAGCAGCCGACACTTCCAAAGATTAAAGAGTTGTTTTTGAGTAAATTAAGCTTCCAACCAATATCCTTTGTTCAGCTTCTTGTCATTGACGGGAGCCAGTTCTTAATGTGCATTGCAAGCAATAGTCAGTCTGCAGTTAAAAGGACAGCTTTGCAGACAAACAGCACTGTTATGAGCACAAGTTGCTGGCCCACAGCACAGGGCTGGTTGCTCAAGAGATGTCATGTAAGACAATATAGTTATGTTAATTGGCCTGCATCAAACCAGACAACACTGGCTAAGTTACTTAGTTCAATGAAACTCACAAACCAGATTGGTGCTATCACCTAGCACCTCAAATAGCTGATATACATCAATTGTTATCAATTATACATCACCCCTCCCACAAACTCTTCTCCCTCCTGCCATATGGCAAAAAGTACCGAAGCATTCGGGCTCTCACAATCAGATTGTGCAACAATTTCTTCCCCCAAGCCATCAGACTCCTCAATACTCAGAGTCTAGACTGACACCTACATCATTTATTATATTGTAACTTGTACTCTGTGCCTTTTGTCTTGTTTATTAATTATTGTACTGCCCTGCACTGTTTTGTGCACTTTATGTAGTCCTGTGCAGGTCTGTAGTCTAGTGCAGTTTTTATGTTGTTTTACGTGGTCTACTGTAGCCTTGTGCTGTCTCACATAGTCTAGTGTAGTTTTGTGTTGTTTCGTGTGGCACTGAGGTCCTGGAGGAACGTTGTTTCATTTTTACTGTGTACTGTACCAGAAGTCTACGGTTGAAATGGCAATCAACTTAACTTGGCTTGACTTGTTGGAAGATTTGTATACTCAGCGAGTTAGCCCTCTCAGCATTAATTGCAAGGTGTTGGGAATTTGTCACCTGAAGATTTTTAGACTATCTGTGTGAAATCGCCCAAGTGGAAGAAAAACAGTATAAATGAAAGAGAGCAAAAAAAGTTTGTTAGAAATGGCCAAGGGACAACAGGAAGAATGACAGAAAGATGGGCTGAGTTGATTCTATTCCTCTGCCTTCAAGTTCTGCGATGGATGATTTGTTCATCTGCAACTCTATCCTTTTATAGCTTAAAGGAATTGTGCCTTTGTTTCAGAAATCCTTTGTAAATTGGAAATATTTTATAACATAGAAATCTTACGAGTTTTAATTGTGACTTAAGAATTTAATCTAAATTTATATGTGTATCTCTGAAAATAAATAAATTGTTTAAACTACTTAGCTGGAAGTATCTCCTCATTGGTAGGGAAGTAAGCTCCACCACTCAAAGCATTACATGGCAAACAGAGTACTTATTGCCTACCAGCCTCCCTCCTGCACTACTCCCCCCTGCCCCTGACAAGCCACACTCCCCCTCCCCAGCTTTGTGCGGCTGCATACCGGCATCAGATTGCACCTTTTGCTTCCAAGGTGTTAATTGACCTGCTGAGTTCTTCCAGATTCGAGCAGCTGTGGGCATTTACTCTTCAGAGCATTCCCTCTCTCACTTTTTGCCCTTCCCTTTGGCAAATACAATGTAATCAATTACAATTGAAAATCTAGGCCTTTGATTGCCACAGCAAATGTGGAAATCATTGGAATTGGAAGTAAGACCAGAGGATACTGGAAATACTCAGCGGTTTAGATTCCATCTGAGAAATGGAGTTAATGATCTGGGTTAACGAGCCTGAGGAAGGTCATCTCTTTCTTTCTCCAGTTACTGTCTAATTTGATGAAAGTTTCCTGAATTTCTGGTTTTGTATTGAAGTTCTGAATTGGCAGTACTGAATGAGTTTATTTGGAATAGAATCCTCATGTGCCTTAGGATGAATCAGCCATTTTGTAGCTTTGACAAACATACACATGGGAGAAAATTGAGAGACGACCATGGAAATAGAGTGCAGTTAAATAGTTACAATGTACATATAACAGACCAGAAATATTGGAAAACCAAAAGTCGAATGAAAGTGTTGAGATAAATGGAAAGTATTGAAAATTGAATGGGCTGAAGGCTGACAATTTCCTCCGACCATTTCACCAAAAAGATATTGCTGCAGGGATGGAGGATGCATTAATTACAATTTTTCAAAATTTTCAAGACCCTGAAATAGTTCCAGTAAATAGGAAGGGAGCAGGTATAAGAAGAAAGGCTTTGTTTTGTAACTTAAGAAACTAATTGAAAGAGAAACACAGGAGCCGTGATATGTTTTGTCTACCTAGTTTTCCTGTCTTTTAGTTTTAGTGAGGTGCTCACATGTGATGTGGTAACATAATGACATATGCCATTCATGTACTTCTGACATATAATATTTGAATTGTGTAAACAAAGAATATTTAAACAATATATTTACAATATTACTGAAATGCAAATACACTACATTCCTTCCTGCTTAGCTATAAATTCCAACTTGGCGTAGAATGCATCTCAACTCCGGTACATAACGTAGTGCTCTCTAGTCATCATATACACATTATATTATATAATACAACTGCTATGTGGACATCCACACCAATGTAAATTTTAAATTGTCCCATTCAGGCCTAAAGATTTAACTGCTGTGGAGGATTTCTTACTTTTGTGTAATAATGTCTTCCCTGACAAGGAGGACCACTCTTGCCTAGCAAGAGAGACTTGGGGCTGTGAAACTATCAAGTTCTGGGGCCTTTTCGGTGCTGGTTGTAGGGGTCAACTCTGGGACTGCAATAAGGGGTTCTCACAGCTTGAGACCCCTTTCTTATCAAACATTTGATGCTGCTTTTTCCTTCAAGACTCTCTGGAACTAGGGGACCATTTTCTGCAACTTAGGGTGCGTATGCAAGGATTTCTCAAAAAGAGGGCAACCTGCAACTTTAAATGAATAGCTCAAAACCAACTGGGTTGGCGGTTCCCAGCCATCAATGTTCAGTGACGTGCTTGAATAGTGTCTTCCTGATGGTTAGTAGCTTCTGCATGAGGTTAAACCGTGCTCATATTTCAGCACGCAATAATCTTTGTAGCTCGTTCCTGCAGAGCAAGGTATTAAGCTGGCATAACTGATTTTGTAGGGAATTTTGTTCACAATGACTTTTGAGTAGTACCTGGTTTGTGTGCTTTGAATGCATAAAGAATGAGAAGAGAACTTAATTGCTTGATGGAACTTTACAGGTCTTGTTACAGTATACCATGGCATCAGGGGAAGGTGTATGTAACAATTTGTTCACTTGAAATCTGTTTCATACTAATTCAAGTTTGAACAAATTGTGGCGTTCTTCCCTCTCCCTTTGACCTTTTCTTTCATTCTGATTTATTGCAATTTCCTCTTTGAAAATGGAGTCCTACACTGAGCAGTTTTGCCCTTTATCTGTTTAATAGCCTTGACTTTAGAACAAACCTGTTCTTTATTTAGTACACGGTCTCATATAAGCCACAAAGCCCTTGAGTCTGCATTACCATTTTATAACATCACAGTGGTCTGACCCTGAATCCCACATTCTCCTATGTTCAACAGTCACTCTACCTTGACTTTGAATATTCAATATGGTAGGGAGAATTCCAAAGATTCACAGGCCTCAAGAGAAGCAGTTCTAACTTGTCTTCTGTCTTAACTGGATAACTTCCTAAAAATTCTGAACTTAGTTTTAAAAAAAAGTTGCTGGATAAATTTGGTTGGCCGAGCAGCATCTGTGGAGGCAAAGAGGTGGTTGTGATTTAGGTTGAGACCTTACTTCAGGGCTCAATGGCAGTAATTCCTCAAATATTCAAACCTAACCCATTTTAATCATGCTCTAAAAGGAAACTGATTTGTCAAAAACACTTTCTCATTCAAAGTCAAATTTATAATCGAAGTAGGCCACCGTATATCCAATTGTCAAAAAGAGGACAAACTACACAAATAGTCAAAAAAAACACACACTGTACATGAAAGTGAGTCCACAGTGCACAGTTGAGTGAAGCCAGTCCAGGAGCCCAGTGGCTGTGGGTTAACAACTGCTTGTGAACCTGGCGGCCTGGGACCCAAACTCCTGCACCTCCCACCCGATGGTAGAAGAGAGGGCGACTGGTCAAACACAGGCATATGGCGCTGAACACCTGTTCGTTTTCCACTCTCAACCTCAACAATTTTAATCTTGCTCAACATTTTAATCAGCGCAGAGTAATGGAGCCGACCGTGGGTTCGTGTTCTGCTACCAGGCCTCGATGCAGCGTCCTTCCCCAGTGATGACAGCACCTGCACTCTCAGGAGTCCAGTTGGCCGCATCTCTGAGATCACAAAGGCGCCGGGTCATTTAGTTGGTTCAAAAGTACGTCAACTGCAGTGATTGCAGTTCAGAAGAAATAATCTCATCTAATAGAGTAATCTAGTAGCTTTGTGAGATGTCTGCAAAATATCGCTGTTGGTTACCGGCGCCATCTCTCTCAAGATTCAAGATTCCATATTGTTTCATGTCATTTACGGTACACAGTTGTTAACGAGAACAAAATAATTGTTGCCCTGGGTCTGATGCAGCTTAAATAAAAGAAAAAGTAAGATAAAAAACACAATAATAAAAAAACTATAAATATAGATTCATAGGATAGCTTGTGTATATACAGTGTGTGTTTCATCTATTAGTCTTGCGTGACCATGGATCTGCACCTGGAAAGTCTTGGAGTGTCCTCTCCAAGACCAGCAGTTGCCCATGCTACTAGTCTCCCCTGTCCATGCCACTGATGTTGTCCCAGGGAAGGGCAAGGGTCGATACAGCTTGGCACCAATGTCGTCGCAGGAGTTCCCAGAACGAGGTTGAAGGCAACATCGGACTGCCTTAGGGACTCCAGCTCCGGATTTGTCCTCAGGGTTTACTCCCGAAGCCTTTCCCATGAGTGGGTATGGCCGCAAGGCAGCAGAGGTTTGAAATCAGAGTTTTCCCTCTCTTAGATGGACTGCCTTCCCAGGCTGACGACCTACATCTACCCAAAATAGACGCATTAGATTGATCATATATCCATAAAGACACAGGAGTATCTGTCCTTAACGTGACTGACAGGAAATTATGAAGTGTGGTGGTTGGGGGTGTGAAGGGGTGGGTTAGTGGCTGGAGATGTTGCTCACCTTTACTGCTTGGGGAAAGTAACTGTGTTCAGGCTGTAGTCCTGGTGTGAATGCTATGATAGGAGTGGGATGAACAGGCTATGAGCAGTGTGCACGGGACTTTGTTACTAGCCTTTTTCAGCATCCTTCTGTATATACGTCCTTGATGGTGGGTAGGCTGGTGCCAGTGAAGTTCTGGGCAGTTTTGACCAATGTTGTCGAGTCTTCCTGTTCACTGCAATGCAGTTCCTTTACCAAGCAGTGATGTGGCATGTTAAGATGCTCTCCACTGCACATCTGTACAATGATGTGAGAATAGATGTGCATAGTCCAGCTTTCTTCAACCCCCTCATAAAGTGGAGATGGTGGTGAACTTTCCTGATTTGTGTAGATGTGGCCTGGGACCATGAGAGGTTATACGAGACGAACACTTGGAGGCGTTTGAAAGTGCTCACAGCTTACACTGCTGTGCTGCCGATGTAAAGAGGGGTGTGAGTGGAGCAAGTTCTGAAGTGGATAACCATCTCCTTTATCTTGTTGACATTGAGGAAGAGGTTGTTTGCCAGTCACCAGACCTTAAGCTCTTCCACCTCCTCTCTGTAGGCCATCTCATCATTGTTGGTGATGAGCCCCACCACTGTCGTGTCTTCAGTGAACTTGACAATCACTATCTGAGATCCGTTGGTTAGGAAGTCCAACACTCAGTTCCACAGCGGTCATAAAAAATACGAATCATCCTACCAATTTCTCAGCACCATTTTCTTATTTGCATAATAGGCGATTCTGAGATTTCCCCAGCATCTGCAGTCTCTCATCACTCCATCTCCTTTTCTATTTTCTGAATTTGCTTCCTGGAGTGTTGAACTCCCATGAATAGAAACACTTTCTCAGCTTCTACTTGATCAAAATATTGTATATGTTATTCTTTCAAACCTCTGTGTTTAGACACATCTTGCTTATTTGGAACTCACAGGAAAACAACTTCATCTAAGAAATCAATCTGGTGTCCCTCTTCTAAACTGCACCCAATAGAAGTGTATCTCTTTGCAAATAAAGACTACGCTGTGGTCAAGTGATGGTCTTGAAAATACTATCCACTTGTCGTAAAAGTTGTCCCAAGCTCTTGCCATAAAGTTGAACATTATATTTGCTTTCCTAATTGCATGCTATATCAATGTACTGACTTTGTTTCGGTTTTGAGGATACATAGATATCAGATACTCTAACTCTTCCCCCCCCCCCCCCCCACTTACCCAGTCTGCTTGCAGCCTTATTTACTCCACAGTTGGCTTTCCCACCAACATTTGTATGACAGGCAAAATTCGGAGTAACACTTAACAAGCTCATTAATGTAAATTTGAAGTGCTTGCCAACCTGAAAAAGGTCAATTTATCCCGAATGGTTATTTGTTAGTTAGTCAGTCCCCGCTATCCATGAGCTCTTATTTTGTGTAGTGCTTCACTTTTCTGTGGCACCTTGTTCAGTGATGGGCTGTTTTGTTCTCAAGGAGCTGTGTAATTTTTGTCAGATGCTATTTTACCTTCATTGAATCAGTCAACATATTTGTATGATGATTTTCTAAATGCTCTGCTTAAGGTTCACTAATAATGGATTTGAGTACTTAATGACAGATGAAAGGCCTATAGTTTCCAGCTTTTTTTTAGTATTTTCTTGTATCAGGAAGTTTGGTTGTGATTTCCCAGTCTGCTGGGACATTTGTGGAAACAGGAGAATTTTGGAGTAAAAACACAAAATGCTGGCAGAACTCAGCAGGCCAATCAGCATCTATGGGAGGAGGTAGTGACGACCCGAAATGTCGTCACTACCTCCTCCCATAGATGCTGATTGGCCTGCTGAGTTCTGCCAGCATTTTGTGTTTTTATTTATTTCCAGCATCTGCAGATTCACTCGTGTTGCCTTAGAATTTTGGAATACTGTATTTTAACAAATGCATCTATTATCCTTTGCCCTTAAGACTCTGATGCAACATGGGGGTTTCAGCATATAGTCCACTTGATTGGTTCAGTACCTTTCTCTAGAGATTATGATTTGTTTTACGTTGCTTGCTCCTGTTTGCTCCCATAACTTTCTGTTCTTGCGTAGATGCTTTCACCATGAAGACTCGGTCCACTTCATTAGGTACCTCGGGTATTGACTGAGTGCATGTTCGTGGTCTTCTGGCGTAGCCTATCCACTTCAAGATTCACTGTGTTGGGTGTTCAGAGATGCTTTTCTGCACACAACTTTTGTGATGTGTGGTTATTTGAATGAATGTTGCCTTCCTGTCAGCTCGAATGAATCTGGCCAGTTTCCTTTGACCTCTGATCATTTTTGCCTGCAGTACTGCTGCTTACTGGATTTTTTTTCTTTGCTTTATGCACCATTTTCTGTAAATTCTAGAGACTGTTGTATGTGAACACCCCAGGAGATGAGCAGTTTCCAAGATGATCAAACTGCCCCATCTGGCACCAACAATCATTCCACAGTCAAAGCCTGTTGGATCACATTTCTTCCCCATCCTGATGTTTGGTCTGAATCTCTTGACCGTGTCTGCATGCTTTTGTGCATCGAGTTTCTGCCACATGATTGGCTGATTGGATATTTGCATTATTGAGCAGATGTCCAGGTTTACCCGATTAAAAAGGCTTCTGTGTTTATTTGTTAAACGTCTTTGCCATTTCCTTATTTCCCTTTATTCATCCTCTAAGGATTGATGTTTATTTTGGCCATTCACTTTATTTATAAACCTGTAGAAATTCTGCTGTTCATGTTTTTTGTTGGTTGACTGGCATAATCCATTTTCTTGCATTATCTTTTAGTCACCCTTTTGGTTTCAAAATGTTTTCCAAAGTTCTGTCTAATCGGTAATCCTTGTTGAGTTACTCAGCTTTAACTTATTACTGTAAGTTAACCATGCTGATTATTTGTCTGAAGAGAATATACCTTGTATAGAGTTATAAACATGAGATTCTGCAGTTGCAAAGAGTAACACATACAAACACAATGGAAGAACACAGCGGGTCAGGCAGCATCTGTGGAAGGAAATAAATAGTTGACTTTTCAGGCCGAGACTCTTTGTTAAGACTGGAAAGGAAGGTGTGACACTTGTTCTGCTTGCAGGTGGGAGTTCAGTGAGGAGGGATGAGAATGCCTGCCCATTCATCTGCTCCCTCAGCAGCGTTCAGAGCCCCAAGCAGTTGTTCCACGTGAGGTAGCATTTCCATGAGTCTGCTGGGTTCATCTATTGTATCTGTTGCTACAGGCTCAGCCTCTGCAATGAGCCCCGGTGTTGATTGGAGCACCTTCATTCCAACCACACAAGCAGGATTTCTCAGTGGCCAGCCACCTTAATTCCAATCCCATTCTGACATGTCAGTCCATGGCTTCCTCTGCTGTGATGATGATGCCATTCTAATGTTGGAGGAACAGTACCTTATATTCCGTATGGGTAACCTCCAACCTGATGGAGTTCTAACGTACAGTAATTTCGCTCTTTTCCCCCATTCACTCTTTTCATTCCCATTTCTATTCTCCTCACCTGCTCATTACCTCTCTCTGCACCTCCTCCTTCCCTTTCTTCTATCGTCCACTCTCCTGTCCTGTCAGATTCCTTCTTCACATTTTCCAGCTATCACATCCAAGTTTCTCACTTAGTTCCACCCACCTACCCCACACCTGGCTTCATTCATCACCTGCCAGCTTGTGCTCATTAATTAACTTCTCCATTTCACCTTTTTTAATCTACTTCCTCAACCTCTTTTTCCTCATCTGTCTAAATATATTTTGTAATTTTTTTTCTCCAAAAATATTTTATTCAGAAATATTACAAAATAAAGTTATTTACATAGAAAAAAACATTTGTTAAATCTGAGTCCTTATACAATAAATGAAGTTATTTACAATAAATTATGCGTTGACTGTTCCTATTTTGTAATTGCCTTTATTTAAGACATGATTTTCAGACTGAAGTTTATGTCTCAAGAAGATTTAAATCTCCCCAAGGAAACCTGCACTATGACATCATCAGTTCCCTTTGTCTCAGTAGTGTAAGTCTGTACTTTGCATGGTCTCACAACTTACTGTTTTCACCAGTTTCTTAGCACAATGTGAATTCATCCATCAGCCCAATTTACTCATTTGACCTGCCTTTCTTACAAGCCCATATTATTTATTAATACTTTGTTCTTCTGTGTAGCTACTATTGGGGGAGCAATGGATTTTTTGCACCACTGACTTGATGAGTCGGTGATCATTTAAGCCAAGATCATTCCATTTTGCATTACTAATCTCCACTGTTTTATTACTAGGACTACTCACTTCCTTTCCCTTCTGCCTGCTGCTCCTACAGTAACCCACAATCTATTTATCTGCAAGTGACTGTTTTTTTGTACCTTTTTTTAATTCAACAGCCAGCAGTCTTGTGATTAAATTTCCCAATTGCTGAAAGGGCTGTGTGCAGTTATATTCTTCTGGATGTGACAGAAGTCAGTATCTTGTTTTGCCTGCCATAAAGAAACTAAGGGTCTACACGATTGACAGCGAGAGGTGGAAACTGTAGCAAGATCCAGGGTGAAGTTTGTGTTCTTGGTTAATATTTTGCTTTTCTGTAGCAGCGTATTAATGATCTTGAGGGCTTTTGTGCTTGGTAAATGGAAGTATCGTTATTACTAGCAAGACTGCTTACTTTGAACCTTAGAAGGGAAATGACAGGTGAAGTAAGTTGGTTTCCTGCACAGGTCTTGCTTGTAGCCTGGTATGATGCCCAAATCCTATCAGGTGCACAGCAGTGTGTGCACAGTGTGAACTGACTTTTGTCAGTGTACCAGGGTGGTGGAGGTGGGTCGAGAAAGAATTACAAGGGCTATGAATGCTGTACATCCTCCAGAAAATCCTGCAGTGTAGCTTTTAACTTGACTTGCACTGATGTATAAAGCTATCTATTTGTAAGGCCGTAGATTAAATATATTCCTTTAATCAGTCACCTCTCAGTGGCTGCTGGTATGCCAAGGATTTGTTCTTTCATGGTGAATTTGTGAGGTTGCCAAGGTAATGGCACTCTATCTCAATGAGAACAGTGTTCCTACTGGGCTTGCTTATCGCCTCTATCTGTTTGTGTTTGTTTTTGGTGTGAAATACACACAGAGTCTGTCTCTCTGTCTCTCACCATTGTACATGTGTAGAATGAGTGATGGTAAATGTTTTCCCTCTCATAATGTACATAAGGCTGCAAGCTTGCATAGTATAGAACAGATCCTACATATACTCTGGTAGTGAAGTAAGCACTTCATCTGCTCTGTGTGGCTGTCTCATCTTTTCTGCTCATTGATTATTTTTCTCTCTCTGAACAAAATGTGTGTTGATTAAAAATGGCAGTGAGAACATGTCTTCACTACCTGCATCCCCACTAAAGTCATCTGCAGCTGGTATAATTTTTGCATACTTGTTTACGTGTGTACGTAGGCCGAGCATGCAGTATCTGTAAATAAAAGCTGTCCATGTGGAAAAAGCTGATAGATGATCCTATTGAAACATGGAAGACTGGTCAAAATAAATGCTTGAATGATATTTCCCCTCGTGGGAGTGTCTAGGGCAATTGTCTCAGAATAATTGGGCGCCCATTTAATACTGAGATCAGGAAGGATTTGATATTTCAAAGGATTTGTAAGTCTTTGGCACTCCTGGTCCCAGAGTCCTTGAATACAGTGCCCTGTAAAAAATATTCATCCCTCAACCCTTTGTTCACATAAATGAGTATGACAACCAGGGATTTTGATCAATTTAACTGAGAATTTTTATTTGTGAATCACAATTTTTTTCGCAGTGGAGCCCAAAGAAAACAGGGAAAATTGTAAAGCATGAAAAACTAAAAATTCAAGAACTGAAATGTCAGCAGTTCAAAAGTATTCATCCCCCTTTGCTCAATACTTAGTTGAACCAGCTTTCACAGCCCTGACAGTCAGTAGACATTTTGATTAAGTTTCTGTTAGCTTTTCACAACATGATGGAGCAAGATTTGCCCGTTCCTCCTTGCAAAATTGCTCAAGCTGTGCCAGGTTACTTGGACAGCTGTAGTGGACAGCAATCTTGAGGTCTTCCAGAGATGTTCGATTGGGTTAAGGTCAGGTCTCTGACTGGGCCACTCAAGGTCATCAATTTTCTTCATTTGAGGCCACTCCATGACTGTTCTGATAGTGCGCTTTGGGTCATTGTCCTGCTGAAAGATGAACTTCCTCCACGGTTTAAACTTCCTGGCAAAAGCTAGCAAGTTTTTATCTGGGATCTCTCTGTATTTAGCAGCACTCATCTTCCTGTCAATTCTGAACAGATTTCCAGTCCCTGTTGCTGTAGGGATGATGTAACCTGGTTGATGTGCAGTATTAAGTTTACGCCACATGTAACGCTAGTGTTGAGGCCAAAATTAGCCTTATCCGACCACAAGACCATCTTCCATATCTTTAGAGTATCTTTTAAGTAATGCTCAGCAAAGCCTTTAGAGTCAAGGATATGCTTTTTTGTTTAAAGCCAGGGCTACTTCCTTGCCACTCTTCCATAAATACCCTTTATGTCCAAGACCTTAGAAACTCTGGAGCAATGAACTTCATCTCCAGTTGCAGCCACGGAGTTCAGCTCACTGAGAGTGACTTGGCATCACAGTAGCCTCTCTAAGTTTAGAGGGGCGCCCTGACCTAAGTAGTGTGGCTGCGGTTTCATGTATTTTCCATTTTTTTCACTATGGACTGCCCTGAGATCCAAGGAACCTACCACGTCTTTGAGATGGTCTTGTCCCCTTCCCCAGATTTGTGCTTCTCTATTATCATTTCCCTGACTAGTCTTGAATGCTCGTTCGCCTTCATTTTGGTTTAGTCTGTTGGAAATCTACCATACTGTTGGACCTTACAGACAGAAACGGCGTTTATTCTTATGAATTCATTGAAAACTGGTGATCCTCTAATTACCTGCATCAACAAATTGGGTGAGTTGGTCAGGTAATAGAGTATATTGCACTCCCTAAAAGTTAGCATAGTAACGTTCCTCAGTTAGAGTATGAATACCTTCAGCCTTATAATTTTGGTTTTTAGTTTGTACCAAGCTCTTAACAGGCTTTGGAATTTTTTGATTTGACACACTGCACAATGTTTTATAACTTAGAACATAGAATATTACAGCACAGTACAGGCCCTTCAGCCTAGAATGTTGTGCCGACCCTTAAACCCTGCCTCCCATATAACCCCCTTAAATTCCACTATATTCCTGTCTAGTAGTCTTTTAAATTTCACTAGTGTGTCTGCTTCCACCACTGGCTTAGGCAGTGTATTCCATGCACCAACCACTCTCTGAGTAAAAAACCTTCCTCTCAGAAGGTTAGACCTTCCTCTAAGGCTAGGGGCTAAGGGTGAAGGGGGAAAAGTTTAAAGGGAACATTGGGGGGAAGTGTTTCTTCACACAGAGAGTGGTGTGAGTGTGGAACGAGCTGCCAGATGAAGTGGTAAATGCGGGCTCACTTTTAACATTTAAGAAAAACTTGGACAGGTACATGGATGAGAGGTGTATGGAGGATATGGTCCAGGATCAGGTCAGTGGGACTAGGCAGAAAAATGGTTCGGCATAGCCAAGAAGGGCCAAAAGGCCTGTTTCTGTGCTGTAATGTTCTATGGCTCTAATAACCCCCTTGAACTTCCCACCCCTTACCTTAAAGACATGTCCTCTTGTATTGAGCAGTGGTGCCCTGGGGGAGAGGTGCTGGCTGTCCACTCTTTCTATTCCTCTTAATATCTTGTACACCTCTATCATGTCTCCTCTCATCCTCATTCTCTCCAGAGAGTAAAGCCCTAGCTCCCTTAATCTCTGATCATAATGCATATTCTCTAAACCAGGCAGCATCCTGGTAAATCTCCCCTGTACCCTTTCCAATGCTTCCACATCCTTCCTATAGTGAGGCGACCAGAACTGGACACAGTACTCCAAGTGTGACCTAACCAGAGTTTTATAGAAGCTGCATCATTACCTCGTGACTCTTAAACTCTATCCCTCAACTTATGAAAGCTAACACCCCATAAGCTTTCTTAACTACCCTATCTACCTGTGAGGCAACTTTCAGGGATCTGTGGACATGTACCCCCAGATCCCTCTGTTCCTCCACACTACCAAGTATCCTGCCATTTACTTTGTACTCTGACTTGGAGTTTGTCCTTCCAAAGTGTACCACCTCACACTTCCTCGGGTTGAACTCCATCTGCCACTTCTCAGCCCACTTCTGCATCCTATCAATGTCTCGCTGTAATCTTTGACAACCCACCCTTCTACCCCCACATCCAGGTCGTTAATAAAAATCACGAAAAGTAGATGTCCCAGAACAGATCCTTGTGGGACACCACTAGTCACAACCCTCCAGTCTGAATGTACTCCCTTCACTATGACCCTCTGCTTTCTACAGGCAAGCCAATTCTGAATCCACCTGGCCAAACTTCCCTGGATCCCATGCCTTCTGACTTTCTGAATAAGCCTACCATGTGGAACCTTATCAAATGCCTCACTAAAATTCATGTAAATCACATTCACTGCACTACCCTCATCTATATGCCTGGTCACCTCCTCAAAGAACTCTTATCAGGCTTGTTATACATGATCTGCCCTTCACAAAGCCATGCTGACTGTCCCTGATCATACCATGATCCTCTAAATGCCCATAGATTCGATCTCTAAGAATCTTTTCCAACAGCTTTCCCACCACAGATATAAGGCTCACAGGTCTATAATTACCCGGACTATCCCTACTACCTATTTTGAGCAAGGAGACACCAATTGCCTCCCTCCAATCCTCCGGTACCATTCCTGTGGACAACGAGGACATAAAGATCCTAGCCAGAGGCTCAGAAGTCTCTTCACTCGCCTCGTGGAGCAGCCTGGGGAATATTCCATTAGGCCCAGGGGACTTATCCGTCCTAATGTATTTTAACAACTCGAACACCTCCTCTCCCTTAATATCAACATGCTCTAGAACATCAACCTCACACATGTTGTCCTCACCGTCATCAAGTTCCCTCTCATTGGTGAATACTGAAGAGAAGTATTCATTGAGGACCTCACTCACTTCCACGGCCTCCAGGCACATCTTCCCACCTTTATCTGTAATCAGTCTTACCTTCACTCCTGTCAACCTTTTGCTCTTCACATAATTGAAGAATGCTTTGGGGTTTTCCTTTACCCTACTCGCCAAGGCCTTCTCATGCCCCCTTCTTGCTGTCCTCAGCCCCTTCTCTTTTCTTGCTATCCTGTATTCCTCAATAGACCCATCTGATCCTTGCTTCCTAAACCTCATGTATGCTGCTGCCTTCCACCTGACTAGATTTCTCCACCTCATTTGTCACCCATGGTTCCTTCACCCTACCATTCTTAATCTTCCTCACCGGGACAAACTTATACATCCTGCAAGAGATCCCTAAACATCGACCACATGTCTATAGTACATTTCCCTGCAAAAACATCATCCCAGTTCACACCCGCGTGTTCTAGCCTTATAGCCTTATAATTTGCCCTTCCCTCATTAAAAATTTTCCTGTCCCCTCTGATTCTACCCTTTTCCATGATAATGCTAAAGGTCAGGGAGCGGTGGTCACTGTCCCCCAGATGATTACCCAATGAGCGATCTGTGACCTGACCTGGTTCATTACCTAATACTAGATCTAGTATGGCATTCCCCTAGTCGGTCTGTCAACATACTGTGACAAGAATCCATCCTTCCATCCTGGACACACTTAACAAACTCTGCCCCATCTAAACCCTTGGAACTCATCAGGTGCCAATCAATTTTAGGGAAGTTAAAGTCACCCATGATAACAACCCTGTTATTTTTTCACCTTTCCAAAATCTGCCTCCCAGTCTGCTCCTCGGTATCTCTGCTGCTACCAGCGGGTCTATAGAAAACTCCCAATAGAGTAACTGCTCCCTTCCTGTTCCTGACTTCCACCCAACTGACTCAAAAGAGGATCCTGCTACATTACCCACCCTTTCTGTAGCTGTAATAGTATCCCTGACCAGTAATACCACCCCTCCTCCCCTTCCCCCCCTCCACCTCCATCCTTTTTAAAACACTGAAATCCAGAAATATTGAGAATCCATTCCTGCCCTGGTGCCAGCCAAGTCTCTGTAATGGCCACTACATCATAATTCCATATATGTATCCAAGTTCTCAGTTCATCACCTTTGTTCCTGATGCTTCTTGCATTGAAGTACACGCTCCTTCTACCTTACTACCTTTATTCTGCTTCTCTTTCCTCAAAGCCTCTTTATGCTTTACTCCATGCACTTCTTCCACTGCCCTATCACTCCGGGTCTCATCTCCCTCGCAAATTAGTTTAAACCCTCCCGAACCATGCTAGCAAACCTACCTGCAAGGATATTGCTCCCCCTCAAGTTCAGGTGCAACCCATCCAATCTGTACAGGTCCCACCTTCCGCAGAAGAGATCCCAATGATCCAAAAATCTAAAACCCTGCCTCCTGCACCAACTCCTCAGCCACGCATTCAACTGCCATCTCCTCCAATTCTTACCATCACTCTCACATAGCACTGGCAGCAATCCTGAGAATGCCACCCTTGAGGTCCTGTTCTTTAGTCTTCTGCCTAGTTCCCGAAGCTCACACTTCAGGACCTCATCCCTCTTCCTGCCTATGTTGTTGGTACCAACATGTATCACGACTTCTGGTTGCTTTCCCTCTCGTACCAGGATGTCATGCACCCGGTCAGAGACATCCCAGACCCTGGCATCTGGAAGGCAACAAACCATGCAGGTGTCCTTCTCATGTCCACAAAATCTCCTGTCTGCTCCCCCGATTATAGAGTCCCCAATGACGACAGCTCTGCTCTTCTGTGTCCCACCCTTCTGCACCACAATCTGTTTTGTAGATTAGCTCAAAAATCCTACTTCACTGTATTTTAAATTTAGAGAATGAGACATTAAAACGTGAGCATAGTTGTGGGGGCTGAATATTTTTTTCAAGGTGCTATATAGTCAAAGGTGATTATAGATGGATTTTGGGTGGCACAGTGTTGCTGAAGTTGAACTACTGCCACACAGTCCCAGTGACCCAGGTTAAGTCCTAATTGTATGGAGTTTGAACATCTTTGTGACCATGTTTTCCCCAGGTGTTCTGGTTTCTTCTCCATTGCAAATATGTACTTATTTATAGGATATTATTTGATGTAAATTAGCTCTGAACAAGGGAGAAGTTACTGAGCAAATGGGAAGAAATGCATTGTTGGGGGGGGGGGGAAATGGGAATATTCTGAGAGCTGGCACGGATTTGATGGGCCAAATGGTTTCCTGTCTCATTTCAAGGTATAAGATGTATTATCATGTTTTAATAAGGAAGGGTATCAAGACTATTACATTAACTAGCATTGAAAATGAGCTGTGCAAAGCAAACTCAAAGTCTATTCCTGTTCATATCTTATGTGTTTTTATGGCCATCTGTGTCCCAATGTCTGGAATTCTGCCTCTACATTGGGGTAATGTGGCAAAATGGAGTAGTGTCAGTCTAAAACGAAAGGACTGAACGGCTTGGTTCTCTTTTTGTTTTTGTTAACCTGCACCACTCTTCTCTCATCTCCAACAAGTCAAGTTTTAAATCATTGTTTTATTTTCTGTTTGACTTGATGCTAAACTCTTTATATACCCCTGAAAGGCCTCAGCAATACTTGCAATGAGATATGGTGACTCTGCCCTGGATTCATCTTCCTTCACTACACGTCTGCCGAAATGGCTGGGTCTTCTACGCTGCCTCATTTAGGGCCTGACAAGCATAGCTACGTTCACCATTTGCTGATTTGGTCAGTCAGCCCTTTCCCCTTCTGTGGAACTGTACTCCTCTGCCAAAGAGAAAGTAAGAAAGGTCATGGTCTTGAAGATGAGTAGCTGCATTTTGTTAACCACTTCTCCATACAGTTTCTGTTAAGGATGTGGTTTGGGTGGGAATTAAAGCTGCCACACTCTATGATGTGTTAGTTTGTTGCATATATCCTGTGTAGCAAAACAGTAAATAATGAGATTAAAAATATTGGCCTTCTATTACAAAAACGGCATTTGTTTCCCTGGCTCATCTATAGATTCTGGTGTAGGTTTTGCCAAATTTTGTTGGTCGCTGCAGGCATCCCAAGAGTAGATACTTCTGTTTCTCTGGCTACAGAAAGAAGTTGGTGTGTGGAAGCCATGGATTTCCATAGGGAGTTGCATCAACTACATGCCTGTAAGTGAAGCATGGTTTTGACTTTTCACTGAGGTAATTCTTACTGCGTGTAGCTTGTTGTTATTCTAGTTGATTCCAGTGATTTTTAAGCAATGATACGAAAGGGTTGCTTCTCAATGGGAGATGACAATGTGCTGGGTAATGCCCAACAAATGGATGCTGATCATTTGACCCTTATGCATACCCGTTATTGTCACCAGATATTTCCCTCTCATTGCCAGAGATGCTTCTGCTAAATGGAATCTGTACAAACGAAACAGGAATGGTGTCCAAGCAGCCTCTTTGCTTACAGATTTTAGCATGTATCATTTAAGATAGTGCCAACATTCTTCCTTTGACAAGATTCAAAGTACATTTGTTATCAAAGTACGTATAAATTATACAACCTTGAGATTTGTCTGCTTACGGGCAGCCACAAAGCAAGAAACCTGAAAGAACTCAATTTTTAAAAAAAGTCCAAGTCCAAGTGTTCAGAGGGAGAAAAAACACAAATCATGCAAGCGAGAGAAAAACACACAACATGCTTACAAGCTTCTTCAGGTGTGTTCATTCACAGGGAAAACAAAGCATGGTGAAGCAGGTCACCTTCCCACTGGAATCTGCAAGGTTTATCAGAGTAGTGATAGAGTTATCAGCACTGAAAACAGGTCTTTTGTCCATACCGATGGGTGGCGGGGTAGAGATGCGTCTCTACTGAAGGAGGTGTAAGGGACTTCCTTCTCTCCGCTAGCCCTCAGGTCACCCTTGGGCAAGGTGTAGCACTTGCTCAGTGTTACCTGAAGCCATGGGAACAGGTGGTGGATAGTCGTATGAACTGGATATCACAAGTCCTGGTTATGGAATCACTGATGTTTGAAGAGTATTGATGATGGCTGGGGTCACCCATTTTGTAAAGACACTGCCCAGAAGAAGGCAATGGCAAATCACTTCTTCAGGAAAAATTTGCCATGAACAATCGTGGTCGTGAGACCATGATCACCTACATCATATGGCACAGTACATAATGATGATGGTGTCCATACTGATCAAAGTTGTCTAATTGAGCTATTCCTATTTGCTTGACACATGCCCATATCCCATGTATCAGTTTGAATGCCATTTAAACATTATAATTGTACCCGAATGTACCACTTCCTAAGGCAGCTTTCTCCATATGTTATACCACCTGAGTGGTAAGAATCCTTCTCGGGTCCCTTTTAAATCTTTCCCCTCTCATTTTAAACCTATGCCCTCTAGTTTTAGGCTCCCCTATCCTGGGGAAATCACTGTGGCTATTCACCTTATCTTTGCCCCTCATGATTTTGTAAATCTCTATAAAAGTCATCTCTCAGCCTCCTATGCTACAGGACCCCACCATTTACTGTGCAGCTCCTGTCCCCGTTTGTTTTGTCAAAATGCAACACCTCACATTTATCTGAATTAAACTCCATTAGAGCTATTGTAATCTTAGAAGGCCTTTCTCACTGTCCACTGTACCATCAATTGTGGTGTCAGTTGCAAACTTTCTAACTATGCTGCCCATATTCTTAACCAATATAGTGTGATATTGATTCAACTTTGATATCTTGTCTGTATTTTTTGTAACTGAGCAGGTGAATTAATCCACTAATCAGAAATTATTACTACTGTTTGACAAGCAGGCATCCTTGGATGATATTTGAGTATGTTGTCTAGTTTTATACATTAGTGTTTTGCTAAGACCGAGCTTGTGGCTTTTGTTTAGATTGTAATCTGGTGTCTCACTCTGAGCTCTCTGGCCTCAGGGTTCTTCTGTCTGGTAATACAGAGATCATCGGCAAGGATGAAGCCATCAAGTTGCACAGCACAGCAATGCAATCCTGCTATCAACTATTATTTTGTTTAATTCCATTCTCTCCTCTTTAAACCTGTGCTCTTTCGGCTTTTATACCAATACCATTGAGAAAAAAGATTCTTGTGGGTATTCATGCCTCTTGTATTTATATATTCCTTTAATCAGTGCACCCTTTACTGCAGAGAAAATAAGCTCAGCCATCCAAACTCTCCCCTGATCTGAAATCCTCCAATTCAGGTAACGTCATATTGAATCTTCTTTGCGCACCGTATCTTTCCTGTAGCATGGCGACCAGAAGTGCAGGCAATACTCCTCATACAGTCGATGTCCCAACTTGTATTCTCTGTCTTGATCCATGAAGGAATGTATCCTGTATACTTTCTTCGCTACCCTGTGGACCTATGTACCAATTCTGGAGAACTAGGGACTTGATTCCAAAGTTCCCTCTGTTCATCAGCGTTCTTTTACCCTGCTGTTTATTGAATATGTTATACTTCCGAAAATACATCATTTTACACATGCCAGGGTTAAACTTTGCCAGCACACTTTCCATTTGATCTGTATCCTGCTGTAGCCATAAACACAAGACCATAAGAGCAGAATTAGGCCATTTGACCCATCGAGTCTGCTCCATCATTAAGTCATTTCCCCTCCTCAGCCCCATTCCCTAGATTTCTCCCTTTGTTGCCTTGGCCTATCAAGAACCTATCAATCTCTGCCTTAAATACACAGAATGACATGGCCTCCATGGGTAACAAATTCCACAAATTCACCACCCTCTGGCTAAATAAATTTCTCTGCATCTCTGCTTTAAATGGATGCCCCTCTACCTGAGGCTGTGCTCGCTTGTCCTAGACTCCCCCACCATGGCAAACATCCTTTCTACATCTACTTTGTCTAGACATTTCAACATTTGAAATGCTTCCATGAGATCCTCCCCCCCCCCCCTCGTTCTAAATTCCAGCGAGCAGGGGCCCAGAGCCATCAAATGTTCATCATATGATAACTTTTTCATTCCTGGAATCATCCTTGTGAACCTCCTCTGAACCTTCTCCAATGCCAGCACATTTTTTTCTTAGATAAGGAACCAAAACTGTTCACAATACTCAAGGTGAGGCCTCACCAGTGCCTTATGAAGCCTTAGTGTCACATCCCTGCACTTTTATTCTAGACTTTGTGAAATGAATGTTAACATTGCATTTGTCTTCCTCACCATGGACTCTACCTGCAAGTTAACCTTTGCAGTGTTCTGCACAAGGACTTCCAAGTCCCTTTTAATTGCAGATATTTGAATTTTCTCTCCATTTTGAAAGTAGCCTGTACGTTAACTTCTACCAATGAGCAGGACTATACATTTTCCAACGTTGTATTTCATTTGCCACTTTCTTACCCATTCTCCTAATCTCTGTAAGTCCTTCTGCAGCCTTCCTGTTTCCCCAATACTGTCTACCCTTCCACCAGTCTTCATTTCATCTGTAGTCTTGGCAACAAAACCAAAAATTCCATCAGCCAAATCATTTGTATACAGCATAAAAATAAGTGGTCCCAACAGTGACCCCTGCAGGATACCACTAATCACTAGCAGCTAACTGGAAGAAAAGGATCCTCTTATTCCCACTTGCTGCCCCCTATCAATCAGCCAATGCTCTAACCATTCCAGTAACTTTCCTGTAATACCAACTTGGTAAGCAGGCTCCTGTGTGGCACCTTGTCAAAGGCCTTCTGAAAGGCCAAATATACAACATCCACTGCATCCCCTTTATCTATCCTACTTGTAATCTCCTCAAAGAATTCCAGCAGGTTCAGCAGGCAAGATTTTCCCTTAAGAAAACCATGCTGACTTTGTCCTATCTTGCCCTGTGCCACCAAGTACTCCATAACTTCATCCTTAACAATTGACTCCAACATCTTCCCAACCACTGAGGTGAGGATAACTTCCTTTCTGCTGCGTCCCTCCTTTCTTAAAGAATTGAGTGATATTTACAATTTTCCGGTCCTCCCAGTATCCAAAGATTTTTGAAATATCATTACTAATGCCTCTACTGCTACCTCTTTCCAAACCCTAGGGTGCAATTCATCTGGTCTGGGTGACCTACGTACCTTTTAGGTCTTTCAGCTTTTTGAGCACCTTCTCCCTTGTAATAGTAACTGCACTCCCTTCTATTCCCTCACACATTACAACATCTGGCACACAGCTGGTGTCTTCCACAATGAAGACTGATGCAAAATACTCATTTAGTTCATCAGCCATCTCCTTGTCCTCCGTTATTATTTCTCCAGCCTCATTTTCTAGCCGTCCATTATCCACTTTCATCTCTCTTTTATTTTTTACATACTTGAACAAGCTTTTACTATCCATTTTGATATATTGCTTGCTAGCTTGCTTTCATATTTCATCTTTTCCCTCCTAATGACTCTTTTAGTTACTCTCTGTAGGTTTTTAAGTTTCTTGATCCTCTATCGTCCAGCTATTTTTTACTTAGTTGTATTCTCTCTCTTTTGTTTTCACATTAGCTTTGATTTCCCTTGTCAGCCATGGTTATACTATTTTGCCATTTGAATATTTCTTTATTTTTGGAATACATCTATCCTTAACCTTCCTTATTTTTCCCAGAAACTCGCGCCACTGCTGCTCTGCTGTCATCCTGCCAGCATCTCCTTCCAATTTACTTTGACTAACTCCTCTCTCATACCACTGTAATTTCCTTTACACCTCTGAAACACTGCTATGTCAGACTTTACTTTCTCTCTAATTGCCGCTGGTTCATTATGTATCACCCAACCCAGTATAGCTGATCCCTTAGTCAGCTCGATGACAAACTGCTCTAAAAAGCCATCTCGTAGGCATTCAACAAATTCACACTCTTGAAATCCATTACCAACCTCATTTTCCCAATCTGCCTGCATGTTAAAAATCTCCCATGAGTATCATAAAATTGCCCTTTTGACATGCCTTTTCTCGTGTAATCTGTCGTCCAAATCCCTGTTACTGTTGGGGAGGCCTATATATAACTGCCATTAGGGTCCTTTTACCCTTGCAGTTTCTTAACTCTAGCTACAAAGATAAAACATCTATGTCACATCTTTCTACTGATTTGATGCCATTCTTTACCAGCAGAGCCATATACCAGCCCGTCTGCCTACCTTCCTATCCCTCCAATACAAAGTGTAACCTTGGACGTTCAGCTCCCAACTACAACCACCATGATTCAGTGATGGCCACAACATCATAACCCGACAATTTGTAAAAGTGCAACAAGATCATCTACTTTATTTTTTATACTTCATAAACTGAGAATTAGTACTTTGAGTACTGTATTTGCTACCCTTGTTGATTCTGTATTCCTAATGCACTAATGCTCACTCTGATGGCTGCAATTTTGTCCTGTCATCTACCTGACCTTTCTGACAGTCTGACTGTATGCTATCTTTACTTTTTTACCATCTGTCCTATCTTGAGTCTGGTTCCCACCCCCATTGTGCCAGATTAGTTTAAACCCTCCCCAAAGCTCTAACAAACCTACCTGCGGGAATATTGTTCCCCTTGGGTTCAGGTGCAACCCATCCTTTTTTACAGGTCATACCTCCCCCAGAAGAGATCCCAATGATCCAAGTAGCTGAAGTCCCATCCCTTGCATTAGCTTCTCAGCCACACATTTTTTTGCCACATCACCTTGGTTCTACCCTCACTGGTGCGTGGCACAGGTAACAATCCAGAAATTATTTCCTGGAGTTCTGCTTCTCAGCTTTCTCAATTCTCCCTTCAGGACCTCTTTGCTTTTCCTTCCTAAGTCATTGGTACCAATATCTACCAGGACAGCCTCCTTTGCTATCCATAACACCACCAACATTTGTGGGATCCACAAACTTACTAATTGTTAATGTGCATGCACTATTCCCTCTAAGCTGCCGTGCAGGTGAGTGGCCGTGCAGTTACTGAAATGCTCCTGCGCACAAAGACTTTGCTGCACTGCTGGGTCTGGGTGCTTAGGACTTAGAAGAAGTTTATGAAATGTGGAATATTTCCTTTGTACTGTGTTTCATTATATGATCAATTAATAGGTGCAATCAAAAGTATGTGATTTTTGTTTTCAATTTTTACTCTAAATATTCAGAGTATGCATATTACAAAAAGACATTTAAAGTGCTGTGCAGTTTTCAGGCTGTGTATATAAAAAAATCTGTGCAACTCTTTAAAAGAAAAAAAATAGAGGGAACATTGTTATATACGACCAACAAAAAGATTCCAACATTCAACCTTGCAATACACCACTGTTCATGAACTTCAAATCAGTAAAGCATCTTTCCATCAGTACCTTCTGCTTCCCATCACCAAGCAAGTTGTAGATTCAGTTAGCCAGCTTGCCTTGTTTTAGCCTTCCAGGCAATTGGTGATTGGTCTTACTGTTAAATAATCCCACTGCCTTGTGGTAAACTGTTTTTAATTATTTTTTAATTCTTTTTCCATTTTGGTGACTGTTATAGTTCCACAAAGGTGCTCTACTTTCCCAGGAGATTTTGAATGATCTGACGGGTCCAGGTCTCTTGGTTAGGAGTAGCGCTGGACTGTGTCTTTGATGTGCAGAGTGAGATTTAGTAGCTGGCCTATGTAGGATCAGCCTAGACTGAAACCATATTTGATCCTGCATGAATTTACGAATTACACATGGTGACATTTGCTGCAGCTTATGATGTAATCTTTACAATTCAATGTTATTTATTGCTATTTATTTATATTTGCATGTGCACTTTTTGTTCATTGATCCTGTTTCCAGTTACTGTTCTATAGTTTGCCTGCAGAAAAAGAATCTCAGGGTTGTATATGGTGACGTGTACGTACTCTGATAATACATTTTACCCTGAACTCTGAACTTCTGAGGAGGAAGAATAATCTGTAGCAAGATGAAACATCTTGCTCTGAGCTTGTGAAACATACCGGAGTTAGTTTTATTTTTTTATGCAGGAAAATTGAATTACAGGACAAAAGCATAACATATCCCTTGGTAGAGTCATTCAGCTCTTGTGTTTGGACCTGATAGCTGATTATTGTGCTTTGTTTTTCTGTAGCCCCCAGGTTATCTGCTGTTAGCTGCTTGATTCTTATTCTTGGTTGGATGGATTTCTCCCGGTTTAAATCGTGGATTCTGAGGAAGGATCAGTTGGTTTTGGAGAGAGATTATGGTTCAGATATTGATATCTGGGATATACATTGTGCATTCGCCCCTTGGAATGGAATCCCTCACATGAGTGGGATGTTGCCTGCATTGCTAATGTAAGCACCGATCAGTCAGCTTTCTTCTTCAGCCTGAGTCTGGGAAGCTGGAGGAATAAACTACTATGGTGGGCCTCAGCTTGGTACTCAGAGCTGTGGGTCTTGCACTGGCAGCTTGCATGTCTGTCCAATTTCACTGCTTTTGAACTTGATGTCAGGATGCCTCTTTGCCCACATCATCTGGTCCACAACATGACTTGTTGCGTGTCAAGTTCCTCAGTGTGTACCTACTATTCTAGTAGGGCATTGTTAATATTTTCATATCCCCATGCTTTGTCATGGGAATTGATAAGGAGACACAAATCTATGCTTGTGTGTGCACCTATCTGGTCATTTTTATCCTCTGCAGAGATCTGGATGGTAGTTCATGGGGAGTTTATTTCTATTTAAGGTCAGCTCTTGTTTTCATGCTCTTCTCACTTTCTGCTGTTCATTCTCTGAGCCTGAGGAGATTTTTGCTTCCTGAACCTGTCATGTGCCCATCTTCAGCAACAAGTGTTTTCCTTTCCCCAGGCTGGAGAATTGCACAATCCTTTTGAAAATTTCCTATTGGCACCATGCTCCTGTGGTGTTACCTGCATTACTCGTACCCAGGTAATTTCATCAATGTTAATTGAAAGAATCAGTAGCAACAACTCTGCAAACTGCCTGCATTTCTGACTCTGGCCTGGTCCGAGCTGGACATGGCAGGAAAGATTTGCTCAGTGAATTGCTATCCCACAGTCTGTGAGTTTGACAGAGGCAGGTGTGAGCTCTTAGTCTGGTTGCGTTGTTTTTCTGACAGGAAGCTGAGATTTATGCTGTTAATCATCTGAAAGAGGAAGAACAGCAGTTCCCTGAAAGCCGATGACAAAAATATCGGATCAAAGCACATCTGCAGTGCAGGGCATCTGTCAGAGAATGGAAGTAATTCTTCTGAATGTCCTACCAAGATCACTTCCCCTTAACCACTGTTTGCTAAATATTCACAAAGGAAAAGTTGAGTGAAGCCAAGTTTTCCCCACCTCTGGCATTTAGTATTTGTCAGCCTTCTATACAATGAATGCAGTTTTGAAGCCATCCCGAGATAAAGGAGATTCTGAGGTTCGAGCCGCGGCAGAGTAGGACTGGTCTTGAGATCAGGTTGTCTCTGTCTCACCAAATGAGCACCAGTGCAGGGAGACGGGCTGAGCAATGGCAAATGAATGACAATTTACTTAAGTGTAAGGTGATGCATTATGGACAGTCAAATCAAGGTAGAACTTGTCCAATGAATGGCAGAGCACTAACGACTGCTGTGGAACAGAGGGGCCTAGGAGTCAAGCACACCGTTACACTGAAAGTGGCAGGCAAGGTGGGAAAGGTGTTCAGCACGCTAGCCTTTATTAGTCATGGCAATAAGTTGAGCAGTAGGGACACTACACTCAATTGTCACTTTATTAGGTATACTTGTACACCGGCTTGTTAAGGTAAATAATCAGTCATGTGACAGTAACTCAATGCATAAAAACATGCAGACGTGATCAAAAGGTTCAGTCGTTGTTCAGACCAAACATCAAAATGGGGAAGAAATGTGATCCAAGTGACTTTGACCTTTCGAATGAATTTTGGTGCCAGTCAGGGTAACTCAGAAACTGCTAATCTCCTGGGATTTTAAGGCACAACGGTCTCTCGAGTTTACAGAGGATGGTGTGAGAAACAAAAAACATCCATTGAGTGGCATTTCTGTGGGCAAAAATGCCTTGTTAATGAGAGAGGTTTGAGGAGGGTGGCCAGACTGGTTCAAGCTGATCGAAAGGTGACAGTAACTTGGATAACCACATGTAACAACAGCGGGGTGCAGAGCAGCATCTCTGAATGTGCAGCATATCAAACCTTGAAGTGGATGAGCTACAGCAGCAAAGACCATGAACACAGACAAACACACTCAGTGGCCATTTTTGTTGGCTACCTCCTGTACCTGATAAAGTGCCCATTGAGTGTAGGTTGCATTTATGCAAGTCGTTGGTGAGGCTGCACAGAGTGTTGTGTATAGTTTAGGTCATTTTTATAGGAGAGGCATTGTCAAGCTGGAAGTGTGCAGGAGAGATTCATGAGGATGCCTGGATTACAGGGCATGAGTTGTAGTGAGAGATTAGCCCCACTGGAGCTTTATTTATCAGAGCATAGACAAATGAGGGGTGACTGCGGAAAAATTTGTAATTTTAATGAGGGTGTGGATAAGGTGGAGCATCCAGTCTTTTCCCTAGGCTTGGGTAGCCCAAAACCACAGGGTATAGGTACCCTAGAGCAGAGTTTGCCAATCTTGTTTTTTTTTTAAATGCCATGGACTCTTACCTTTAACTAGAGGTTATATAAGATTAGACAGGAGAGATTTAAGAGTTCTTGAGACCAAGGGGTAACGAGTACCTGAAATGAGCTGCCAGAAGAAGTGATTGAGGTGGGTACAATTACAACATTTAAGGGGAATTTTGTTGCGTACATGAAGGGGAAGTGTTTGGGGGCTATGGGCCAAACACGGGCATCTAGGACTAACCAGGAGGATGCTGTAGTCAGGTTGGAACAATTGGGCTGAAGGGCTCAGTTACTCTGACCCGATGTGAATATAACAAAGCAAGTTCTAGTGCATGATAGTGATGATCAGGTGGTTCCCTTGCCCATTTTGAACTGATGATGAATGGAACCAGGTTCAATATCGTTGAGCAGGTCAGTGGTGCTTAATAACATTACAGAAGACATTTTCTATCATGGCTGATGATTGAGAGTGGACAGAATGAAAATTAGCTGGTTTGGATTTGTCCTGCTTTCTGTGGGTAGGATGTAGCTAGGCAACTTCGCATGTTGTCTTGTAGATGTCTCTGTTAGGACCATATGGAAACAGTTTGGGTAGTTTTCGTACGTGACTACAGCAGGGGTGTTTACTGGTTTCATCATCTTGATTGTGATCTGAACTCTTGGGTGTTTCTCTATATTGCATGGCATGCATTGCCTGAAAGTCTGGCTTCTGTGCAGGGACCTTGGGAGAAAGCTGAGATGATCCACTCTGCATTTCTGGGTGAAAGTGGCTGCCAATTCTGTAGTCTTGTCAGAATGTCAGGCAACACAGAAGTGGGTCCTTCAGCCCATTTTGTCCATGTAGACAATTAGACACTGGTCTGTACTGATCTCTTTTACCAGCTCTGTGTCTGTGGCCTTCTTTGTGTTGGCATCTTGAAAGCTGTGAGATTGCATGCCTCCACCACACTCCCAACAGCATATTCCAAGTTATAGCCACTCTAAGGGCAAAAATAAAACGTTCTTCAGATCCCCTGTAAACCCCTTGTGCAAAGTGTGCCCTGTAGTTTCAGATGTCTCCACTAGAAACATGATGGGAAACGTTTCTCCATATCTATGTCTTTAAATGTTATATACATCTATCACGTCTCTCTTCCCCCACACCCTCCTACCCTCCAGCCAACCTCCGCTGTTCCAGGGAATCAAATCCAATCCATGTAGTCTCTCATCATAACACTCCATCCCAGGCAAGTTCTTAATGAACCTTCTTTGCATCCTCTCCAGTGCAATCAAATCTTTCCAGTAGTGTGGTCCAGTCAATACTTTATACAGTTGCACCTTGTTCTCATACTGTGTCCCATAGCAAGGTATCCCACAACCTCATCACCATCTGTGCTGCACCTTTGAGGGTCCTTGTCCTGAGGGGACAATTGATTGAGGTGCATAAAATTGAGGAAATAGGAAGGAGCTGTTTTCCTTGGCTGAGGAATCAAAGTGAGGAGAGGCTTAGAAAATAGTTTCTGCGGTTCACTGTCTGAAGGAATGGTGGACACAGAAACTCTTCTCACATTAAACCTGAGACCCCGTCTAATGGTCTACTCTTTTTTAAGGGAACTGACTTCATGGTTATGTATCAGCACTCGTGCTCTGTGATGTTTTAATGCTTCACTGAGGTTGTCATCTGCTTCAAAGGTCTTGCAGTTTCTCGCTTACTGAAAAGTCTGGTCAGTCCCGTGTGGGGGTCGTGATTATGCCTAGATTGCAATCTGGAGGCAAATAAAATAGCAGCAGAGACATGTTCCAGTGAGAGGTTCTTTGGAGTCCTCCTTCCAGCAGGTGTTGACTGCTTGCTTGTTCTTTATCTCCATCCTTGGCTCTCAGTGGGTTGGTATCCATGTGTGGTTTGGTTGTTGACAAGTTGTTGGACCTTATTTGCTCTCTGTACCCACTGTATCTTCTTCTTTTGTGCTAACCAGAATCAGGTTTGTTATCACCGGCACGTTGTGAAATTTGTTAACTTAGCAGCAGCAGTTCAATGTAATACATAATCTAGGCAAAAATAATAAATAAATTACTGTATATATATTTTGAATAGATTAAAAATTATACAAAAACAACAATAATAATATATATTAAAAAGTGAGAACAACACACACAAAGCGCTGGTGGAACACAGCAGGCCAGGCAGCATCTATTGGGAGAAGCACTGTCGACGTTTCGGGCTGAGACCCTTCGTTAAAAAGTGATGTAGTGTTCACTGGTTCAATGTCCATTTAGGAATTGGATGGCAGAGGGGAAGAAGCTGTTCCTGAATTGCTGACTGTGTGCCTTCAGGCTTCTGTACCACCTACCTGATGGTAACTGAGAAAAAGGTATGCCCTGGGTGCTGGAGGTCCTTAATAATGAACGCTGCCTTTCTAAGACACTGCTCCTTGAAGATGTCCTGGGTACTTTGTAGGCTAGATTTTGTAGGCTCCAAGATGGAGCTAGATTTGTAGGCTAGATTTGTAGGCTCCAAGATGGAGCTGACTAAATTTATGACCCTCTGCAGCTTCTTCCGGTCCTGTGCAGTAGCCCCCATCCCCCATACCAACAGTGATGCAGCCAGTCAGAATGTTCTCCACAGCACATCTATAGAAGTTTATGAGCAATTTGGTTGACATACCAAATATCTTCAAACTCCTAATGAAATATAGTCACTGTCTTGTCTTTTTTTTTATATAGCTGCATCAATATGTTGGGATTAGGTTAGATCCTCAGACATCTTGACACCTAAGATCATCCACAATCAGCTCTTTTGTCTTACTGAGGTTGAGTGCCAGATTGTTGCTGCAAAATCACTTCACTAATTGGCATATCTCACTCCTGTTTGCTCTCTCATCACAACCTGAGATTCTACCAACAATGGTTGTATCATCAGCAAATTTATAGATGGTATTTGAGCTATTCCTAGCCACACAGTCATAAGTATAGAGAGAGTAGAGCAGTGGGCTAAGCACACACCCCTGAGGTGCACCAGTGTTGATAATCAGTAAGGAGGAGATATTATCACCAAAATGCACAGATTGTGGTCTTCCGGTTAGGAAGCCAAGAAGCCAATTGCAGAGGGAGGTACTGAGGTCCAGGTTCAGTAACTTATCAATGAGGATTATGGGAATGATGGTGTTAAATGCTGAGCTATAGTCAATGAACAGCATCCTGACATAGGTGTTCATATCATCCAGGTGGTCTAAGGTTCATTTTGATCCATATCCGTACTTTGACCTCTAGCTTTATTTTACATATTTTTTATAATTGTTGAATTTTATTTATTGTTGCATGTAATACCAACACACCATAGCCAATTGCTAATACATGTAAATGTATATGCCAAGTAAAGTTGATCATAGATCGCTGAATAAAGTTGATCCTTTATGTCAGGAGTTTACAGTGGGACCAGCTTTCAGATACAGGTAGCTCCTTTTGAGTATGGCATATTTCATTCAAGAAAGCTTTGCCGATGTGGTTTATTAGTCCTGGACTTTTGATCATTCTCCATAAAGCAGCCTTGTTATTTTCAGGTAGGGAGACCAGTGCTGTTTATGGTGGGATTTCAGGGTTAACTTAGCTCAGTGGAAACTACTGATGGTTGGTTGGTGTCAGATTCCTGTGAGATGTTATCTGAATAGAGATATTAGTCCTTGATAATTTTCCTGCAGCAATGTTTTTGTTGTCTCAGTCTTTGGAGTTTGGCTGATGGTGAGGACAGGCTGGATGTAGGCGGTGATGAATTCAGCAGTTGTTGGCTCCTTTCGTAGCATGTCTGTAACTGGCTGCTGGTCTTCCTCAATGGCAACCTCGGCGTGATCAAACTTGAGACCTGCTTCTTCCCTACTGATTTCAAACTTTAAAACCAATCACATCCTCTTGGGTTTCTGACTGTGAGTTTCTAAACTCAGACAAAGACTTTTATCCCTATTGGATATAAACATTCCCAAGTACCTGCACTAAGGGGAGATTATAATGTTGCTACCCAATCTTCAAAGATTAGTTTACTTCCCTGTTTATTTTCAATGGTGAGTTTCAGCTATCAGTACTCAACTCACAATTTGAGCAGTGGGTCCCCTCTCACTACCAAGGAGAACGTATTTCCAGCTAGCAAAGTAGATTAAAATGGACATTTTTTTTTCAGTGATAACATTTAAATCCAAACAACATTCTTAATTTAAAACTCAGAGGATTTTGTCTTAAAAATTTCCAAATTACAAATTATTTCTAAAACTCAAATCATTTCTAAAATACAAAGCGTGGAGGACAAGGGTTTTTAAAAAAAAAACAAAGGATTTCCAAAAAAACAGGTACAATTCCGATGAACTAAAAAGAAAAATCGAAGACTAATGAATTGTCTGTTGCTGAAACTGAAACTGGAGGAATGGATTCTAGTTCACCCCATGTTTGTTCCATATTTCTTGATGTTCCTTTTCCTATTCCTAATAAACCCAAGTGCTCTGTACATTTATACCCGCTTTCTTCCACTTGGTTGATTTCCCCTGCATATGATATTTCCTCAGATACCCTTCTAATGCAAATGGTCAAAAAGCACCTTGGAGACAAAGATCTCAGCTTGATATTCACAATTAATGCTGTAAAGCTAACTTCCTTGAGTACATTAGTAGACAACTACAACATTAATAGATCAGTTATTGATATGCTAATCATATTATCCACCTGGTCTAAAAGCTTCCTTGAACTAAGCAACTTAGTCAGCTTGTCTGTTTTGACATAAGCCAAATTAAACAACCCACTGTCTTAGACTATATGTTTGAGCAGTGGTAAAACAGTTATGTACTACAGACAGCATCTTCAAAGCTGCTTTATAGACAATATTTGTTTTAACTTCAAGCTGATTACTGTTTGCCATTTACATTTTAAGAACTGAGGACTTGACTTCCATTTACAACCAGAAATTAAGCAAACTGTCAGTTGGAAGTTTACTTATAACTGTTTGTGATCTTACAATTGGCAGCTGCTGTGTTTAGAAAGCTGAGATTAACAACAATCAAGAAGTAAATATCTTACCCTTCCCAGTGGTGCCTCCATGATCTTGAACTCTTAATTTTTACGTTTTATGCTGTCACTTTGCATTTCAATTCAATTTTCACCCCTGTACTTCTTACCAATGTTCCCACCAATTTGTAATAACTAATGTTCTCAAAAATCTTGTGCTATGCAATTTTTCCACAGTGACAATAACATATGTGCCCTGAATTTTATATATAGAGGTATTCATTGTAGCAGCTAGCAAAACAACTGTCAATAAGAACTTTGATCTCCTCTGGGTTTGATCGTTTTCACTCTCGTTCATCTGCACTCACATAACATGCGTAGTGGGTAATGAAGGATTTGCTCGCTGGAGCTTTTGTACACCGTCCATATGTGATTTGCTTGCTAAATGATGCTTTAAAAAATCAAGTTTCCAAATATCACTCCACTTCTTCCCACTTGTAAATTCAGCAACTTTTGCATTGCAACAATACACGCAGGTAACACCAGTTTTTGATTTGCACATAAATATTTTTAGTAGTTGCACGTTCCTGACCTCATGAGCTTCTGGTGTAACAGTTTCTACTGTTTCATTAAACCATTCCACTTTAATTGAACTAGTGGTTCTTTTGCACTTCATGCTGATAAGGTTTTAAGGGAATTGGGGGATTCTCAGATTCCTGTAAATAATGGGTAAAGTTGAGTACCAAATGTGTCTGTGTATTCTGGTCTGTGAATGGCTACAGCATGTTTAAGAGGATGTCTCACAGCTGCTTCTTTGGAGCAAGATGAGGGTTAAAGCTCACACAGATCCACAAAAGATATCTCCTGAGTTTTCACACCTTTTGGTTTCGACCAAAGATAAGACAGGATATTCCTTTCTTAATTAAAGCTTAAATTTGGTGCTGTTTCATTATCTAAGTTAATAAGTTTCACTCTATTTGAGTAGCTGGAATGTGTATAGAACTGATTGTTCTAAGTATCAGTGGCCTTATAAATTGTAACAATTCTGGAAGTCGAGCAGTGAACTTGTTTGAACCACCAGAGGGATGAGAACACTTCTCCCCCTGATGTCGGGACCATGTTCAATCGCCGGCTGAGCTTGAAGAAATAAACTGGTGAAAAGATAAGTAACAATCTTTTTGTGCTGTGGTTATTTGGTCCAGCAAATTTAAGTTTACAGTGCCACTTGCTTCTTTGGAACTTGACAACTTTGTATCAATAATTTCTCCAATAAAAGTGGTACAACTAAGGCAGTTCTGAAATCTGCAGGCAAGTCATGGCAACCTCCACACTGTCAACATCGTCTGCATCAGAAACTGGAAAAGGAAATGTGATTGTGCATGATCATGAAATAAACATAACTTGCCAATGGGACAGAGTGTGAATACCTTTCGCGTGCAGTTTAAATTCCTTTGTGTACTAGTAGCAAAAGATATGTGTATGCACACACACCTTAGAGGGAAATTTGCTTCATACTATTCTATAGTTTTGTACCCATTCTTGTATGTATTATTATCATGTACAGGCAGTCCCCAGGTTACGTATGAGTTCCATTCCTGAGTCTGTCTTTAAGTCAGATTTGTATGTAAGTCGGAACAAGTACATCCTGTATTATTTAGCGAAGTCAAACATTTGTCTTAGTACATAGTATATATTTTACCTTTCTATGCATATAAAACACTTAAGAAACGTATGTGTTCCAATAATTAAACCACTGTGTTGCTTAGTAATAATTGTAGCTTTCATCGGGGCAGCACCTTTCACATGCTCCATTATTCTCACTTTATCCGTTATCCTTTAAAATTGTTCCGATTGTTGACCGACTGTAGCCTAACGCTTTTTCAATGACAGATGGCGTTTCACCTCTTTCCAAACACTTTATTATTTCCACTTTATTTTCAATCATGATCGCTTCATGTCAATGGAACAGAAACACTGCGGGTGGCAGCTCCTGAGCTTTGCCGGCTCCGGAGCACTAAGAAAGGCTAAATGGGGCAAGTGGGGGCTGTCCTGCGTTTGGGTATTTGATCATCCACAATATTCCGTGTGGGAATTTGAACTGGAGGTGGCAGTGTTTTTTTTTAATGAGGTCGAGTTCAACCCAACATGGATGGTACAGAGTCACTGGATCGACATCAACCCAGCACAGGAACGGTCTATCACTGGATCGAACTTGGGAAACTCTGTTCTCAAGCCCGGCACTGATCTCACTGCACCACCAGCTGACCGGAACGGTGGGGGGGAGGGGGCGGGTGGGGTAAGGATGAACCTTACTAAGAAAAATTTAAGCCAAATACAAAGTTAAACACTTAACACGATGTCAACGGCAACAACTTAAAATGGCAGACGGTGTCGCGATCCGACTTAAAATGGCGGACAGCGTTCTCCTTCCTCGGTTCGTAAGTACGAGTTGTCCATAAGTTGGACGTTCATAACTCGGACTACCTGTACATTGTTTACTCTGAGCTTCATGTGATCACTGAACTTAATTACACCTTGGTGTATCTGTCAATAAACTGATCTGATCTGAGAGACTATGTCCACGTGCTCAGCATTGTGTCTGGAGAATCCTACTGGAATTAATCTCTGCCAAATGTATTTGAAAGTTTGTGGCATTTGTTACAAACCCCGTAACTGGGTCACTTACCAGCAAAGATAGAGAGGTCCGTTGAAGCCTGATGATATGATTTTTAACAGTATTTATTAGTAAAAATACACAAAAATAATATCAGTGCAAACATACAGATAATATACGTCGTCAATACTAAATCTAAAAGTGCGGGTATAATAATAATCAATAAGAAATAAGCTCTATTGTTGTCCGGGGATAATGTATTGTCCGATGGAAATATAAAAGTCACTCAGTTCATGCAGGCTGCAGCCTTTGGGGACCGCTGGGTTTGCAATGGTTGGAGAGAGAGAGAGATTTTTGGGAGAAAAACTTGCCGGCTTTTCCTTTTATGATTTCGATCCGTCAGAGTCTTGTTGGTGTGGCCGTTCACTTGTGGCCTCTCCTTTAGCTAAGCCATTCTTCCGTGGTGAGCCGCCGATCCCAGGCAAGGGAAGGATGCACACAAGCCCCCCACCGGCTGTCGCTATTAAACGCTGTCAGGGGATTTCTAGTGTTTCTCCTGGTGTGACTAAAGGGGTTGTTCCCCAGACCCTCTTTTATCCCCACTCACGGGGTCTCAGATGTCAATCAGGTTGGGATGATGCCATCCCTCAACCAGCCCACTCTGGTCGTCCCCTGAGGGCTTCAACGAATAGTACAGTACTCAATACACAATTCCAAGAGACAATGCCCGTTATCAGTGGCTTTGTTTCGCTGAGGCCAGGACACATTCCAAACCTTGTGGATTCTCTCTCATTTCCTGGGTCCCAGACCCGAATTAATAGCGATCTTGCAATTCTCGAAAAGGGGCGACTTTGTACCCTTCGGCCCCTCAGAGTTGTGGCACATTCGTAACGCATTGATGTCATAAGATAAGTAGTTTCCTTCCCATTGTAATTCTGCATTGGATTTGTTCAGGCTAGGAATAGGATTCCTTATCTGTGGTTCCCAGAGTTGAAACTCGGCAGTAATGGCAGCCGGATACCTGGGTTTAATGCTGTGTATTTGGAGTGAGTACAGCTTCCTCCCACATCCCAGAGATGTTTGGGTTGGGAATTTAATTGGTCATTGTAAATTGTCCCTATTGTTGGTGAGTGGAGAATTTGGGTGGGGGAAGGAGAAGTTGACAGGAATGTGAGGTGAATAAAAAGGGACTAATGAAATAATAATGTAACTGGGAGGCTGCTAGTTAACATGAATGTGGAGGACTGTTTCTATACTGTATCTCTTGACTATTAATATGCACAACTCTTGACTGCCAGAGGATTAATCTCCAGCAGTGAACTCATAGTATGCCAAGCGGCAGTGGTCCTTGTCACCCTCACTAATGAATGGCTTGTATGCCCCTTGAGGCACCGATCCTCTCCCAGGCCAATGCCCTCAAGATCAACACTCTGACCATCTGCCATGGCGCATGATCTCCAGGGAGATTCTTAACTCACTTTTCAGGTTGGGCTGTGGAGAGGGGAGCTGCAACATCAGCATTTAAAGATAGGAGTCCTTATTCCAAGACTTCTCTGTTTACAGGTGTTCAGCATCTTGAAACTCAAGGGTACGAGAGAACTGCCCACCATCTTGTCAGGCAGCACATGTAATAGGGTCTTAGTTCTTGCATGGAATTCAGTCTCACCCTTGCCCCTCACAAACTCAGATTCCACAACACTTGTTAAAGTAGGCCACGGCTACTAAAGAAGAATGGCATCAAATGCAGTCAGTGTTTACAGCTGAATCTCCATGCCCTTTTCTGTAAAAGATGGGGGGCACAATTAATGGTCTTCATAGAAATGTTCTTAAGATACCCAGGCATTGTTTCACACAGGAACAGCCTTCTGCACAGGAAGTCCTGCTGGGGTTTAATTCTAATGCCAAGGAGCAGACAGGCCCTTCAATATTTAATTTCAAAGATGGCACATTTATTCATTTAACACTCCTTTAGAACGAAGCTCTTTGGTGATAATTCTCTCCAGTGTTCTAGCCAATGTTAATCCCTCAGTTGATGGCTAGCATACATTATCTGCTATCATGTTTCTGCTTATGGCTCCATTAATGCTTCAACTCACTATGGAGTTTCTTGTATTTCAGTGGCAATTGCCCTTCAAACATCATTGCTTAAATGCCAAGTGAAATACTGAGAGCCTTGCATTTAGCTAGTAATTGGATCCTGATCTGTATTTTGCATAATATATTCCAAATATCCACATGAAGATACAGGCAGAAACATTCTGCTGACAGAATTCTATAGGTCAGGGAACGTCTGTGGTAGGAAACCCACAGAACTGTTGATGTTTTAGGTCACAGTTATACTATATTTGACCTGAAATATTGGTAATTCACTTCCTCTCAGAGATGCTGCTCAACCTGCTGGGTTCCTGCAGCACATTTTGCTGCTCCACATTCTAGCATCTGCTCTTCCCCTCCTTCACCCCCCCCCCCCCCATGACCTGCCCATCACCTTCACCTTCCATCTAGCTTCCCATCTCCTTCCCTTTCCTCCTTTTCTACTGTCCTCTGTCAGATTTTCTTACTTCAGCCCTTTGCCACTCCGAGCTTCTCACATTACTTCCTTTCCGCTCACCTGGGTACCCCCATCACGTGCCAATTTGTGTTTGAGCTCACTCCCCTACCCTTCATTCTGACATCCTGATGAAAGGCCCAAAATGTCAACTGTTCATTTTTCTTTGTAGATACTGCCTGACCCGTTGAGTTCCTCCAGCATTGTTAAATATTTTTCAGTCACAATAGAGTGGTTTCAACTTTGCCTTGTTCTACTTCACCTTTCCTGTTTCAATTCAACTAAATCACATTTCAGTCCTGAAATGAATTGGCTGAAGATCAAATAGGAGAGGAGACTTTTCAGGTCTGTGGTAGAAGTATAATTCTGTTGAAGCTTGATATTTAGATTGCTATGCTCATGTGGCTCAGGTAAACGCCGTGATTTACTTTCCTGTGCTACTGTCATCCTGATGTGATTTCCATGAAACGGTGGTGTTGCCCGTGTGTCACTCCTAGGTGATTGCAAGGCAGCTGAGACAAATAGTTCCAGAGGTGTTTCTTGTTGGACATTCCTAGGGCTGAAGCTGATTGATGCACTTGCCAGGAAGGTAAGATTACTTCATCCTTGACCCTAGCACCCCATCAAAAAAAACTGAGTCATTCTCCTTAGTGTGTATAAAGGAGAGCATTTGCTGAATTCCAAGCGTTGATATTCAAAGAGAACTGGGTGAGCTTGTACACCAGCCACTCAAGTAGATAAGTGTCTAGGACAGGGGTCGGCAACTTTTACCACTGAAAGAGCCACTTGGACCCGTTTCCCACAGAAAAGAAAACACTTGGAACCACAAAATCCGTTTGACATTTAAAATGAAATAACACAGCATACAACGTGTTTTTTTTTTGCCTTTATGCTATGTATAAACAAACTACAACGTGTTGCATTTATGAAATTGATGAACTCCTGCAGAGAAAACAAAATTACATTTCTGCATGCAAAAAAACATTTTGAACTCCGAAAAAAAGAGGTTGGGTTGAAGGTTACTTTTAAGTAAAATACTCAATGTCTATTTGAGTCCTTCTTGTATTTATGAAAAACGCCAAACTTAAATTGTCCACCAGCAGCAAACCAAAAATAACGTCAGCCAGCTGTCAACCGGAAAAATAAAAGGACTATTTCACTGAGCAATGAAAAATATGAATATACGTAAAATAATAGGCAAGTAAAATATTTATCATACTTGGTTAATGGGACTTCCGCTCCTGGACCTCAGCGCACAGCGTCTGGACAACAGGGCTGTATGACGCCACCTTCATCTTTACACAGGATCGCAAGCTGTCATCTGTGAGGCGTGTGCGATGCTTGTTTTTAATAAAGTTCATGTTGGAGAACACCTGCTCACATACATATGTGGATCCAAAGATCGACAGGACTCCAAGCGCATAGTTCTTAATGTTTACATAAATGTTGGGGATAGCATTCCATGTTTCGAACACAAGTTTGTCCGGTTTGAGGAGGTTTTCAATATCACTCCATTTGTGATTCTGAGCAAGAACGGCCTTCTGACTGGCAACATCTTCAAGGTCTGCTGTCAAGTGTCTAAACTTGGACACCCATATGTCTTTGTCGGCTATGTCGGCCAGTTCCATCTCAAGATCAGGTTGACTCACACCTGCCAATGCAGTCGTATTCAGTAGGGATGGATCGATGCTTAGGGGAGTGACCGGGAAGGATAATGTGTTTTTTTCCTCTCTGAAATCACAGAAGTGTTTCCCAAACGATGTTTGCATTGCGATGATTGCAGAATGTAAATACTCCAAATTTATCATGTCGTGAGCTTGTTTGAACTCTCTCAAATTGGGGAAGTGAGACAATGTGCCTTTCTGTAAATCTCTGGCAAGCACTGTCAACTTGCGCTCGAATGCCAAAACATCCTCCAACATGTGCAGGGCTGTGCGTCCTTTCCCCTGAAGAGCTGTGTTCATCGTGTTCAGGTGCGCTGTCATGTCTACCATGAAGTGTAGCTTTTCCAGCCACTCTGGCTGTTCCAGCTCAGGAAAGGTGAGCCTTTTGCTGCCCAGGAAAGTTTTCACTTCTTCCAGACACACGACAAAGCGTTTTAGCACATCCCATCTTGACAGCCACCAGACTTTGTTGTGCAGCAGGAGATCAGAATATGCACTTTCCAGCTCGTCCAGTAACAAACGGAATTGACGGTGATTTAAACTTTTGGCCATTATTTTATTGACAATCTGAATGACAACATCCATTACTTCTGTGCATTCCGGAGGAAATGTTTGAGCGCCCAGTGCCTCTTGGTGCAAGATGCAGTGAAAAGTCAGCAGCTTTCTGTCCAGCGACTTCTGCAGTAAAGCCGCAAATCCCTTGTGCGCTTCTGTCATACTTGGTGCCCCATCAGTAGCTACTGACACCAGGTGGGTGGTCTTTATTCCTTTGGCTCTTAAACAATTCAAGACAGCCTCAAAGATGTCCTCCCCCCTGTGTTTGGCCTTTTAGAGGTATCAACTCTATCATTTCTTCCTGTGGCCCGGCAGAGTTTACATACCGGCAGAACAGCGCTATCTGTTCAATATCACCTTTGTCTTTAGACTCGTCACAGGCAATCGAGTAGGCCACAGCTGAATTGATGTCTTTAATTTGCTGTCTTGTGATGTCTTCTGCCATTTTTATGGTTCTGTCTTTGACAGTCTTTGCAGAGAGGGGCATATCCCTGATTTTCTGCACAATTTCACTCTTGCTTTTAGAGTCCATAAATAAATGTTCTGAAATCTTAATGAAAGATTCTTTTATATATTCACCATCTGTAAACTGCTTCCCGTGCCTGACTATTTCCTGAGCGGCAACAAAACTCGCATATGTCGTTGATTTTCCAGACTTCACCCACTTCTTGAAATGATTTTTGCTCAGATCAACCTTCTGCATCAGTTCCGAAACGGCTTTTTTTCTCTCATCTCCATCCGGATATTTTTGAGCAAAGGCTGCGTGTTTATTCTAGAATTGTCTTGCGACTTTTGACTTTTTGTTATTTGCTAGTTTCTCATTGCATATTAAGCATACCGGTAAACCAGTCTCGTCAGCAGTGAAAGCAAATGAATCTGCCCACGTAACATTAAACGTTCTGTTTTCTTCAGTCACTTTTCTTTTTTTAGAATTCTCCATAGTTAGTCTACCTTGGATCGAAAAATTAAAGAAATCGCGCATTGGCGGGTGTCAGGCATTGGCAGTGGTGACGTATATTAATAGCGATAAAAACACGTTTTATTTAGATTGTATAAGATCACCATTATCTTCAAATTTAGAATTACATTTCAAAAACTAACAAACTAACATAAAATACATTTTAATTAAATACTCATCATTTATTTTCCAAAGCCAAAGGGAGCTGCAGCACAGAGATGAAAGAGTTGCGGGTTGCCGACCCCTGGTCTAGGAAGACAGATGATATGTTGCCCTTTTATAACAAAAGGGTCTTACTGTTGCCATTGTATTAGGCCCTGAGACTGTAAATGGCATACAGTGTGGTCTCATTGCATAGGACTTGCTGTATCGTAAGTGCAGCAAAGATTGGCTGGAATCTGAGAGCCCTAGGGAGTTCAAAGGTAATTTATTATCCTAGTGCATATCTGTCAGCATGTACAACCCTAAAATTTGATTTCCTGCAGGAATGCTGAGCAAGGAATCATAACAGAATCAATTAAAGACCTCACCCGGTTGGGTGACCAATGTGCAAAATGCAACAAACTGTGCAAATACCAGAAAAAAGATAAATAAGCAATAAGTATTGAGAACGTGAGATAAAGTGTCCTTAAAAGAGAGTCCATAGGTTGTGGGAACTGTTCAGTGATGGGGTGAGTGAAGTTATCCCCTCTGGTTCAAGAGCTTGATGGTTGAGGGGTAATAACTTCCTGAGTCTGGTATTGTGGGTCCTGAGGCCCCTGTACCACGTAACTCCTGAATGAATGTGGGAAGAGAGCATGACCTGGGTGGTGGGAGTCCCTGAAGATGGATGCTGCTTTCCTACTACAGTGCTCCAAGTAGATGTCAAAGGTTCATTTTTTCAAAGTCTGCATGTACAATGCAGCTCTGATGATAGTCTTCTCCAGACAGCCATGAAGCAAAGAAAAAAAACACAGGTATCATTGAAAGAAAAGACCCCCCCCCCCCACACACACACACACACACGAGAAGGAAACAAAACATGCAAACCCCAAACTCCCCACCCCCTCTCTCGCACAACAAAAACTAACAGATCACCCACACGGAAAACGGCAGCTAGAACATCAAACCCCCAACGCCCTCCCTTCCCTCTCAAAAAAGCAGTGACGTTAACGCCAAACCCCCTCGCAGAAAAACAGTACATCAAACCCCCAACCCCCTCCTGCATACACAAAAACGAATAGATAGCCCGCACAGGACAACAAGAACATCAGACCCCAAATCCCAGCACCTGCCTCTCACAAAAACTAACCTATCACCCACCCAGATCCCCAACCTGCCCATCAGCAACAAGAAAACAGAGAAAACTGAAGAGAAATCTTAGAATTTCAAAAGCATCCTCCCATCAGAATTGAACTCAGCTCTTCTGTGAGGAGCAACCGTCGCAACACTGACCTGTGGCTCTCTGAATGCTCGTTGAGATGTGCTCACTGGCAGGGTGTGCTGTACCAAGTAAGGTTCAGTAGGCTGAGACTTTATTGTCTAGAATTTAGGAGAAGGGGAGACCTTTAACAAAACTTTAAAAATCTTCATGGACTTGACAGGCCAGATGCAGGAATTTCCTCAGGACTGAGGGGTAATAGTTTGAGATTAAAGGGTGGCCCGTTTAGGATTGAGGTGAAGAAAAAATTTCCTCACTCCAAAGGGTGGTGAATTTTTGCAATTATCTACCATGGTAGTTCAGTCATTAAATTACTTCAAAACAGATGATTTAAGGGAATCAAAGGATACAGGTTTTCCCCGCTATCCGAAGGTAGAGCGTTTCTATGAAACCGTTTGTAAACCGAAATGTCATAAAGCGAAGAAGCAATTATCATTAATTTATATGGGAAAAACTTTTGAACCTTACCAGATCCAAAAAATAACCTACCAAATAATACCTAATAACACAAAACCTAAAATTATTTGATAAATATACAGCCTATATAAAGTAGAAATATTGTATGTATGGTGTAGTTTCACTTATAAAAATCGGGAAGACAGTGAGCCAAAATCAACTTGGGGGAAAAGAATCGGCATGCACACACGAACACACGTACACACATGCGCACACACCTGCCCGCACAAGGCTTCACGGTCATGGTAGTCTTTCTCGGGGTAAACACACGTGACTTTTTTTCGTAAAAGCGAAAATCCTCTTTGATTAGCAAAAACAGGTACTAATGTAGGTCTTTCGTAACAGCGAGCTATTGCAAAGCGTACATTCGAAAAACAGGGGCCACCTATATTGAGAAAATGCTGAAACATTATTTGTATGATTTTGTTTACTATGAGATTCCCTTTGCGATTACGTGTAAATCTGTTAACTTTGCCCCCCCCCCACCCCCTTACTTTCTCACCCATCAGAACAGAGCAGAGATTTGAGTACCTCGTCCAGGCTGAGACACTAGTGCAGACACACGAGAGTGCTGTATTGATGGAACTGCTGCCTTCTGAACAAGGCAGCAGTTCAGCCTGCCTGTCCCCTTGGCTGGAATTAAAAGTCATCAGGGTCCTATATTGTAGAAGGCTTGTTGTAATTTTTCCCAAAGGCCAATGCTTGTGCCTCAGCTGAGTCTTAATACCACTGATCATTTTTCAGCTTGAGACCTTGTCTGGTTCAGTCAGCTTTGGGCTTACAATGTTCTTCAGTTGTCTATCCTGAGGTCAAGAAGAACTTCTTTAAATGCTTGGACAAGTATCAGCCACCAGGTTTTGGAACTTGCTGTCACAGTTGGACAGCCTGTTTAACAGCCTTTCAAATCTACTGTCTTTAATTCATTGCATCCTTTCTTGCCTCTTGTGCTCTACATTAAGCAGTAACTATTGGTTCAAATGGACATTCATCAGTAACTGCAGAGCTTGAAGCTGTGTGAAACAATCCCCAAGTGGCCATCCGCCTGCTGGTTCTGTGAAATTCTGATGTTATTCAAACATTGGTCTCGCATTCCCAGGACTCTTTTGCCTTACAACTTGAAACTTCCAGTGCTGACTAGTAGTCTTGCATAAAGGAGAGCTGAATGTGTAAGTCTCTCCCTGCCGTACACAGCCTCTCCAAAAGTAAGCCTCATGTAGTGCCTCCTCGCTGGCAACACACAGAAACCGAACTCCTTTTGGACCCAGGCTGGACTGCAGAGGAGGTCTGGCCCTTGCATACATAGCACGCAAGCCCACTGATATATGGACATGCTCCTGAACCAGATCCCTAACTATAGGTAAACAGTCCTACTGGCTTGTGGGCAGCCTCAAGAGAGATGAAGACTACAGGAGTAAACTCAGACAGCAAACCTGGAGTTCCGGAGTGGAGCCCCTACTGTGGCTGGACGTCATTGCACATCCTTCCAGCAGCTCCTTCAGCCAAGCTGGTTCCAAACGTATTGCTTCATAAGCTTTCCTTTGGACCACACTAGTGAGGCCAAGGGAGGATTTTGGTGACTGGGCATTTCAGGATCTCCATACCTTCTGCCCAGGCTTGTGGTGATAATGATCATCACCCATTATCCTTGGGGACAGACAGATGCCGACCAACCAGCCATTCTTGAAGTGAAACAAGTTCAAATGGATGTTTCACCACAGGGATGTCTTTGCTGAGATTAGTGTACTTCCCACCCATTCCCAAAGCAAACTTGGTCCGACTTGAACAATTGCATGCACTTGGAGGTAGTAAATCGCAGAAATCTTTATTTTTGCAACACTCTGCTTAGTTTTGAGTGGTGCTTTTTAATGATTAAATTCAGCACTGTTTCAAAAAACCTCAAAGCTTTTTGTGTTAGTTTTATGAAATGCGTGGTGCTGTGTGGGTTATGTGCCTCGGGGAACTTGGGGGCACTAGGAATGTAAGTTTTAATCTCTGAGGTGAAAGGTTGTGGGAGAAGGTCGTGGGGAATGTGGGACTGACAAAAATCTCTCCTTCAGCTGGGCATTTATTTGTTCCAAGTGCTATTCAGGAAGCACTTCACTTCCTGTCTTCAGTCTCTGCTTCCCAAGGCTTTCAGATCCTGCAATATTAACTATTCATTTGCTGTCAAATAGAACACACGGTTGATGCTCTGTGCTTGAATTTATACTGCCTTGCTTCTCTTTTTGAACACATAGCTACATAAGTTTAGATATGAACTCTGTGAATATAATGATGAAAGAATTCTTCAAGATTATTTTATTATCAGAGAATGTATAGATTATACAACCTTAAGGATTGCTTGCTCACATGTAGCCACAAAGCAAGAAACCCAGAGGAACCCAATTTAAAAAAAATTTTAAAACTTGCACTCGATGTAGAGAAGAGATTTCAAAAAAAATAAAAATCACGCAACCAATTCTGAACAACAGCATTCTGAACCTGATGCACCATCAATAACTCACACTGAGACGTAAGGCGAGATATCGGCTTTTATTGACTGGAAGAAGGAAACAGGAGTGAGTGTCTATCATACAATGTCGTGGAGACTGAGGCCGAGCGTCAGGCCGCAGATCTCCTTTATACAGGGGCCTGTGGGAGGAGCCACAGGAGCAGTCAGCAGGGGCGTGTCCCAACAGGCACATAGTTCACCACAGAACCAAAATTGAGTCCTCCTATCCAAACCTCAGAGTAGGCCCAAAGCCTCACTTATCAGTTCATCATATTCGCAGGCACAGAGCACAGCAGCAGGGCATTCTTCATGGCCTCAGTGCCCTGGAGAGAGGAGTGAACATCGCAGAGAGCAAGTGAAATCGGCTTTTGCTTCAGATCTGGACTGGCATTTAAATTCTCTAAACAGTGTATCATACCTCGTGCTGGGACCCAGGCACTGCTGTTGTGAAAGACTCCAGGCCTAGATCACACCACCCGGTTACTCACTCCAGCCCCAGATTACATCACCCAGCCTGAAGCGGCCCTAAATCTCTTCAAATCAGTTCGACGCCCACAGCAATACAACCTCACACCTGGGCCAGTTGAACAAGCATCGGAACTTCTCCGCTTGGGCCCCAACTTCTCCTTTCGGTGCCCAGAGCGCTCCAACCACGCATCTGGGTGATGTTGCTTCAAAGTTGCCTCTACTTCCTCAAGAGTCTACAAAGATTTTGCATTTCATCCAAAACCTTGGCAAGCATCTATAGATGTGACTGGCTGCATTACGGCACGGTATGGGAAAACCAATGTCTTTTGAGCGGAGAATCCTACAAAAGGTAGTGGATTCAGCCTAGCACATCACAGGTAAAACCCTCTCAACCACTGAGCACGGCTACATGAAACGCTGCCACAGAAAAACAGCATCCGTTATCAACGATCCTCACCACCCAGGCCATGTATTTTCCCTCGCTGCTGCCATTGGATAAAAGGTACAGGTGCCTCAGGACTTGCACCACCACATTCAGGAATAGTTACTACCACTCAACCATCAGGCCCTTGAACAAAAGAGGATAACTACACTCATTTAAGGACTCTTTTGTCTTGTTGCTTCATGTTTGTTATTTATATCTATATTTGCATAGTTTGTTGTCCATTGTTTACAGTTGCTCTTCTATAGATTTGCTAAGTATGCCTGCAGGAGAGAAAAAAACAGGGTTGTATGTGGTGACATGTATGTACTTTGATAATAAATTTTACTTTGAACTTTGAATATGTTTGATGGTGAAAAGGGCCAAGTGGAAAATAATAGTGGCCTGTTCATTGTTGTATTTTCATAGGAAAATACTTCCCAGTCTAATTGCAGACTGAGGCCTCGGCCACCAGTCTCTAACTCTTCCCCTCTTCCATCACACTTCCCACCACTAATCTCTGCCCACACCTGGTTTCTCATGCCACTTCCTACCCCTCTGTGCTCCCTTCACTCCTTGGAGCCGCCTTCTTCCCACCACTTCACCTTGTCGGATCTCTTTAACCCTCTGTCCTATGACCATGTGCCTAATCTCAGTTCCATTCCCTCTAAGCTCCCCGTCTCTGAGTGGGTGTAGTCTGCTCTCAGCGCCTCTGTGCCCGTACCTCAATGAATTCCACACCCGTCATGATACTGTCTTCCTCCACCTCTGGACTTACTTCTTCGGGAAGGATTCCCCGCTCCACACTGATGACCCTTTCTCCAGCCTCAGCTTCTTGGGCACATCCCTCTGGCCTTCTGCCCTCTCTGGATCTCTTCATTTCCAATTTTGTGTGTGGGTGTACATGTACAGAGACAGCTCCTCTGGAATCATATAATCCAGCCCTAAACATTCCTGACTGCCTTCCACCCTGGAAATTGACTATTCATTCACTCACACCGAAGGAAAATCATTGCTCTTGGACTGTATTTTTAACCATCTGTTTCTTCAACATCAACATGCACAGCTTCCAATTTTACAGCATTACACGCCATCTCCATTTCCCATACTCAATCACTGATTTCCTGTCCAGTAATTTCCATTTGTGTGGTACTTAATCAGAAAAGCATTTTGGTAATTCATGGTTTGCATTTTATCTTCTCTAACAACTACCTTAAGTCTGTCCAACTTTCTCATTCCTTATAAAACCATTCTGACTACAGTCCCCAGTTGCTTCATTCCTGCTGATAGATTCCAGCAATTTCTTCCTCAGAGTTTGAATGGAGCTTCTCAACATATGCTGGTGATATTAAACCTGATTCTGATTCTAAATAACAGTGTTGCATTTGTACACTTCCCAGGTCTGGTACATCTGCTGGTACCTTACTTGTATCTCCTGCGAGGTGTACTATCAGGGTAAGGAATTGTTAGGTGTTTGTTCCCTTAATTTCCTTAGTGTTATTGTCCATATTGGTTCCCCTTTATTTCAGCCACATTATTGTATCTTCTACAATGAAGACAGGTACAATAAATTTGTTTAATGCCTTGGGAAACGTCCATCCCTGTTTGTTCTTCAACGCCGTTTGTCTGCAGAACTATGCCTGCTAGGTTTGACTGGCATGGGAACCACAAATGATGCGTAGTTGATGGCAATTTGAGGTTAGTAAATGTAATATTAAAAACAGCAAGTGCTGGAAAGCTGGGCAAAACATACTGTGTCATGGAGAGGGATCTACCATCTTGATGTGTAGCTCTTGTTTCTCTCCACCTGACCTCCTGAGTATGCCCAACAATTTCTGCCTTTATTTTAAATTTCCAGAATCTGCAGCTTTTAAAGGAAAAATAGAAAATGCTGAGGTTGAACCAGAGTTGGTGTTTCAGATCAATGACCTTGCATCAACACCGAGGAGAAAATGAAAAAGCAAACGTGTTTTTAAATGGCAGAGAAAGGGAAGGGAACAAGTATCCCATACTGTTTGAGCGATGGTTGTTGATCTGCCGGGAGGACGTTTTAAGAAGACGGCAGTTTAATGAGAGGGGGAAAGCAATGCTGAAACTGAGCTGCAGAATACAGCAGTTGCTGGAAATTTGTTCATAACCAGATCCAAAGTATCTTGGCCGATTATTGACCACAAACTTCCCAAAATTCTCCCACTGAAGAATACTTGGGTTATGTACCATCTGTAGTTGATTATTTTTGAATTAAACTGTGCGCTATAAAGAAAATACAGTGGATTCTGGTTAATTGGGATACATCAGGACCAGTACATTTTGGACCAATTAAGCAGCTGCCCCAATTAGCCGAAGTTTCATGGAAGTAGTTAAGAAGGTATAAAAAGAACAAACTACCATTTAATTGAGTAACAAATTGTATATTTCAATGAAATACAGACAAATAAGAAAACTACTATAGAACTGTGCATTAGTTTCTTATAAATTATCAATGGAGAAATTCCACTGTGGTGTATGGGGTGTTCAGAAGATGAAGGAGCTTGTTGGGCAGTTCACTTGCCTTTAGTCCCCATTGGACACTCAGCTCTCAGCGGTGGCTCCAAGTAGCAGTTTGCACGTGGGAGCAGCCCTAGCCTAGTACACTGCTTTGACAGGCAAACTAAACCAGATGAGGGTAGTTGGCCGGCCTCATACCCAGTGAAACAGGGACATGCCTGTCCTGGCATGTGAAGTCAGCTCCAGTGGACGGGGTGGGTGAGATTAACATTCAGAATGCAAGAAGGCGGTTCTGCAACACTCCATGGAGAAAGAAAGGCACGATGAAGCACAGAGGTATAGTTATCCACTTGCAGCAGAGGAAGATCCCAGTTTGTGACAACTGCTCATACCACTGGACTTGGATTTCTGAGGTCAAGAGAGTGGAACTGTTCTAGTGCACTGGCTTTTCCACTTTAAAAAACTCTCCTGCATAGGTTTTACTGTCATTGTCAGATATGATGGACAACCGACACACTGCCATGTTTTGATTGCCTGTGAATGAACAAAATTAGTGCAGACACCTAGTGCAGATAATGTAATAGCTTCATACAAGGCTTTTGGCGAATGCATCCTCCAAATCTTCATTTTCATTATAACATTCAAGATGATTGTTGATGCCTTCAAATTCGTTGTACTACTTGAAGTAGTGAAATCATTTCATTTTCACTCCTGGCTATTTCTGGCATCTCCAAGCCTGAATGTTTGAAACTGCAGTGAGCAGAGCGATTCTAAATTTTCTCACTGTTTATTTCTTGCCAACTATCAGTGACAAAAGAAAATCACTGCTTTTTGAACACAAATACACACAGATGACGCTATTTAAAAACTGTTCACTCTGAGCATGGCGTAGTGTCTACATGTCACAGAAGTTCACATGACCGTTCAAAAATCGTCTCCAGTCCCAAATAAGTGGTTCAGTTAGTTACCTCCTGTTACATCACGGGCATTTAGGGCAGCAGTGAAGGTCCTCCATCTCTCTCTGGCCTTAGCTACCTTCTCTATTGTGCCTTAGGTGAGATTCAGGGATCTCATCTGTGCTTTACAATATGGCAGCAAGTTGTTCTTAGTGTTGCACGTTTCTGCCACCCTTCAGGAGTCAAAGAAGTGCTGCCTTGATGAAGTTGGCCTCTTCTCATTACGTGCCCAGTCCATCTCCAACGCTTCCTCATGATGACCATGCCCATGTGTTCTTGATGACACCGAAGGAGTATGGCATGGTTAGAGATCTTTCTTGGCCAGAAAATACGGAAGATCTTCCGGAAGCATGGGGTGTGAAATGACAACAACTTGGCAAGATCATTCTCTGTCATGTGCCAGCATTCTGACCCCTACAAGAGTGTGGACAGAACTCAGCTCTATTACAGCTTCATCAACTAACTATTAGAAGTAGTGAAGTCATTTCATTTTCACTCCTGGCTGTTTCTGGCATCTCCAAGCCTGAATGTTTGAAACGGCAGTGAGCAGAGCGATTCTAAATTTCCTTACTGCTTATTTCTCGCCAACTATCAGTGACAAAAATCACGGCTTTTGAACACTAATTCACACAGGTGATGCTTTTTAAAAACTGTTCTAAGTACAGTGTCGTGCCTAAAGGTCGCAGAAATTAACACAACTGACATTAGTTAGAAACTGTTCAGCAACAGTCTCCTTTCCCAATTAAGAGGCAGAGTGTCCCAAATAAATGAAGGGAATCCTGGCTGTTTTCTCAATTAGTTTTTGTTCTTTGAGTTGTTCCAAATAAGTGGCTGCCCCAATTAACTGATGATTCGATCAACCAGTATCTATTGTATTTAACGTAGTTTCAACAAGAGTGGTATGAGGGCATGGACAAATTTGAATCAAAGTTTGACTTGTTCTGTTTATCACCAAATATATATGTGGTTCCATAGTGGTGCTGTTGGGGAGAACTTTTCTTGCATAAACTTCAAGGTTCTTTTAAAGATAGAGATCTGTGTTAGTTGTATCTGAGCTGTGCAGTGTAGGGTAAGCGTCTGATAATACGCCATTCACCTGAATGGTTAATCCAGAAGATTGTCTCCCTGAAATATGAACTCTGCTTCACTATTTACAGATGCTGCTGACCTGATGCTTGCTGCAATTTTTGACTTCATTTTGGATTTGTGGAGTTCACTTCTTGACTTTCACAAGTCTGCTTGGACCAAAGATGCTAATAAAAATGCTGCCAAATTGAATACTAACCACCTTCCTTTTTGGGTGTAGCTGTCTGAAGTGTAGAAAGTTCTGTACAGTGACACATCTTTAATTGAGTTCCCTCTTGAAGTAGGTCATTTCCTCATGTTTAACATTAGCTGCAGTTTAAAACAACAATGTCTAATAATCCATCTTCCTTCATGATGCACAGTTAACCATTTATTTCCATCAGTTTAGAGGCAATAAGTAGAGATATGTTATTGGCAAGTTTTCTCCACCGCGCTGACAATCAACGCTGGCACACCTCAAGGATGTGTACTTAACCCACTGTTCTACTGTCTCTACACTTATGACTGTGTGCCTAGGCATAGCTCAACCAGCATCTATAAATTTGCTGATGATACAACCTGTAAATGGGAAAATCTTAAACGGTGATGAAAAGACATACAAGAGCAAGATAGATCAGCTAGTTGAGTGGTGTCATAGCAACAACCTTACACTGAACATCAGTAAGACCAAAGAATTGATTGTGGACTTCAGAAAGGGTAAGATGAGAGAGCTTGCACCAGTGCTCGTCGAGGGATCAGAAGTGGAAAAGGTGAGCGATTTCAAGTTCCGGGGTGTCAACTTCTCTGAGCATCTGTCCTGGGCCCAACATAACAATGCAGTTGCAAAGAAGGCATTACAGCAGCTGTATTTCATTACGAGTTTGAGGAGATTTGGTACTTTGCCAAATTTCTACAGATGTGCATTGGAGGGCATTCGTACTGGCTACATCACCTTCTGGTATGGGGGTGAGGGGGGCAGTGCCTAGGATTAAAATAAGCTGTAGAAAGTTGTGAACTCAGTCAACTCTATTATGGCCAACAGCCTCCCCAGCATCCAGGACATCTTCAAAGAGCGATGCCTCAAAAAGGCGCCATCCATCATTAAGGACCCCCATCGCCCAGGGCATGCCCTCTTCTTGCTACCATTGGGAAGGAGGTACAGGAGCCTAAAGGCACACGCTCAGAGATTCAGAAATAGCTTTTTCCCTCTTTTTGTACTAATGTAATTAAACTTTCTAATATATATGCACTCACTGTAATTTACAGTTTTTGTGTATTGCAATGTACTGCTGTATTAGAGTAAATTTCACAACCTATGCCAGTGATATTAAACTTGATTCTGATTTTGTAGAATCTGAATGACCCTCTTGTTGTGCTGGTACTCCTTTCTGAGACCTTTGTGGGTTCTGGATACAAACTCCAGCTTTTGCTTTTCTCTGTAATCTTAATGGTGCAGTTCACAGTCAGAATCTGGGCTGAGCGAAGCTACGATGGCAGAAGAGCTTGGACTACTGCCCACTGTTAGCCTGGGTCAGAGAAACTGTTAATGATGGTCAGCGTTTCCATTCTTAACTTACCATTCATGACCTTTACTAGTGAGACAGTGATAGGACTTCCGTTTGCCTGCTCCTTGTGGCTGAATGAGTTACTAATGCTGGCTGAGAATAAAGGAAAAAGAACAAAAATGATTTCCTGCTTTATCTGGCAAGGAAAGAAACCTAGAATTTGATTTAATACCTTACAGTTAGGGAAGGAAGGAGGAGGAATGGCATTTCATTGCTTGAGAAATTATTTTTATGCCTCACAGATAACCCCTCTGTTATCCTGGTGTAATAAGGAATATAAGGCTAGATGGAAGGAAATAGAATTTGGATTGATTGACAGTTTTCCTTTGCAGGCCTCAGTAGCAGACAAAGGATTGATAGCCCAATTGGAAAAGTCTAAAAACAGCTGGATAAATCTTACATTAAAAGTATGGCAGAAGGTGGCTAATTCATGTGGAATTAATAACATGTTAAAACTTTTTAGATGGTGTGCATATGATACCGAATTTCTTCCCAACAGAGTAGATAAAAGATTTGAACTATGGATAAAGAAAGGTCTTACAACCTATCTTTCATTTACACAGAAAAGAGTATTACGAAGTTTCCAATCCTCACAGGACAAACATGGCCTAGAACATAATGACTTTTTTAGGTACCTTCAAATACAACATTATGTTAACCAGAGTGGTAGACATACAGATTTATCAACAGTGGAATTAGAATTTTTCAAGATTCTGAATTCGGCTTACAGTTCAATGTCAAGTAAATCAATTTCTCGATTATGCAATGTACTCTTACATACTAAAAATGAAAACACATTGTATATTAAAGAGAAGTGGGAGAAAGAAGCGGGGTTGGTACTTTCAGAAAAGGTTTGGGGGGAAAATATGCAGCTTTCAGTCGTCTTCGACTAACTCTTTGATTTGGAGAGAATGTTGTTAGAAAAATATTATAAGATACTTCAAGACCCCATATCAGGAAAAATATAAAGACACAAACATGACATGTTGGAGAAGGTGTGGCTCCAAGGAGGCAAACCATTTCCATATTTTCTGGGATTGCCCTAAATTATATTGGAAAGGTATTCATAGAACTTTAAGTCAGTTATTTAAGACCCAGTTACCTTTGACCCAGTGAACTTTGAGACACTCTATTTGGGACATGTACTGTTTTTGGATCAGAAGAAAGACATGAAGTTGCTAAGGGTCCTCTTAGCGGCAAGTAAGAAATCAATCACCAGAAAGTGGCTAAATCCAATATCACCTACATTAGAGGATTGGCATGAAATTATTCTGGAAATATTTAAAATGGAAAAGATGACCTACTCTTTGAGAATTCAAAAAGAAAAATTTAATCAAATTTGGAATAAATCTGGAAAGCATTTTAATCTAAAAGGTCATAGTCTGTTGTCCCACATGAACATTGTGTTGTGCTGCATTCATGAAAGAAGTTTGATTCAGCACAGTCCACAGAACAGCTGCCACTTTTTAAAGCTAGGTTAGCTTTATCTGTCACATGTACAGTGAAGTGCTTCATTTGCATCATTCAGTCCGAGGATGTGCTGGGTGGGAGCAGTCATTAAGTTTCATCCTGTTTACAGCACCACGATTTACTGATGATGCACATCATTGAAATGTGTGAGGAAACCAGAACACCCAGAGAAACCCATGGGGTCAAGGGGAGAGTGTACAAGTTCCTTATAGAATTGAATCCCAAAGTTAGCAAAGTTTCTTTCCCAAGTGACCTCAATGCCTTTTGCACTCGCTTTGACTGTCAAAGCATGGAGGCGCCTTCACAAACTCCCACAGCTCCTAATGCCCCTGTGGTTTCAGTCTCTGAGGGTATCCTCCAGGAGGGTGTATTCACAGAAAGCATCTGGCCCAGACAAGGGTGCCTGGCCAAGTACTAAAAACCAGTGCTGATCAACTGGTTGGAGTGTTCACTGAGATCTTTAATGTATCACCTCGGCAGTCTGAGGTGCCCCACCTGCTCCAGTTTGTCTACCGTCACAACAGGTCAACTGCAGATGCCATTTCATTGGCTCTTCACTCAACCCTGGAACACCTGGACGCCTCAGGATGCTCTTCACTGACTACAGCTCAGCATTCTGTAATATCATTCCCTCAAAACTCATCAATCAGCTTAAAGACCTCGGCCTCGCAAGACCTGTGCAACTGAATTCTTGATTTCCTCACTTGCAGACCCCAGTCAGTTCGGATTGACAAGAAGATCTCCATCAGCACAGGTTCACCGCAAGGCCTTGTGCTTAGTCCCCTGCTCTACTCACTTTACCCTTATGACTGTGAGGCTAAGTGCCACTCCAGTGCCATATTTAAGTTTGCCAATGACACTACTGTGTTTGGCCGAATCAAAGTTGGTGATGAGTCAGCATGTGGGAGAGAGATTGAAAATCTGGCTGAGTGGTGCCGGAACAACAGCCTCTCACTCACTGTCAGCAAGACCAAGAATTTTATTGTTGACTTTATGAAAAGGAAGCTGTTGGTCCATGAGCCTGCCAGGGGTGGGGGGGCTGGTACTAGAATTGGAGAGGGTCAGCAACTTTAAATTTCTCATTCAGGAGATCTGTTCTGGGTCCAGCACGTAAGTGCCATTGCGAAGAAAGCACAGCAATGCCTCTACTTTCTTAGAAGTTTGCAAAAATGTGGCATGTCATCTAAAACTTTGACAGACTTCTATAGATGTACAGTGGAGAGCATCACAGCCTGGTATGAAAACACCAATGTCCTTTGAACAGAAAAGCTTATAAAAAGTAGTAGATAAGGCCCAGTCCATCGTGGGTATGGCCCTCCCCACCACTGAGCACTTCAGTACTGAGACCTGTAACAGGAAAGCAGCATCCATAATCAAGGAGCCCCTCTCCTGCCCCACCAAACCCAGGCCGTTCTCTTCTCGCTGCTACCACCAGGAGGAAGATACAGGAGTGACGGGATCCACACCATCAGGTTCAGGAGTAGTTTATTTATCTATTTATATTTTGTTTAGCAATATAATGTACAGTGGGTCTTTCTGACCCTTCAAGCCACACCACCCTTCCCTGATTAACCTTAACCTAAAGACAGGACAGTTTACAATGACCCATTAACCTTTGGACTGTGGGAGGAAATCAGAGCTCCAGGGGAAACCCCATGTATTCCAAGGGGAGAAAGTACAGAACAGCGCTGGAGTTGAACTCTGAACTCTGAAACATCCCGAGCTGTGATTGTGTTGCACTTACTGCTACGCTCCCACGGCAACCCTGAGTTATTGCCCCACAACCATCAGGCTCTTGAACCACCCCATCATCGAACTGTTCCCGCAACCTATGGACTCCTTTCAAGAGCTCTTCATCTCAAGTTCTTGATATTTATTGCTTGGTTATTCAATTATCATTGTTACTTTTCATTTTGTATTTGCATAGTTTGTTTTCTTTTGCACGCTGGTTAGTTATCCATCCTGCTTCTGATTCTATTGTGTTTCTTGTATTTACTGTGAAAGCCTGCAAGAACATGAATATCAGGGTTGTATATGGTGACAAATGTATACCTTATTAAATTTGCTTTGAAGTTTGCACTGCAAAGCTGCCATGCATTTTATCAGTTCTGGTAAAAGGATGCTCAAAAGAAAAGAACTACTAACTTGTTAATGGTTATGGGTCTTTTCTAGAAACCTAATGTTCAGTTCCCAAAGAGTCCAGAGTAATGATAGAGAGATGATGTGGCTGATCTTCAGTTACGGTGATCTATAGCATAGTGCAGGAGCTTGAGGCTGAAGTATTCATTTGTGCTCACTTCATGTATCAGTGTTTACCAAGGGAGAGATGTGGTCAAAATCTCAACAGACGGGAAGCAAAAGTTAACTGAATGAAAGTTGGAAGAAGGATGATGTGAGAAATTTTGGCTGTTTTGAGGAAGTGCTGTTGAGACTGGATGTATTCTTGAGGGAAGTGAGGACAGTATTTGTAAAAGAATGCCATATTTTTCAGTCCTCTCTGAAGTTATGTGAGGATCCAGATGATTGAGGATTGGTTGGTTAATTGCCCTTTGTATTTTGGTGAGAGGTAGAGTGAATTGATCTGGATGTTGAGAGAATTAAGTGGGATTAAGACACATTTAATGTAATAGAGTAATTAATTATCAGCTTGGATTTGGTGGACCAAAGGGCCTGTTTTCAAGTTGTATTTCTCTAATTATGACTGGAAATCAAAGAAAATCTGAAACAAGCACAGATTTGGAGAAGCACAACAGGTCAGCAGCAAGAAAAACAATCAACATAATGTTTCTGCAACCCCTTCTCAGAAATCCAATGAATTAACCAGCATCGATGAAGGGATGGAGATATGTTGACAGTTCCTCTTTCCTTAGATGTGGCCTGACTTGGTGAATTGTTCCAGTAATTTTGACTTTAGCCACAGAGGACTGGTGTCTGAGGAAAGCATTGTGCTTGTCATGAAGTAAAGTAAGGACATGTTGGCTGGTGGGGGTGATGTCTGCATCATTTTGGCAGCTGGAGAAATTAAGTTACAGGGAAACTAGCACCGCTTTCATAATCATGATTGACTAACCAGCCTTGAATCTTTTAAGGTAACAAAAGGTTATTCAGTACAATCAGAATCGGGTTTATTATAGCTAACATAGGTCATGAAATTTTGTTTTGCAGCAGCAATAGAGTGCAAATTCATGAAAACCTTTAAATTACAAGATAGTACAAAAACAGTTCAATAATCTGATAGTGGAGAGGAAGAAACTTTACCTAAATGGTTCTTCAGGTTTCTCTACTACATCCTCCTTGATGGGAGTAATGAGAAGAAAGCATGCCCTTGATCGTGAGGGTCCTAAATGATGGGCACTGCCTTCACGAGGCACCTCTTCTTGAAGATGTCCTTGATGAAGAAGAGGGTTGGACCCACGGTGGAGCAGGCTGAGTCTTTAACCCTCTGCAGCCTCTTGCAGACCTACCCTTTGGACTCTCCTTATCAGGTGGTGATACAACCTTGTATCATAGAAATTTGTAAGTCTTTGGTAGAAGCAAGGATGTGATGTTAAGGCTTTATAAGGCACTGGTGAGGCCTCACTTGGAATATTGTGAGTAGTTTTGGGCCCCTTATCTAAGAAAGGCTGTGCTGACATTGTGGAGCGTTCTGGGGAGGTTCACAAGAATGATTCCAGGAATGAAAGGGTTACCATATGAGGACCGTTTGATGGTTCACTGGAATTCAAAATGAGGGGGAATCTCATTGAAACCCATCAAATGTTAAAAGGCCTTGATAGAGGATGTTTCCCTGTGGCAGGAGAGCCTAAGACCAGAGGACACAGCCTCCAAAGAGAGGGATGTCCACTTGGAATGGAGATGAGGAATTTCTTTAGCCAGAGGGTGGTGAATCTGTGGAATTCGTTGTCATAGGCGACTGTGGAGGCCAAGTCATTGGGTATATTTAAGGCAGAGGTTGATAGGATCTTCGCTAGTCTGGGCATGAAAAGTTACAGGGAGAAGGCAGAAGATTAGGGCTGAGAGGGAAATCGATCAGCCATGATGAAATGATGGAGCAGTCTCAATGGACTAAATGGCCTAATTCTGCTCCTAGATCTTATGGTCTTATGAACATAACAAAACCCCTAATGAAATAGATCTGTTTGCGAACCTCAGGTCCCAAACTACCAGGTTCAGAAACAGTTACTACCCCTCAACTACAAGGCTCTTGAACCAGGGGCAATAACTTCACTCACCCCAACACAGCTGATTCCACACACTGTGGACTCACATTCAAGAACTCTGCAGCTAATGTTCTTGATGTTTATTACGTATTTATCATTATTATTTTGATTTTTCTTTTTTGTATTTATACAATTCGTCTTTTGCACGTTGATTGTCATGTGCAGTTTATCTCGATTCTGTTGTTTTTTTGTATTTACTGTGAATGCCCACAAGAGAATGAATCTCAGGGTAGTATATTAGTATCCAACTAAATGTATGCCAGTACTCTCAGGGTAGTATATTGGTATAGAATTAGATGCAATTAGTGTGACTGCAAGGAAGGGTAGGCAGATGATAAGGGTAGAATTGCAGTCAGTGAGAAGAGTTAAAGTGCACCAGGGAACCAAAATCAAAAAGGTTTTTAAGAATAAGTTAAATAATCTTGTAGCAGAGTTTGGAATAAATTAGATAATCTTGTAGCACAGTTAGAGATTGGTTAGAGTTAGGGGTGGGGTGCATCTGTTGGTAAAAAAATGAAAGTAAGTCCTCAGAAAGAGGTGACATAGGATTGGGAGGCGTTAAATCCTTGGGAGTAGAGTTGAGAAACTGCAAGGGTAAAAAGACGTTGATGGGAGTTGTATATAGGCCCCTGAACAGTAACCAGGATGTGGGCTACAAATTACAACTGGAGGTACAAATTACAACTGCATGTCAAGAGGGCAATGATGCGATAATCATGGGGATTTCCAACATGCAGGTAGATTGGGAAAATCAGGTTGGTGCTGGATCCCAAGAGAGGGAATTTGTAGAATGCTGACAAGATAGGTTTTTTGAGCTGCTTGTGATTGAGACCCCAAGAAGAACGGCATTTCTATATTGGCTATTATGTAATCACCTAGATTTGATTCGGGAAATTAAGGTGAAGGAACCCTTATGAGGTAGTGATCATACCATAACAGAATTCACCCTGTGATTTGAGAAGGAGAAACTACAGAGGAGATTTTCCAGGATGCTGCCTGGTTTAGAGAGTATGGATTATGATCAGAGATTAAGGGAGCAAGGGCTTTACTCTCTGGAGAGAAGGAGGATGAGAGGAGACATGATAGAGGTGTACAAGATATTAAGAGAAATAGATAGAGTGGACAGCCAGCGCCTCTTCCCCAGGGCACCACTGCGCAATAGAAGAGGACATGGCTTTAAGGTAAGGGGAGGAAAGTTCAAGAGGGATATTAGAGGAAGGTTTTTCACTCAGAGAGTGGTTGGTGCTTGGAATGCACTGCCTGAGTCAGTGGTGGAGGCAGACACACTAGTAGAATTTAAGAGACTACTAGACAGGTATATGGAGGAATTTAAGGTGGGGGGTTATATGGGAGGCAGGGTTTTAAAGGTTGGCACAACACTGTGGGCCGAATAGCCTGTACTGTACTGTGCTGCATTGTTCTTTGTTAAAGTCAGATGTATCAGCGTTACAGTGGAGTAAAGGGAATTAGAGACATGAGAGAGGAGCTGGTCAAAATTGATTGGAACAGGGCACTTGCAAGGATAAAAACTGAACAGAGTACCTGGTGTTTCTGGGGGCAATTCAGAAGGCACAGGAAAGATGCATCCCAAGGATGAACTAGTATTCTAAAGGGAAGATGAGGCAACTGAGACTGAAGAGGGAAGTCAAAGACAGCATTAAAGGAAAAGAGAGGGCGTATAATATAGCAAAAATTAGTGAAAGTTAGAGGATTAGGAAGGCTTTAAAAAAACGACAGAAGGCAACTGAAAAAAAAAAGCCATTGAAGAAAAAAATAAAATATGAAGCTAGGCTAAAGGAAGATAAAAAAATTTTTTTCAGATATATATAGAGTAAAAGAGAGGCGAGAGTAGATATCGGACTGCTGGAAAATTATGCTGGAGAGGTGGTAATGGGAGACAAAGAAATGCCAGACGAACTGAATAAGTATTTTATGTCAGTCTTCACTATGTATTCTACAAGTTTGAGAGTGTCAGTGAGCAAAAGTGTGTGAGGTGAAATCACTAGGCAGAAGGTTCTTGGGAAACTGCAAGGCCTGAGGGTAGATAAGTCACCTGGACTAGATGATGTACACTCCAGGGTTCTGAAAGAGGAAGCTGAAGAGATGATGGGGGCATTAGTAATGATCTTTTAAGCTTCACTAGATTCCAGAATGGTTCCGGAGGACTGTAAAATTGTCAGGTTTAAAGCTGGTTGATAAGTACTGAGGGGATGATGGTGTTGAATGCTGACCTGTATCAATAAACTGAAGTATATCTTTTGGTTGTCTAGGTACCACATAGCCAGCTGGAGAGCCACTGAGGCTGTGTCCACGGTAGAACTGTTGTGAAAATTGGGAAATTGCAGAGGAAGAACATAACAGGCCCTTGCTCAAGCAGGAGTTAATTCTAGCTCTCAAAGTACTTCATGATAAACATTAAGGTAGCTCACACTGCTCTTCATGGCACTGGAATGATTGCTACCCTTTTGAAGCAATGCAGTAGGTGTCATCCATGTGGATTTTCAGTTGTCTGACAAATTTGCATGAAGGACTGGTGAGAAAAATTATAGCTGATGGAATTCAAAGGTTAGTGGTTGAAAGGATAAGAAATTAAATGAAAGACTAAGCAGAAAGTAATGGTAAATCAAGAAAAGATCTGCCATATTTGGCAGATGGCAGTTCATTTGGAAAAGCTTGAGGGTGTATATTTCTGTCAGAGAGAACAAAATATATTGAGGGTGTGTTTGGTAAAGTAAGCTTTCTAAATAAAGGCATAGTGGGAACTTGAGAAAAAGGTTTTCACACAGAGTTGCTCTGAATTTCCTGGTTGAAGCATGGTCAATCATGGCTTTCAAGAGGAATTAGATTGGAGCTATTTGATCTACAGTTTGGAGGAATGAAAGTGGCTGGATCTGTCTCCAAAACCAGTGCAGATTCAGTGAGCCATACTATACTATATGTCAGTGGTCAACAACCTTTTTAAGCCCAAGAGCCCCTACCTCGGCCTTAGTGAAAGGCAAGATCGACTCCAAATCGATCAGTTGTACACACGCGCACTGGGGCAGAAAAAATCGGAAGTAAACCGCCGCAACCCAGAAGCAGAAATAATGTATGAACACTAATCAAGTCCAGCATGTCAAGCTCACAAAATGGAGAATCGAGTATCTTCACAAAATGGCAGCCTCCATCCCCCAAGCACACGGCAAGAACAAAGACTGGTTCCACTGTCCTTGATTCATTTGAATTCACTGATTTGAAGATTGTCGTACTTTCTGGCCAACATATCCCTCCTCTTGATCCAAAGATTTATCTTAGGATCACTATCCTCCTCTATTCTATTGACCATCCATTGGATTGCCATGGATCCCCAGCAGATGTGCTGCACTTACATTATAACTTTTACTTACTAAATTCATACAATTTTTATACTGGCCATCTTTTTTTTCAGTAGTGCAAAATCATTCCCCTCTACCTTTTGCATAATTTCAGCCTTCCATCTTCTGAGTTTATACACATTAAATAATACAATCATCAGTGTACAAAAAATTAATATTACTGCAGCATGTGAGATTATCCTCACCCATGGATGTATTTGAACATTTGATCCCCAATTCCAAAACTTATCCCAAAAGTTGAAGTCACTTCTAAAATTTTATTACGTAGGAATTGTACCTTTGTACCCTCTGGAATATTTAATGTTTTATCCACACACATCAAACCATTTACCCCAGCATAATACAAATTTGAGTCTTTTTCTTCCACATGAGCCCGTATTACCTGTATCCGTTGAGAAAAGTTTCTTTTGATCACTGAATAGTCTTCATATAATGACGTTGTTGTTGTCAAGTTCATCGGCAGTAATGTTTCAGAAGCACAACCATTCATGACCCCAATCATGGTCAATACCATCACCATAAAATGCATTATTCTCTTCATATTGAATTAAATCTGTAAATACAAAGGGTAATATCTGCTCTTATTTCCAGTTCCAATCTTGAATTACTTTAAATCCATGTTTTCTATCTGGTTTTCCAACCCATGCAACCTAGGCTGCCAATCACCCTTTGACTCAAGTGGTCCATCTTTTCTCACCCAATTTCGTTTCAAGATAGGGGAGGCAGCAAACAATGTATTTCTCCTCCTTATTTTATTTACACATCTCCCCTGTTTTTCAAACTGAGAAAATGGAAAAACTCTTCCTTGGTCAGATCTGTTGCCATGTTCTTGGAATAACTGTTCCAAATTCAGATCTTCCAAATCAGAACTATTCTGTACATTGATGGTCATGTCTCCAAAATTTGGACTATCATGTACATCAATTGTTATATGTCGATGGTGATAATGTTCCTGTTTCTCCCCCACCAATTTCAACTGGTTGATGTGGTCCCATCCACTTTTATCTGGAGAAGTTAGCACCCTGTATACTGATGGACTTGTTTTGTCTATGATTTCATAGGGCCCTGCAAACCTTGGATTTAAAAATGAAGTGGATTGGTGTATTCTAATCATCACTCTTTGTCCTGGGCTTAATTCTATGGGACTGACATTTGAGTCAAAGTCGGCTTTACTCTGCTGCTTCTTCTTTCCTATTTGATGAGCTGCCACATAATTGACCTCTGTCACTGTCTCTACCAACTGTTGTACCCACTTTTCTGACACGATCTCATCTATTTCAGGTTCTGACAAATCTAACCCTAACAACTCCTCTAACCCTCTCATGTTTCTTCCGGTCATGAGTTTATAAGGCGTGTAACCTGTTGAAGATGCCACTGTATTCCTTATTATCATCAACACACAAGGCAGAACTGCCTGCCATGTTGTTCGATGTTGTTGTACCATTTTGGCCATCATGTTTTCCACTATTCCACTAGACTGTGGTCTATAGGGTATATGAAATCTCTGCTTAATTCCTGAAAGTGCCATGGCATCTTGCATTATCTGAGCTGTAAAATGTGCGCCTCTATCTGACTCTATATTCCAGGGTAATCCCCAATGAGTAAAAACCCTTTCCAATAAGATTTTTGTGGTAGCTTTGGCTGTGTTAGTCTTAATTGGGAAAGCTTCCACCCATTTGGTGAAAGTGTCTACTACTACAAGGATATATTTGTATATATATATTTGTGTGTGTGTGTGTGTGTATTATATATATATATATTTCCGTCAGGATTATATTGTGCACAAATCAAACAATTCTTGGCATAGTGTTCCACATCCTCCTTCATCCTAGGCCACCAACACAGGGAATGAGGAAAGGTGCAGCTGACTGATATTGTTTCCTCTGACCCAGTCGTTGGGGACCACTGAAGTGCGTGGCGGGGGAGCTACACACATGCGCTCTGGGCAGAAAGAATGGAACTAAAACCCCGCAATCCGGAAACAATCTCTCAACAGTATTTGTGTATTTTCATTTTTTTTTTCGGGATCTACTGGGAAAGTCTCGAAGATCAACTAGTCGATCATGATCGGAGGGTTGGCGACCACTACTGTATGTGGTAACAGAGCTGGTTAGAAATTGTATATCCTGTCCAAGGTTTGTACTGTAGGTGGCCCTTGTCAAGTGGTGCTAAGCACCATTGCAGAAAAAGGTTGAAGCAGAATTGCCTTAACTGGAAGCAGATCACTTTCTTGTACATTGGACTCGCTTTAAAAAAAGTCTTCTTTCAAAGAGGAAAAAAAACTAGAAAATTGCTTTTTTGTGACTGTTACATAAGCTCTCCGCCAGGATTTTATCTTTCATGGTAGCTCTGAAGACATAAATGAAATAACATTGTAAAGGAGTTCTCAAATTTACTTTAAATTAAATTGCAGGAGTAATACAACAAGAATACCTCTAGCTCCAGTGAATTTTATATTGAAGACGTGTACAGGGAACATAAAGGATGACTTCCAGCTATATTAGTGCTTATAAAAGCTCACGGGACTCATTAAGAAATGAGTTCCATGATACGTGGGTTATGAAGTCTTTCAGGATGATTGAACGAAGATGAACATGATAAACACTATCTAGACTTCCAGGTGTGCATTCTCAATTTGACCCCATGTTGCACGTCATACCCCACAGGTAATTACTGCTCCCATCTCTAAGATTCCTTCCTTTATTCCTCCACAAACCTAATACATCTATATCTGCAGGATTTCCATTTCCTTATGGTCATGTCCCATGAAAAGTTTAGATCCCAAAGAGAGTTGAAAGCTCTGTGTGTAATAGCACACCAAGCTATAAAAGAACTGAGTGAAAGATGGGTGAAGGTGCTGCACAGATGACACCAAATCTGAGTCTTAAAAAGACTTGGTGATAGAAGTAGGAGGAAGAACATAATAGAGGCAAGAATTCCGTTGTTTTGGGGGGGGGGGGAAGAAAGATAATTCTTAAGTTTTTTTTTATTTGGAGATGCCCTTCGAGCCATACAGACAAGCAACCCCCAATTTAACTCTAGCCTAATCGGGCAGATGGGGCTCGTTGGCATGATTGGCAGCTCACTTAGAAGAAGAAATCTGATCTGTAGCCACTCATGGGGAATGCTTTGGGAGTAAACCCCAATCTGTAGCTCCAATGTTGAGTTCAACACTGACTGGCAACTGCTGTGACACCACTTGTGCCTAGCTGTATTGGTCTCTGCCATTTTTTTTTGTATTCATCAGCTGCATAGAGAGAGGGAGCCTGTTGCACGGGCAACAGCTTGTTCTCCATATCATACTGCCCTGACTGTATGTTAAATGTACCAGCTAGGATGCAACATCCATGGTCAGCCCTGGCCAACGGAGGGCCTCATCATCTCTGGACGATTTACAGTGACCAGTTAATCTACTAACTGGTGTGTAGGCCTTTGGCATGTGGAAGGAAACCGGCAGACCTGGAGAAGACCCAAGCATTCCATGGGGAGGACACACAGACTCCTTACAGATTGAGGTCGGAATTCAACTCCAACTCTGATGTTCCAAGCTGTAATAGTGTCACGCTAACCTCGAAGCTACTGTGGCACCCCTTAATTAAAACAGAAAGTGCTGGAAACACACAGTAGGTCAACAGAGTTAATATTTTGGGTTAAAGACCTTTTAACATCTGATTGTTTACAGCACTCTTTGTTTTTATTTCAGATTTCCAGCATCTGCAGCTTTTCTTTTGACAACAATTAATTGTCTAGTACCTTAATTATTTTATTTTCCCATTATCCATAATGGGTATTATAAACTTGACAGTGGCTGTGTAGCTGTTGGTGTGTTGATCACGTTCCTTTCAGTCCTGCCACCGTGATCTACAGTCTCACTTTTTACTTCCCCATCTCCCCGTCTGCAAGAGCTCCTTGCACCAGTAAGGCTCTGAAAATAAAGCACAAAGCTGGAAGTTGTTAAGGGAAGCATTGGGAATGGCAGAGTGGGACAGCAACTCCCTGCCCCAGGAGATTAGTTCTTCTAGCTGTGCACATAGCTGGGGTGAGTGGGTGTAAGAGTGATCAGTCACTCAAGGTTGCAGAAAATCTGGTGTTTGCTTTGCCAGTCTTTGCTCAGAACCCTTTTAGGGAATACAACATGGCTAGAATTTTATAAATAATCCCTTCCTCTTGGAATCGCATTACTTCATCCACTGTTTTCATTTAGTGCTTTGAGTCCTTCAACCCTTGCATTAATCATCTTTTCTGAAAAATGCTTATGACTGGCTATTTATAGACATGATGTGGTGGGGGGTGGGGGGTGAACTTTGAGGCAGAAATATGAGGTGAAAGCTGCAAAGTACTTTGTAAACGTATTTGTGGCATGTTTAAGATTCCATCCCCTTGAAAAACAACTAACATTTTGAATTGATTTCCAGGAGTTTTTTTTACCAATTTAGTCAACATCTCTTAAAAATGATGTTAGAGTACAAAAGGAAATAGAGCAGATGTTATTTTTTTTTGCTCTCCAGTGTGCAAGAATTTAAAGAAGCTTCTGCGAAAGTGTTTTGAGGTGAGGTGAAAGCAGTTCATAAATATGGTTATTTTTAATCCTTTTAAGCAGACTCTTCCTAATTCTGCAAGTTCCTGCATTTGTTTGAATTGAATTGTTTTATCTAGAGAATGAAACGGTTGAGCTAAGATCCAGTGAAGACTCTGATAGGCACACAATGCTTACAGGTGCCGCTGCTGGTGCTCTCCAAGTAGCTGTAGTAAGGAATTGGGAGTTATTGAAGGAAGGATGAGATTTCCCAATGGGCCGGCTGAAGTGCTACCACAGCTAGGCAAATGCTTGTGTTCAGCATCTTTTGTATGTGATGACTAGTGTGCTTTTGTTATGAGAAATTACTGTTAGCGCATGAAGAGGCAGGGCACCATTTTAATTGTGAGGTAGTACTGCAGACAGACTCTTCATTGTGAGCAGAGGGGTACAAGAGGTCCTCCGGGTACTATTGGAACCGAGGCAGGAGAATGCTGTCTTGGCCAAAGCTTATTCTGTAACTATCACCAGTGAAGTAGATGTTCTGATCTTTATCACATTCTGTTTGTGCCTGCTGTTAACCTACAGTCATAACTACGCTGAAGAAGTGCATAGCCAGGATGTTGGTATATTCTGAGATCATATCAGATGTTATATAAATGTAAGTTCTTGCTTAATATTTGTACTGAAGATTGTTAATGGGATATAATTATAGTTTACACTTTTTGCTCTATCTTCAGATCTTCACTGTTGAGTTGAATTAAATATTACAAAGAAGTCATGTGATACTTAATGACCAAAAATTTCCAGCTTGACCCCATTATCCATCGTGCTTCGCTGGAAGCTGCCACATTCAAACTTGAGGTTTAGTTTGGGTTCCAGTCTCAGGGAACCAACAGGGAATGGTCACTGTGGGATAGGGTATCTCTTGGATAGCACGTGAAATAAACACCAGCCAGACCACCTAATTGCAGCATAAATTTGGAGTGACAGTGCATTTCAGTGCAAGCGGGCGGTGTGCTTGTGTTTCCATTGCCACCATCACCCACAAAAAAACGTAAGTACTATTTTCTGTAAGCGCAATTTGCCAACCCTACTGATAAAACAGGTGACTGCTTGATTATTGTGCTGTGACTAGTCTTCTGAATACAATCGTGAAGTGCAAGTCTCATTTCAGTTTTTTTATATATAAAACTTATGATGCTAGAGTATTCTCAAGTATCATCTCCCCCTCCCCCCTTCCCTTTAGAGTAAGAGTCTCTCGTGATTAATTAGTGTCTTCCTGGCAAAACTTTGAGTGCACCCTGACTATTCTGTAAATGGCAGCAGTAAACCTAACTCTTTTTTTTTCATCCTTTTGCATGCATTTAACACTGGTGTCCTACCCATTTACCACTGATTTCAGTCAGTAGAATCACTAAGTTGATTTGTATTTACTACTGATATTTCCCTCTGCTTTACACATGAACTTCTGTATGATAAACTACGACTATTTCCACCTCCCCCGCCCCTCTCATTCTTATTGCCATGCAGTTCCACAGCCCTGCAGAACCTGCAGTCCTGTGAACAAATCGATGACAATTTTACTTTCAAATCAGAACTCAAGATACATTTACTGTGGTAAAATTGCAGGGTTGTGAATGAAAAGGAGGAGTGTGAGACCAATGGGATTTCAATTTTTTAAAGTATGGCACAGGCTTGATGGGCGGGATGGCCTTCTGGGCTATAAGTGCAAACCAAGGCTGAGTGTGTTGGTAGATAATTTCTCGTATCAGGGCTACTTCTATGTATCTGGTGGCCGTGGACAATGGACAGGAGCAAATCTGCCTGCTGATTCTCGGGCATGGGACCTCATGTTAATTGTAACACCTCTGAGGTGTTTACTGATCTCCACAAATTTAGATGCAACTGTGATCTTCTGATTTGCATGATTAATTTTGTCTGTATGGTGTGAATGTTTGAAATACTGTTTGAAAGTGTACTTGCCTGCAGTATATTTTTAATTCCAAATTATTTTTACACAGATCTGACCTCCCGATGTATCACGGCGCTGGTCGGTTTCTTTGAGCTGCAGCAGAGAAGGAGCTCAGTGGACTGTTCCCAATGCCACCTCCGTCCGACATTGTGAAGGTGGCAATCGAGTGGCCAGGAGCTAATGCCCAGCTGATTGAGATAGACCAGGTGAGTGGCTGTGGTGCTGAGCCAGAGATCCAGTGATTAGAACCTGTTTCATGGAGAGAAGAGGCTATGCTCCCATCTGTCTCCATGGAGTCTGACCGTCCTGTTGAGTATTTTCAGCATTTTGTGTTTTCAGTTCAGATTCCCAACAACTGTTGTGTGCATGTATGTGTTGTTGTTGGTTTTTTTTGGCCCTTTTGTCAAATAAAACATTCCCAGCATGGAAGAGATGGGATTAACCAAGGCAGTTCGAGAGAGGGGAGGGAGGGGGGTGAGCTTGGGGGTGAAGTGTTGGAAGGAGGGAGGGAAATGGAATGTTAGATGGAGTGTGGAAGTTGTTGGTGAGATATGGGTGTTTTGTGATATTAAGGTGGGAAGTTTGTGAATAGGCTGGAGACACACTTAGCGTTCCTTACTGGTTCTCTGTACTAGCGTGTAATGGGTAGAAGGAGCAAAATGAGACTTTGCCACTGCCAGTTGTGACTCTACCTTGGTACTGTAAAGTTAAAATGTTTCCTCTGATTGCATCTAGCTTTATGGTCATTGTATCACTCAGTATGTCTAGTGGCTACTGTTAAAGGACTTGACTTTCTTGTGTGTCAAGCAAGCGCTTTAACTATCTGCTGTCTCTGCACTCGACCTAACAAGGTGCAACACCTCACATTTGGCCGGGTTAAACTCCATCTGCCATTGCTCTGCCCATGTTTGCAAATGATCTGTCTCCTATTATATTCTTTGCTATTCATCTACAGCACCACCAATCTCCCTGTTACCTGCAAAGGTATGCTTTTCAGCTCAATTTCATAGCCCATGTGCAAGTTTTTACACAAGAGCAAGATTAGCCCAGAATGTGAAACCACTGAGATAAAACGTTCTGCTTTCCTGAAACTTTACCTTTCTGGTACATCATAGAACTTGGATGGTTGCTGTGAGCAGCCCTGACTTCAGACACTGGAATACCATCCACAACCCCTTTGCCTTGCTACCACTGTTCTTTCCCCCCTGTTTTAAAGTGCTCTTTAAAATCTTTCCTTAAGACTAAATTTCAGGCTACCTGTTGAAATATTGCCTCCATGGTGCCAGTTTTTTTCTGATGAAGTTCCAATTTGTTTAATTGTCATTCAACCATATACACGAACACAGCCAAATGAAGCAGTGTTCCTCCAGGGCCAAGGCGCAAAGCACAGAACCAGCAGTTACACATGACACATAGAATTGCAAAAGCAGGAAAACATGCAGTTAGAAAGAAATATTGAATATTGAATTGAATGATCTTTATTGTCATTATACATAGGTACAATGAAACTCTCTTTGGCTTCCTCTCAGGCAAACAAACAAAGCGGTAGATAAAAACAAGACAGTAATAGAAAAAAAGTATTAAATAGATAAGTAGCAGAAAATAAGTTTTTTTTCTTTCAGCAGCACCAGAATATCACAGTAATATACAAAGTGCCGTTAGTGCAAGTATTTGAGTCCTTGTGTGTGCTCACAGTTTCAGTCATTGTTCTGTGTGAGTGGTGTGATGGAGACCACAGCTCTGGGGTAGAAGCTGTTCCTCAGTCTATTTGTTCTGGCTTTTAGTGTCCTGAACCTTTTGCTAGATGGGTCAAACAGGGAGTGGCTGGGGTGCGTGGTGTCTCTGGTTATGCTGATTGCTTTCCTCCTGAGTCTGCTGGAATAAATTGTGTCCAGTCCTGGGAGCTCCATTCTGACAATTCGCTGGGCCGCCTTCACCACGCGATGCAGATCTCGTCGCTCAGCGGCTGTGCAGCTGGCATACCACACTGTGGGGCTGTTGGTCAGGATGGGTTCAATTGTGCTTCTGTAGAAGTTAAGCAACAGCTTTTGTGGGAGTTTGGCCTGTTTCAGCTTTCTGAGGAATCAGAGTCTTTGTTGTGCTTTTTTACAAGCAGCGAGGTGTTGGTGGTCCATGTCAGCGAGGTGTTGGTGGTCCATGTCAGCTGTTTTGACAACATGACTCCGAGGAACTTTTCACTACCTCTCCATGTATATGGAGGGGGGGGTGTACTCTGTCCTTTGATCTCCTGAGGTCAATGATCATCTCTTTTGCTTTAGAAGTGTTAAGGACCAGATCGTTGTCCTTACACCACTCCGTCAGATGATGCACATGGAGCCTGTAGGCTGTTTCATCCTCGTCTGAGATCAGGCCAACCATTGTGTGTATCGTCTGCAAATTTAATTATGGCGTTGGAGGTGTAGGTGAGGGTGCAGTCATGTGTGAAGAGTGTGTAGAGCATAGGGCTCAGCACACAGCCCTGCGGGGTGCAGTCGTGTGAAGAGTGTGGAGAGCATGGGGCTCAGCACACAGCCCTGCGGGGTGCCTGTTGTTAAGATGAGGGTGGTGGAGGTGTGCTTACCAACTCTGACTTGCTGTGGTCGGTCTGTGGGAAAGTCCATGACCCACGAGCACAGGGAGGAAGCCAGGCCAAGAGTGTTCAGTTTGCTGACCAGTTTATGGGGGATGACTGTGTTAAATGCAGAACTGAAGTCCACAAATAACATCCTCACGTAAGTGTTCGGTTCCTCTAAGTGAGTCAGAGCAATATGGAGGGCTGTTGTGATTGCATCCACTGTGGAGCGGTTTGCCCGGGAGGTAAACTGGTGTTTGTCCAGAACAGGTGGGATTATAGCCTTACTGTGTGAGAGCACAAGTCTCTCAAAGCACTTCATGGCAATGGGTGTCAGCGCCTCAGGGCGATAGTCATTCAGGCGCTTCACAGCTGATTTTTTAAATACAGGGTTCCCCCGCTATCCGAACGTAGAGCGTTCCCATGAAACCTTTCGTAAGCCGATATGTTGTAAAGCGAAGAAGCAATTACCATTAATTTATATGGGAAAAATTATTGAGTGTTCCCAGACCCAAAAAATAACCTACCAAATCATACCAAATAGCACATAAAACCTAAAATAACATGAACATATAGTAAAAGCAGGATTGATATAAATATACAGCCCATATAATGTAGAAATACTGTATATACGGTGGAGTTTCACTTATCAGAATTGGGAAGACAGTGAGCCAAAATCGATTTGGAGGAAAAAAATCGGTACGTACACGCCTACGCACATACACACATGCGCACACAACTGCCTGCACAAGGCTTCACTGTCATGGTAGTCTTTCTTGGGGTAAACACACATATAAAGTGGGCGTCTTTTTTTTGTAAAAGTAAAAATCCTCTTTGATTTGCGAAAACAGGTACTGTAGGTCTTTCACAACAGCGAGCTGTTGTAAAGCGGACGTTCGAAAAACGGGGGCCATCTGTACATAAGAAATAATCTAACTCAAGTCCCTCAGTTGCCATGAACTGTAGATTCAATGTGCATGGATTTTGTCCTGGAGCCACGTTTCTTCAAGAACAAAACACAGCAGTTCCTCATCTCGCACAAGCATAACCATAGACAAGCACATTCCAATTTGTCTTTCTTTCCCCGAGCAAACACTGGAAGGCAGCTCCAAGCCCCCAGCGAAGCCCAGCATCCAGTGGCACACAGCCAGCTCCTTCACTTGGTGACACCGAGGCATGAGGGCCTAGTCTGTACAGCAACCGAGGCCACACTGTTAACCCGCTCAGTTGAGGAAAAAACACCAGAGGCACGAATTAACCTCTGAAACGGTTTTTTATTCAGCAGAGAGTTTGCAGTCACATGCACCTTGGCGTACCGTAGCCAACTCCGAATCTGTCGGTTTACTTATACCCAAAAGCGGGGGACTACATTTGCAAATATGGTAACCGATTCAAATTCATCGATTGATTGGCTATTGCATAGCTAAGCACGCAAAATACTCAGAATAAGTATAGACACAAGTGAAATACTTGGAATAGGTACAGATGCAAGCAAAACACTCAAAATAGGTATATAGCTCAGATACTTGGCCAGACACATTGTCTTGTGGTAAGCAAGGTTCCCTTTCCTTGTGGTTGCCAAGGAAAGGGTCTGTTACTCTATTTTAGTTACCTGTTCCCTGTCCTCCTACACTTCCCCAATCACATACTCTGTCTCCAGTCCTGTACACATACTTTGCTACACTTACCCCTCGTTCCCCCCCCACACATACCCCTCACCCTCTCCACATTCTCATTCCCTCCTTTGATCATTTCAAATCTTCAATATTTTCAATATTGTGAAAATCCTCTGGTGCAGGTTCGAGGAGTTCGGTGGCCTCAACGGTTGCCCGTACTACCATCGTTGGCTTAGCCAGCAGCAGGTCCCCTAATGAGGCCATCATGCGGTTCAGAACACATTTGACAATGGCAAAACAGACAAAAATCCCTCCATCAGTCTCACCAATGAACCAGTGAATCAGACTCGTGGGGTTTTGTGATTGCAGTAAGACCATGCACCACCTGCTTCCCAAGATGGCTGAAACAGGCTCCAAACATGATGTGCAACAGGTCCAGATCCACTGCTATCCAGCAACTCGCTGATGGGGTAGAGCAACAGTGCTTGATGTTCTTAATATCCAGCAGTGTCTTGCAATCATAAAAAAGGCAAAGAACACATAACTACACCTTTGTTTGGACCCAGTGAGACGACTGTGACTGAGCACACTGTAACCTTATCTGCTGAGCCTTGGGACGTTTGGTGTAGTTTACAAATTCCATATGGGTGCAAGCTGCTATCTCTTAACACGTTGTTTAATTCTACCCAGCTTGGTAACACCCTGAAGACAACTTGGGGCAAGTGAAGATGCTGGTTCACATTGCCTGCTGATGACCAGCTAAGGATTGGGATTGTTTATATTTCCCTTTTATTCTGAGGAATTTGGCTGTTATCCCTCACCCATCACCGAGGAAGTAGACCAAGAGAAAAGGAAAGCTTGATATTTGTTTCCAAGTCACTGAGTTGGGTCCCAGCGAGGTGGTGCACTGGTCTAGAAACGAGCAAAATCCACCAGGGTTTGTGCTGCTGGTTACAATCCAGTGACTTTGGTGTCAAGCAAGGATCAAGCCTAGTTCCATTACTGCTTCAGTTCTTAAGGATTGTGAACAGGCGAAACAAAGTGGCCCCTTCTGCTGCTCAGTTATTTAATTAGTTAATGACTGCTCGTCTATCACACCTCCACTAACATATCCCTTAACTCCTTAGTACTAAAAATATATTGGTCTTGGACATTCCCATGGATGCTTTGCTTTTGCACTTTTAAACATACAGCACAGAAATAGTCTCTTCAAACAACAGTGTTATGCTGAACCAATTAATAATCAAATGGCCAACTAAACTAATCTGTTATTCTGCACAATGTCATATCCTTCTATTTTCCCCATGCTGATGTGCCTATCTAAATGTTTCTTACAAGTCCCTAATGTATCTGCCTCGACCACCACCCATTCCGGGCATCCACCCCTCTTTGTATTTAAGAAAAACTTGCCCCTCACATCTCTTTTAAAATTACCCCCCTCACCTTAAATACATGCCTTTGGTATTAGACATTTCATACTGTCTACGCTCTTGTAAACCTCTTAACAGACCTTCCTCAGCCTCCATCGCTCAAGAGAAATCAACCCAAATTTGTTCAACCTCTTGTGATAGCACATGCCCTCTGATCCAGGCAACATCCTGCTGACCCTCTTCTGTGCCCTCTCCAAAGTCTCTACATCCTCCCTGTAATGGGGCAATCAGAACTGTATGCAACTCCAGATGCAGCATAAGTAGAGTTTTATAATGCTGTAACATAACATCCTCACTGTTAAATTTAATGCTTTGGCTTAAAATGGCAAGCATGCAATTTGCCACCTTAACCACCCTACCAACCTCTATAGACACTTTCAGGGAGCTGTGAACTTGGACCCCAACATTCCTCTGCTCATCAACACTGTTCATGATCTTGCTTTTAACAGCGTGTTGTCTCTTTGCACTCGACCTAACAAGGTGCAACACTTCATATTTGGTGGGTTAAACTCCATCTGCCATTGCTCTGCCCATATCTGCAAATGATCTGTATCCTATTACATTCTTTGCTATTCATCTACGCTGTCCACAGCACCACCAATCTCCCTGTTACCTGCAAAGTTATGTTCTAAAGGTTGTACACTGGGATAGCTTGCAGTCTGCTATGTGGTAAGGTACCTGAGCTTGGCTGTCGATGAAGTTGATTATCCCATAATGTTTCCATGATGTAGTTTTTACAAAAAGGCCAAGTGATTTCCCCCGTCTCTGTACTAACATGTGACAGTAACGCACGGTCAGTCTGAGATGACGGTTCCGGTCATGGATGAGGGTTCCAGATCCACTGTAGTCGATGATTAATGCTACTTGTTCATATTCGCCTGCACTGTACTTTCTCTGTGGGTGTTACCCTTTACCTTGCATGTTTTTGTTTAACCTTGTTCCAGCAGTGTGTGTAACAGGAGTTTAGTAAATGGTATTTAGATACAGCTGCTGTTGGGTAGAATATAACATACATTATGCCCACCTATATCTGCTGTCAGAATTAGCAGCCTTGCCAATTTAAACCTCCAAAAGCAGTGTGGTCAAAAAGTCCTATAATGATGCTATATGGGTAGGGGATGTCTCAGTAATAAAGTTAGGCTGGTAATGAACCAAGAGGAGAACTTCTTGGAGCTGCTACTCTCAAGTTTATGACACTTGCCTGGAATCATAGAGCATGTGAGTGTGGAAGATGCTGCAGGAAAATCGTGCTGAGGCTGTTGATGTGCTCTTTGTAGCCACAGTGTGTGCAGGCAGTGAAGGATAGGGTGATGATCAAGTATTTTGCTTGATCTTGGATGGAGTCAACTTGAATGTCAGTCAGGGCACCCAAACAATTGAAGAATATTCTATTATATTTCCAGATTTGTGTCTCATCAATGATGGCGTCCTGCGACCAGATCTTGCAGTCACATCGTTGCTACTTGGCCCTTGGAAGATTGGTGGGCACTGACCTCTGCTACTGCTGTTCTTATTTTGAGGAGGAGCTGGGTTCTCTATCTCCAACTGGAGTTAGTCAATGCCTGCCTGGCATTTGATGGATGAGTGTTACTTATCAGCCATTTCCAAATGTTGCATGATTGTTGTGTCATCACCTGAAAAGCTAAGAGGAGCTGCACTCTCCTTGATTAACCCCTGCCTGCTTAAGCATTGAAGATTTGTCATATCTATGCTTACTCAAATGTCAAGGGCATTTTATAAGAAGTGGAAATGTATGTGAGGCGGCACAACAGAAAACCTTTGGTGCAAGAAAAATGTTAGAAGGTGGGGCAGCATCTGTGGAGAGAGCTCACATTTCAGTTCAGTGACCAGGAAAGGTAAGTTGCAAAGAGGGAGAAGGATGTGGAGGACAAAGGGAATGACTGTGGCAGAAGGGAGACCAAAAGGGATTTGTGGTGCCTGCTCAGAGAGTGGGTGAATGTTGTTACCTGCCTAGAAGAGGTGTAAATAGAGGGGGATGGATGGATGAGTGTTGAATAGACAGAAACAGAAAGAACTGTAGGATATATGTAAATGTCATAAACCTGGAATAAAACAAAGTGTGCTGGAAATATGCAGCACGTCAGTGTGTGTGGGGCGGGGGGGAATGACTTAATGTTGCATGTTGCGAACTCTTCATCAGAACTGCTGTTTCATCAGAGTCCAGAGTGTATGTTGTTCTTCAAATGTGCATTTGACTTCATCAGATCAGCACAAGAGGCCTGCAGGAAGATAGAAATTTCAAGCAAAACTTTCTCCATCACCGTTATGAACTGGAGGTTTCAGAAAGTAGTTACCAGTTTATGTTGGGCTTCTCCGGTGTTGGGGATCATTATTTGGAGGGTGAACTCAACTCAAGCTCAGCGTGATGGAGCTTGAGATGTTGCTACCAACTCAGACTGACTGGGGGGCCTTCGCAACAAGAAGGCCAAGATCACGTTAGAGACGGGGGTGTTGAGTCCCATTGAGAACAATTTACCCATCAGCCTCATGTTAAATGCCAAGCTGAAGTCCATGAACAATATCCTAGCGAATGAAACATTGTTTTCTGCATGGGACAGGATGGTGGATGGCCGAGTCTATCTGCCATCAGTGGATGGGTTTGAGCAGTAGGTGAGCTGGAAAGGGTCCAGTGTAGTTGGAAGGTGGGATTTTAGGTGATCCATTACCACTGCTCAAAGCACTTCATGATTGTTGAGGTCAGTGCCACTGTGTCGTAATTGTTTTAGGCCAGTTCCCGTCCCTCTTTTGGGCACCGGAATGTTGGTGGCTGCCTTGAAGCCTGCAGGGACAGTGACCTGTTGCAAAGAGAAATTAAAAATGTTGATTAAAACCTCTCTTAGCTGGGCCGCACAATCCATCACCACCAGACCAGGTAAGTTATTCAGCCCCAAGGCTTTGTGTGAGTTTACCCCAGCTACGAATGTCCTTTCCTTTGCTGCATCCCGACAGGGTGCCTGCTCCTTAAGGGGACAGGGGGCTTTCCTCAGTGTCAAATCAGTCTTTGGATCAAGTCATGAATAGAAGGCTTTCAGCCCATCAGGAAGGGAGGTGTCACTGTCGTTGACATGCATTGTAAACTTGTGATCTGTTATAGAGTTGCAGAATACTATAGCACAGCAACAGGCCCTTCAGCCCGTCTAGTCCATGCTGACTTATTAAACTGCCTCATCCCTGCAACCTATGCCCAGACCAAAGTCCACCATGCACCTTCCATCTTGTACCTATCCAAAATAGATGTTGAAATTAAACCATCATGGTCGTTAGCAGCTTGTTCCACACTTTCATCACTCTCTGAGTGAAGAAATTGACCCCCATGTGCCCCTTAAACATTTCGCCTGTCACCCGCATCATGAGGATAAAACCTACTTTCATTTACCCTACCTGTAGCCCTCATAATATTGTACGCCTCTATTAAATCTACTACCACTCTCTGACTTTTGCAAAGTCAATGTCTAATCCTATTTACTACCTCATCTTGAATGCCAAGTGGCTGAACCTTCTTGACCAACCTCCCACGTGGGACTTTGTCAAAGGCCTTTTGAAAGTCTATGTAGACAACATTCACTGCCTTGCCTTTATCAACTTTGCTGATAACTTCCTCAAAAACCTCTAAGGTTGGTTAGGCATAACTTGCCCACTATTGATATCAGGCTCACTGGCCTGTAGTTTCCTGGCTTATTCATAGAGCCTTTTGTAAATAACGGAACAACATTAGCTATCCTCCTATCCTCTGGCACCTCACCTGTAGCTAAGGACATTTTAAATATCTGTACTTGGCCCATACAACTTCAAACTGCCCACCTACAGTGTTCAAGGGAACACCTTATCAGGCCCTGGGGATTTATCCACCCTAATTTGCCTCAAGATAGCAAGAACGTCCTCCTGTGTATTCCATATGCAGTACTTGGCAACACTTCTATCGACTCTGTCTGTCTCCCAAGTAAATCCCAGAAGACCAATTTTGCCCCTTTTGATCCTTGGGATTCTCCTTCATCTTGTCTGCTAGGGCTGTCTCATGCCTTCTTTTAGCCCTCCTGATCTCTTTCTCAAGTGTTCTCTTGCATTTCTTATGCTCATTTCCTGCTGCCTGCCCATAGCTACCATGCACCTCCTCCTTCCTGACCAGGTCCTCATTATCTCTCAAACCAAGCTTCCTGAAACCTGTTATCCTTGCCTTTTATTCTAACAGGCACGTGCAAGCTTCGTACTCTCAAAATTTCAGTTTTGAAGGCCTCCCACTTCCCAAATACACCTTTGCCAGAAATCAACTTGTCCCAATCCACAGTTGCCTGCCCCTGTCTGATAACATCAAAACTGGCCTTTCTCCAGTTGAGAATCTCAACCCAAGGACCAGACCTATCCTTCTCGATGGTTTCATTTAACATCAGAGAGTGTAAGTAATGTACAACCTGAAATTCTTGCTCCTCACAGACATCCACAAAAACAGGAGAGTGCCCCAAAGAATGAGTGACAGTAAAAACGTTAGAAACCCAAAGCCCTTTCCTCCTCCTCTCACGCACAAGCACCCACAAAGCATCAACCTTCCCCCTCCCCAACTTCAGCAAAAAGCATCAACACCCACCACCCACCAAACAAGAAATAGCAAAGCCCCCCAGAGAGACCATGATCTGCAGTACAACAAAACCTAATCGTTCACCTGTCAATTCAACATACAACACTGACTCCATAATTATCTTAAAACTAATGGCATTATGATCATTAGGTGCATAGTGTGCCCCTACACAAACGTAGGTCACTTGTCCTGTCTCATTCCCCTGTGCAAGATTAGCACCACAATTTCAAGTTCAGACCTTTATGTACTGATTAAAGAAATTTCTTGGAACACATTTAACAAACTCTATCCCATCCAGCTTTTTTACATTATAGGAATCCCATTAAATATTTGGAAAGTTAACATCACCTATTATCACAAGCTTGTGTTTCTTGCAACAGTCTACAATCTCCCTACAAATTTGCTCCTCTAAATCCCACAGATTGTTGGGTGGTCTATAATATTACACCATTAATATGTTCATCCCTTTACTTATTCCTGATTTCCACCCATATGGACTCAGTAGAGGAGCTCTCCAGTCTGTCTTGTCTGAGCACTGCCTTGACATTTTCCTGAGCAGTAATGCCAACGCAGCTCCTTTGTTCCCTCCCGCTCTATCACGTCTAAAACAACCTGGAACATTGAACTGCTGCTCCTGCCCCAGTTATGGGTTTATATACTTTGCCACATGTGCCGCATGTCCCTGCTGTCACGAAGATGTCTGAATTTTCTGCGAGTGCTCTCGCTTTGCCTTCCCGATGGCATGGGAGAGTGCAGCTCTTGCTGACCTCAGTGTTCTATCCCCTGATCTGAAGGCAGGGTCCCGATCCCTAAACAGTGAGTGAAGCACTGAGGGTTTGCCCTGGCAGTTCAATCATGGTAACGTCCTCAGTGCGTTTTCCTCTGAGGCCAGTGACTGCTCCCGCACATTCATCAACATTGATGTGACGATCGTAGGTAGCTGCCTTTCTGAATATGCTCCAGTCTGTGCTTTCAAAGCAGACCTGCTGCACTGGGGTGGCACCTTCTGGCCAGGTCCTCATCTCCCGTGAACTGGTTTGACTCCTTTAGCAGGTAGTCTGTACGCAGAAGTTAGCAAAATGGATAGTAGTCTGAGTATCCGAGGCAAGGACAGGGGTGGTCTTGTCGTCTCCACGAACGTTGGTATAGACCAGGTGTCATATACTCTCTCCTCTGCGAAGTTGACGTACTGGTAGAAATTTGGCGGGACTGTTTTTAAGCGGCATGATTGAAGTCACCAGCAGCAATGAAAATGGTTCAAGGTCGCAGCTGACACTGTAGAGCACCTGCAGCGTTTCCCCAGCACTAGTACGAGGGAATGTAAACAGCAAAAATCTTAATGGCAGGGAGCTCCCTTGGTAAGTGGGAAGGCCTGCACCTCACCATTTTAAAAACTTTCTGCAGTGAGACGATGCTACTGAGGCATTCATACACTAGTTCTTATTGATGTAGGCACGCAGATCTCCACTGAGGGTCCTACTGGAGATTACAGCATTTCTGTCCAACCGAAAGGAGATTAGGCCTTCTAGCAAGGTGGCCGTTTGAAGTGGTGTCCTGGAGCCATGTTTCTGACAGGGCAGATGTGCAGCAGTCCCTCATTTCCTGCTGGTTGAAACACAGACGCAGGTAATCCAGCTTATTTTCCAGCATTCGGAGGTCAGCGGGTAGAATCATCGGGAGTGCGTGCCTGCAGGTAACCTCTTGAAGTCTCGCTCAATCACCTCGTGCACCGCTTAGGCTGCAGTGCAGAGCAAGGAGCCTCTCCACGCTGTAACTAGGCTGTAACTGCACAGCATTTTCATTATCCCACTCACCAGCAAAGTAGACTTGCAGATTTTAGTATTCTTTATGATCAGCACTGTTTTTCAATCATAGAAAATATGAAAAGGACAAGAAATTTCACCACTGATTGGAGTTAGCAAGGCATGCCGCCATCTTGTGACATTGGGACATACAGGTAGTCCCCCAGTTATGAATGTCCGACTTACAGACAACTCGTACTTACGAACCGAGAAAGGAGAATGCTGTCCGCCAATTTAAGTCGTTGCTGTTGACCCTGTGTTGACCGTGTAACTTTGTATTTGGCTTAAATTTTTCTTAGCAAGATTCACCCTGACCCCACCCCCCCTTTTCCGGTCAGCTGGTGGCACAGTGAGATCAGCGCCGGGCTCGAGACAGACCTCTCCCGAGGACGCCGGGTTGATGTCGATCCAGTGACTCCTGTATCATCCGTGCTGGGTTGATGTTGAGCTCACAACTCAACCTCGTAAAAAAAAACCACTGCCACCTCCAGTTTAAATTCCCACGTGGAATATTGTGGAGGCTCAAACATAGTACCCAAACCCAGCACAGCCCCCACTTGTCCCATTTAACCTGTCTCAGTGCAGTGCAGTTTAGGACCCGGGGATTTCAGAGCGGTGGTCCTTAGGACCCAGTGGAGCTTGGGAGCCGGCACAGCTGGGCACCCGCCGCCCGCAGTGTTTCTGTACCATTGACAGGAAGCGATCGCGATTGAAAATAAAGTGGAAATAATAAAGCATTTGGAAAGAGGTGAAATGCCATCAGTCATTAGAAAAGCATTAGGCTACAGTTGGTCAACGATGAGAACAATTTTAAAGGATAAAGTGAGAATAATGGAGCATGTGAAAGGCCCTGCCCCGATGAAAGCTACAATTATTACTAAGCAACACAGTGGTTTAATTATTGGAATACATGCATTTCTTAAGTGTTTTATATGCATAGAAAGGTAAAATATGTACTATATACTAAGACAAATGTTTGACTAACTGACGCTAAATAACACCGGATGTATTTGTTCTGACTTACATGCAAATCTGACTTAAAGACGGACTCAGGAACGGAACTTGTCTGTAACCCAGGGACTGCCTGTACACCAGTATTGTATATATAGAGGGACTCTGCTAGTTGGTCTGTGCTGTCATTGTAAACATGTAATTCTCTAAATTTACATGTGTTCCAGATGTTAAACTTAAGCAGGTGATTGTAGCAAATGACACTGCAGTTAATTGTTTATTGTTATCCTTCTGGTGAAGTCTATAAGATTGAGATTCTGTTGGATTTTCATGGTCTCCTGGAGATTAGCTGTATGAATAAAGGTTTATATTTACATCTTAAAGTTTCCGTGTGCCTCAGTTTTAGTCAGTTGCAGGCTCCAGTGTGGAGAATAATGAAACTGTTTCCTCCAGTGCTGGAACTATTGGATTCATCAATTGTGTTCTGCTCTATAAGAAGAACGTAGCTTGACCCACACCCCAATGAACCTGACTCTTCTGCATCTCCTGGTAGAGAATTTCAGGCCATAATCACTTGCTGTATGTAGGAAGAGAGAATTCCATGTGTCTCTTTCAATGCTTTTGTTACTCTTTATATCTGATAGTAATTTTTTCTTTCTCAGCTAAAGGTACAAACTTCCTAAATTAAAACTACCTCTGTACATCTTGAACCAGGGAGAACCGCCCCCATGTCACCTTCTCCGATCTGACCACCCAACCCTTATTCCTGGAGTTATTTGGGCCAATCCCTTCGGCATCCTCTCTAAACCCTTCACATTTTAATTTATTTATCTATTGAGATTCAGTGTGGAGCAAGCCCTTGCGGCCCTTCAAACTGCAGTGCCCGGCAATTCCCCCAATTTAACCCTAGCCTAATTACAGGGCAGTTTACAATGATCAATGAACCTACCAACCAGCACATCTTTGGACTGTGGGAGGACCCAAGTGGTCACAGGCAGCAGTGGGAATTGAACCTGGTGGCTTGTACTGTGAAGCATTGTGCTAACCACTGCACTACTGTGCCACCTCACTATTTCCTCAAGTTCAAGTTCCAATTTATTGTCATTTCAAGTGCATACATGTATATTGCCAAATGAAACAACATTCCTCCAGACCAAGCTGCACAACAGTACATATAACTCACACACAGCACATAAAGTAATGTCACCACAAATAAAATAACAAATAATAAGGTGCATTTATGACACAAGTTAAAAAGTAAACAGTAGAACACTACTGGCACTTCATATGTGGTTCCTAAAGTGGGCATAGTACTCCTACTGTGGTAGACCAATGTTATTTTAAGGTTTAATATGCTATGGTACTGTTTATAAAGCCTATTTCTAAAGTGCACCTTTACAACTGGTTTTGCCACTAAAACAAAGTCTGCATCTGGCCCACGTACTTCTCTGTTCTTCTACTCTTTTCACAATGGTGCCCCATAGCTTGCAGAGCATGCTCTTTGCCAGAACAAAAGATTTCACATTTTGCAACATTAAATGCCACCTCCCTGCCCATTACACCAGCAACTTTGTGTGAGCATTAAAAACACACACGCACGTGCACACACATACACTTGAAAGAAGTACGAGCGAATTCACGGCCTCACCCACGATGGTGCAAGTTCCAAATGGTGGAAGGGAGAAGGTGAAAGGGCAGGTATTGCATCTCTTGTGGTGGATGGGATGATACAACGTAGGTGGAGACAGGAGCATGAACCAGGACATGATGGAGAATGGTCCTAGAATGCTGAAAGGGCGGAGGAGCAGGTGGATCCCAGGATAGTACTGCATTGTCGGAAGTTACAGAGGTGTTAAACTATCGTGGGCAATGAGGTGCAAAAAAAAACTTTACTCTTCCTCCTGAGTGTGAAAAGGGAGAATGCTAGCAGAAATAGAGCACTGTTGTTATCACCTCACTGTGATCTTGTAACTTATTATCTACCTGCACTGTACTTTCCCTGTAAATGCTGCACTCCACTCTGCCCTCTGTTATTGTCTTAACTTGTTTCACCTTCATCTACTGTGTGATTATTTGACATGCAAGACAAGCTTCCCATTGTACCTCATTACATGCAACAACAGATCTTGGTGGAGAGGAATCCACGCTTCGAGAAAAGGAAGAAACTTTGGAGGCACTCTAATGGAAGGTGTCAACATCAGAATAGATGTGATGCGGCAAGTTAAAGATGGGAATGGAGTCTTTGCCGGAACCAGGGTGGGAACAGGTATAAGTCAGTCTGTAGACTTGTAATAGACATCGGTTGTTAATGTGCAGGTTGCCATGGTGATGGAGAAGTCAAGGTAGGGAAGGGAAGTGTTGGAGATGGACCTGATGCAAATGAAACAGGGTGGAAGTTGACAACAAAAGTTGCTTCCTCCTTTCATGCAAGTGAGTGTTGGGACTGCCGGAGTAGGGCTAATGCAGATTGGTTTGCTGATCCACATAGCCACAGAAATGGGCATAGTCTGGACCCATGAAGATTTTGTTGCTGCACCTCTTAAGAGGAAGTGAGTGCGGTTAAAGGAGAAGTTGTTCAACGTTGAGACTGTGGTGTTCGTGTTCTTGAAGAGCAGCATCTTGTCTTTTAAGAAAGCGCATTATAGCGCTAGGTGACAAAACTGAATTTCACAGTTCAAGACAGTCAGCCTCTCCAGCTTGAAAGGCTGATTGTTGTGTCATGTTAATGTAACGTATTTGCTCTCCCTCGCTGCTGCCTGGCCACCTGAGTATTTCCAGCATCCTGTCCTTATATTCTCCAACCCTTCAGACCAGATGGACTTTAAGGATGAACTAAAAACATGAGAACTGCTGATGAGAAGAGTTAATGTTATAAGATAGAGCGATACTGAGGTTGTTGCAAACTCTAGGAACTGATCCCTAACAACTGGCCTCTCACAGCCCTAGGAATGAAGAAATGAAAGACCAGTAATGAAGCACTTCCATATCTCCAGGACAAATTCACTTTTTCCCTCCCAAGCAAATGAACATTGGTACTTGGCACCTGGGTACATGGTACATGCTAGGAAAGTGTCCACAACAGAGGCTCCCTGAACACTGCGACAGGAGAACTGAAAAGTGAAACCACAAACCAAAATAACCAGCACTTGAAACCCAAAAATTGCACAGAATGAACAGGATGGAAATGTGCCATTCTGTTCTTGGGGGCTGCACAAGTGTCACGTTCTCCTTCGCGTGTAACGAACGCCGAATTTAACGTCGAGATAAACCACAGTTAATAAGAACCAGATCGCAGTAAGATTAACCATTTACTGTTCACTCTTCACATTAACATATGGTGAAAACTGTTGATAAAACAATACAAGATTGATACAGTATTTGTTCCTTCCTTAATATCACATTTCAAGTGTAAATACTTGCAAAGGTGACTATAACTACATTACACTAAGGTGCAGTATACAGGGAGAATTTACCTGCTCCATTGACTACTTTAAATACACTTCCATGCAAACTATCCGCGACTCTTTAACTAACGAAAGCATAAACATTATCTACCGTCGTTACTTCTAACAGGATCGGCATTAACATCTTAGTTCAATATATCGATTATCTATTAACTTACAGCGTTGCTCTCACTGTGATTTCTCATGCCTGCAAAACAACTTCTGCTCAGGTGAGCCTTGTGGTAAGCCCCACCCTCGCGCTAATTTCAAACCGGTATTTTCCCACAAGACGCGGCGAAACCGGATGTGACGTCATCACATGCCAATATATTTTACATGCAATGAATATACTTTAAACACTTCTAATTCTAACTAGAAAATACTATCGAATGAATTACTAAGCGGAAATATTATAAACTAAATAACTGTCGTAAAGACAGCACAACAAGCTTTATCATCGTTCTCTCTTGTCACATCTGCCACAGCCTCGCTGTTTGGTTTGATTGTCCTTTGCCCAGTTTGTTTCCTTCCACTCCCATTTCTGTTTTGGTTAATCAGTACATTCAGCTCATTTTGTCATTGATCAATAGCACCTGTTACCTTTGTTTAATCATGTACTGGGCTATATACCGACAAAGTAATCAAGTTTTTATATTTCTTAATATGTTATTTTCTCCAGAAAAACAAAAATATCTATAATTTAACTTTTTTTGAAAATGTATGTTTGGCAATCTAAGATTTGCTTTCATTATTTTTGAAAGCATCTTTGCTTTACAGTATTTTTTTACATGTGCCTAAGACTTTTGCACAGTACTGTGTATATCATGGTTCCCTTACTGTTTCTATAGTGATTGCTCCAGCCACTCTTTGTTAAAGAGTGAATTCCACATTCTTAGCACTCTTTGGATAAGAGTTTCTTCTAAATTCCTTTCTGGATTCTTTGGTGAATATCTTAATTGATGGCATCCAGGTATACGCTTACCCACGTGGAATCGATACCTTCGCATCCACTCGATCAAAACTTCCTTAATTTTATGACCCTTTACTAGGTTAACCTTTAACCGCTTTAAAAACCAAAAGGACAAGTCTGTTCATTCTTTCCCAAAAACGTTTTCACATTTCTATTATCCTTGTCTTTTTTTGTTCTGTACTCTCTCTGGTGCCTCTACCTTTATTTCTTAAAATAACAAGCAGAGCTCTATCGAGAACTCTGACAGCTAACCAGGTTTAGCATCATTTCTCTTCTGGTATTTCCCTCTAGAAATAAACCTTGGTGCTGAGTTTGCTTCCTTTAGTGGCTTTTCTATAACAATTCAATGATGAGTTCTGTACTCATATTGGGCTCAATCTTTGCAGCAATTAGCCATTTTGTTCCTACTGAAAGATACTGTCTTACATTTTTCTAGGTGTTAAATGTCATTTTTCAATTGTTGGTCTATTCTTCAACTTGCTGTACACCTGTAATTTTCAGCCTCCCATCCAATTTGTTGTCAACGTTTTTCCAGATCTAAATAATGTCAGCTGTGAACAGCAGTGGTCCCAGTGCCTGACCCTCAGGGAGCGCCACTGTCCCCCATGCATTCTCATTCTCTGATATTGCATTTATTCAATTGCGGGCTGTCCCCCACCGCATCCTTAGTTTGTGTTGGTTGTAGCACAAATGATGCATTTCACTGTTTCAAAGTAAATGTGATAGATAAATAAATTTATCTGAATTTATTATATCATGTCATATCAAAGATCAAAATGGAACTAGATAACAGGCCTTTTTCACATCCTAACCTTTTTTAATTGATGCAAAATATTTTACTCCTTTGTTCTTTGATAATAGGGCATCATTGTCTTTAATGTGAATTGGTTTCTCTTATGGCATGCTCCTATGTTGTCTCTGTAGTCCATGTACATCTTCCTTACTCCCAGTTGTTCCCTTAGTCTAATATTCATCCATAATCCCACAAGCATATATCTTTTATCTGAATACTGAGCATTTTAAGCATTTTTTTGTTGTTTTGCAAACTGGAAAGGGGGAGATAGAAAGGCAAAATGTTGCAGATCCTGGAAATCTGAAATTTAAAAAAAATTATCTGCTTGGGATGTTCAGTGTTTCCAATATTTTCTTTTGATATTATTTTGTGTGTGCACGCCCGGTGGAGTCGGTGGGGCACCATCATGACAAGCTTTTTGCACCGATCTTTTTGGTGATTGCTCATCATACGGCTTGTCTTGGGCATCTGAAACTTGGCGGAGCCCATCCCCCTCCAGGCTAGCTCAACACTCAACACTTGGCACTCTCCAGGCACAGATGGAGAGCGTGCAATGGAGCTAGCCAGGTTCGAACTCGGGACCTCTCGCCCAGAAGTCCAGCACTGATGTCACTACGCCACCAGTTGGTTTGATATTATTTTAAGGGAGTGCAAATGGATGAATATAGAGCACAAACAGGTTCTCATTGGAAGTATGGGATTTGTTGGTTTTAGTGGCTGGGATCGTACGGCTTGCTGGAGATGCCATTGTACAAAACTCAGAACTTTTACCTGTGCCGAGGAGCATTTCCAATTAGGCTATTGTGGCTCCAAGTTGGTGCTGAGTTGGATTTTTGCAACAACTGATGTAAGACTGGTGTGATCTGCAATGTTACCTGCTTGAGTTTATTGCTAACAGTTTACTCTCAATCTTTTGCAGAAAAAGCCACTGATTGCAATCATCAGAGAGGTTTGTGATGGGTAAGTACTGCAGTGCCATAGCAACACGTGTATTCTTAAAAAAAGGTGCCCAGACATTGTTACTAGGGAAAGGAAATGCTATGGTTTATTAAATAGCTAGAGAGGTAGAAATATACAGTAGGGTGGTTTAATGTGGGTTGTGGGAGGGAAATCCAAGCAACATTTATGCTGGAGGAATTTAGCAGGTTAGGTAGCATCCCATGCTGGGACACTGCCTGGCCTGCTGAGTATTCCTGCATTTTTTGTGTGTGTGTATAATGAATTGGTAATGTTAGTTTGCATGTAAAGTTGCTGCAGATTGTAATGGAGCTATCTACTGATTATACAAAGACTGGCTAGAAACCAAAGAAAGGTGTTCAGCTGTGATTTAATTTGTTGTTATGTGTATGCTTATGCATAAATTAGCTGCTTTGTTTTCCTACAAAGTTAAGTGGTTTACATCTGTAGCAAAACTTGGAATGTTCTCTGTAATTTACTTCACAACTCGATAGAATTCCTGTGTACAGAGTATCAGTTGTGACATTTAATAAGCCTACTTTAGGTGTACACTAGAAAAGCATTATGACACCAAAAGATGGGAAAAAATTCGGACAAGTCAGTTCAGACTTCAATTCAAGCATGCAATGATGTCCAATTTTTATACCTTTTATCTTGCACTCTTTACATGTTCTGCATTATGTGAATATAGAAGTGGAAACTCCATAATTGTACCTTGACAGCTAGCTTTTTCTCTGTACAATTCCCCCACTGTGTTACCTTGTAAGTTTCACTCCCAATTACATAAAGTTGCTTTCTGCCAAATGAATCTGTCTTTGAATTTGAGGGAGGAAATTCAAGACTTTGGCCCTGGAGAAAGGAAAATGTATATGTGTGAGTGTAAGGTGAAGGCACGCTCGTTGCGCAGTGATCCGCCAAACAGTTCACCTCACTTGTAGCGTGGTCTCTTGTCTAAGCTCACTTGCCTGTGAGCTTGTTGTCAGGGGTATTGTATCTCAACCTTTAAGGATGAAGAGGAAAATTCATAGAGACAGTTGGATAGTTTGCCTGATTGGCATAGAGGAAGCTGAGAAAGGATGGTTTGGGGTGAAAGAGGGAAGAGAAGAAGGAGACATTTGGGAAATGGGTGGTCACAACCAGTCACACAAATGAAAAACACTTTACCTGGCTGTTTAGTGATTTTGATCAAAGCCATTTACTTGTATTTCCTGCTGGTTAACAAAAGCTTTCTTTAAATCCATGTCTGTCCATTATTTCAGAAGAAACCACCCAAGAAACATCTATCACTTCCTGGTTACCCAGTGCCATCTGGTCCTTTTAATGCTCTGAATCTTGGTCTCATCTTTCCCTTCTCTTGCCCCACAGATGGAGGTTTGACCAAAGTAATTGGTATTATAATGAAGCCACTCTCTCTCCATAACAGCGCTAGATGCAGTTGCAGAGGTGTTACCTTATTAAATAGGCTCTGAATGAAAGCTGCTGCTGTTTTACCTGCTGCAAGTCCCATTAATGTAAATTTTCTCTCTGCACTCACTGAATCAGCTAACTTTGCATGCAATTTAGAAAATGATGTGCCAAAGACCACACACAGGAAAGAATCATGTTCCTTATGGCCCACTGCTGTGAAAGCCAAACCATCCAGACTAATACAAAGCTAATTTGTTCCAGCTTGAAATCATTCAGTGATTGACTGATGGATGGGAATTGTAAAATCACAGTCATTAACTTTAGCACTGGAAGGCCTACATTTGTTTCTTCAATGTAACCTTAACCCTAGTACCCTAGTCATTGTGTGGGAAGTACGTTTATCTAGACTGGTGAGCATTACTAAGTATTATTGTGTCGCTGCAGAAATCCCCCCCCCCCCCCGCTATATACTCCAGGTTGTATAGCTCTTTCTGTTGTTCTTCCTGAAGTTCTGTTGGTGAATTTCTCTAGGATCTCAAACCTGCAGAGGATTCTTTAGAGAAGGAGGAAATAACTTGATAATAGGGAGCCAACCTGTGGAATGGTGAAATGGATGATGGGAGAGGGCCAAGAATCGATGGAGGGCTGGAGGAAGAAAGGGTCTACTGGAGTAAGAGGCTAAAATGATAAAGAAAACAAACCAGCGATATACTGAAGATGAAGAATAGGAAGTAGGAGGCGAGGGATAGAATGAACATTTTAGACTCTATATTTTGTCAAGAAGTGGATAATCCAAATGTGCAGGAATTGCTTTGAGCAGTATATCATGAAGGCCATTCATTCTATCGTGCTAATTCTGGATCATTGGTACAACTATCTAATAAATCCCATTGTTTCATGCAATTAATTGTGTGTGTGTGTTTTCCCCCTCTAGCATTGACCCAATTCTCCTTTTGAAAACTAAAGCTGATTCTACTTTAACAACTCTTGTAGGCCTGTGGAACTCTGCAGTTATTTTTCAAGATGTTTCCTGAAAGCATCTTGAAATCACAAAATGGTAACATTGCAGGCAGCCATTCAGCCTTCAGAGCACGTACTAACACTTGCCCTTGTGTATTTTATTTATTCGAGTACCAAATCGGCCGCCTCCAAGGTTGTTAGTGCGATCCACATATCAATCACTTCCCTCTGATGTGGTTGCCAGTCCAATAAACCTGCCTCAGGATATTTATCTTTCCACCAAGGGAAGCAGTCCTTTCTGCTTACGCTAGCAGAATCCCTCACAGTTTTGAGTACCTCTACAACATCTCTCAACCTTCTCGACAGGGGAAGAGGAGAACAATCCCACCTTTTGGGTGGGTATCCATTTCACTGCTGACTGTGCTTCCAAATTCTATGCTGTCCGGGACTGTTGTAATTGTTCAATCCATGTACAAATATAATTAATATATTCTGTGAAAATCAGAGGTCTCAAAACTGACATCAAGTGGCTTCGTCTTGTTCCTAACTCTTCCTGCTGATACTTCTGTTGTTTGTCCTCTTGAAACTGACCTCTAATACAACCTTTCATGATTTTGAACATCTGCAAAATGTCCTCAAACCACTGTTCAAATGAGAACAACATCCAACTTTCATAATTGAGCACTTAACCTAAGTTTTCTTCACTGGAAACTATCTTCTGCCTTCTCTTCAAGATTTGGTGCATGCACCATTTTGCTGTAAAGGACCGACAATGACTTTTGGCTATCCTTGCCTCACTCCAGCCCCCCACCCAGTAAAATTTTTCTGCCCTCAATACTACCTGTTATACCTGTAGTTGTGGTGCTCTCTGAGCATTGAATCTCTAATGATCACTGCAGCTTGCAGCCTAACACTGCCGTGGAGATGTCCTAAAATGCACTGTCCAGGGCTTTTGTTACCCTTGTTTGCAGTGAGCTAAACATCTTTTTGCCAAGGTCAAACTCAGCGAGAATTCTGCAATGTTGCTTCCTATCCTGTTGGATGGCCATTCTGTAATAATGTTCCTGAACCTTTCCCAGAAACTTCCTCCTTCCTGTCAGTCACGCAGCAATCATCGGATCCCCAAGCTTCAGACACTAATGGTTGAGTTACAGCAACTAGTTGAACTTTTTGTGGAGATGGTTATCTAAAACTGGCAGAATCATCGATTATCATGCTAACTTTGTTGTGTTTGTAGCAATTACCAGCCTATACAAGCAAGAGGAAATCTGCAGATGCTGGAAATACTTTATACTTATTCTTTATACTTTATTGTCACCAAACAATTGATACTAGAGCGTACAATCATCACAGTGATACTTGTTTCTGTGCTTCGCGCTCCCTGAAGTACAAATTGAAATAAATATAATAAAAATTTTAACTATAAATCATGATTAGAAAATAGAAAAGGGAAAGTACGGTAGTGCAAGTCAGGTCCGGATATTTGGAAGGTACGGCCCAGATCAGGGTCAGAATCTGTTCAGCAGTCTTATCACAGTTCGAAAAAAGCTGTTCCCAAATCTGGCCGTATTAATCCTCAAGCTCCTGAACCTTCTCCTGGAGGGAAGTGGGACAAAAAGTGTGTTGGCTGGGTGGGTCTTGTCCTTGATTGTCCTGGCAGCACCGCTCCGACAGCGTGTGGTGTAAAGTGAGTCCAAGAATGGAGGATTGGTTTGTGTGATGTGCTGGGCTATATTCACAATCTTCTGCAGCTTCTTCTGGTCTTGGACAGGACAACTTACATACCAGGTTGTGATGCACCCTAGAAGGATGCGTTCTACGGTGCACCTATTAAAAATTGGTGAGGGTTAGGGGACAGCCCAAATTTCTTCAGCTTTCTCAGGAAGTAAAGGCACTGGTGAGCCTTCTTGGCAGTGGACTCTGCTTGGTTAGGTCAGGTCATTTATGATATTTGTGAAAATCCAAGCAACACATACAAAATGTTGGAGGAACTCAGCAGGCCAAGTAGCATCTATGGAAAAAATGCACAGTCAGATGTTTCGGGCTGAGTTCCTCCGACATTTTGTGTATGTGTAGCTTATACAAGCATCTATTTATTGTTGCATAATTGGGACAAAAATGGCTTAGCAAGCGAGAAATGGATTGTGAAGAGACATTCCAGAGTTTAAGGCTGAAAGCAGCTTAATTAAGAGGACATAAGAAGCTGGGTGGGAAGAACACAGGATCTAGTTTCACTGTAGACCAATGTGTGTCTGTGTTTTTGTCTGATCTGTTACCCGGGGGACATTGTGGGGCTAGAGAACTGATGGGAAAGGAGAGGCTGAATAATCATTGCAGTTTGTTTGAGATGAAACATGAAATTGATTGTTTTGGAGAAGATGTTGGGAGCCTGAAACTGCAGGACATTTCCTTATAAATCTATTTTACTACTCCCCCCAAAGTCCCTTTCTCCTTTATGCTCACCTCATTACCCTACCTCTTTCCCCTCCCAACCCTCACCTTCTGTCCATCACCCCTCCTCATTTCTTCCCCTTTATTCAATACTCCACCATCCTCTCCTTCAGACTCCATCCTCATCAGTCTTTTGTCACTCCCTCCTATCACCTCTCAGCTTCTGGAAATCATTCCCACTCTCTTATCACCTCTCAGCTTCTGAGATCGTCCCTCATCTGGATCCACCGATAAGTCGCCACCTCTTGCTCCACCCCGTCCTCTAACTTTTTGTATCAACTGTCACTCCTCAGTCCCGATGAAGGGACTTGATGCAAAACGTCACTTATTCATTTACCCCTTATATGTACTGCCTGTCCAGCTGGGTTCCTCCAGCAAATTGTTTGTTGCTCCAGACTTTCAGTATCTGCAGTCACGTGTCTCCATTTTCACGCTGGTTTTGTTTGAATGTTGTCAGAATAATCAATGTTCAAGTCTGGTTGGTGGCAAGAACTCTCCATCCATATTTATTGAGTACTAGAGACAGGCTGCGTGCTCCTTGTCCAATGCTCCTGATTATTATGCACTGGAGATTTACAGTTATTGATTACATTATCAGATAGTAATAGATTATTGAGTAATTAAACTTGTGCTTACAGTTATTGTTAACTAATTTTCATGTGTTACTGCCGCTTATTCATTTGATGGGAATTATTGTGGCGGTCATGGTTATTGATTCAGCAGAAGGAGATGTCTGTCCTGTGATGTTTTTGTTTGTAGGTGGTCCTTGCCCAACCCAGAATACTACACACTGCGTTATGCTGACGGGACTCAGCTATACATCACTGAGAAGGTCAGTACACTGACATCTCCATCTGCACAATTTTACATCGTCCCTTCTGCGTGATTTCCTTCAGTGACTTGGTTACGATCATTGCCTCGGCAATGAATGGAAGGCTCCCACTGTTACTTCGATGTAGCATCCGGCTCTTTTTTAATTGCTCCCAGTCCTGATCATCAATCTTCTGCAGGAAACAAAATAAAAATTAATTGCTGTCATTTTTAAATTCTTGGGATTTGCTTTTTTTTTCTCCCTTTCATCTTCTCTAGACTCGTAATGAAATCAAAAATGGGACAATTCTGCGGCTGGCTATTTCTCCGGTGAGTATTTCTGGTGCTGAAGACTCAGTTGATCAGAGTTGGCAACATTGAGGGGCAATTTAGGGTCACATCAGACTGGAGCGACAATGGTCTTGAAGCACATTTGATGTTGGGCCTCAAGTATCATTTAAATGAGGCCCATGCATTCCTAGATGCTTTGTCTTTGTTCCCGGGTAACTTGGCTTGGAAAAGGATTTCTACTTTGGTTCCATTGTTGGCAAGCTTTTTGACGATTTTTTCCAAGTAATTGTGATTCCAAATTAGATTTATCAAGTCAGCGATGCCGTTGGAAACTGGGTAAAACTCCACCCTTAGTTCACAAGAATCAAATTGAAAGTGACTAGTGTCGCTTCTGGAAGGCTGAAACTGTCAAAAGATTAAGGAACAAGTTCAGTATTGTACATTGTGCCTGTGTTGAAGGGACAGATTATAGTTGGAGCAGCTGAAATGTTGCCAGAATCTATTCTTGTTGACAGACCATGTGAGGACAGGATTAGATGTGCTGCGATTGTCACTGCACATCATTCAAGAGTCTGTTAATAACAGTAGGGACTTGTGGGTGAAGGCCAACAAGAATGAGACCTTAAGCTTACAGATTGGTAGGAATCGGTGGGTTTGCTTCCTCAAGGGCAGAGTTGGCAAGGATAGGAAGAGATAATACAACTGTTTGCGTAGCTTTTTATGTGTAGAATGCAGACTGAAGTGTTAAAGTTACAATAAGGTGCAAAGCCTTAACAAGGTGGATGGAGGTCAGGAGTTCATCTTATAGTCAGGGACTATTTAATAGTTTTATAACGGCCGGTAGAAGCTGTCCACAACACTGGTGATATGGGCTTTCAGTCTCGGATATGTTCTGCCAGATAGGAGGGGAGAGAAGAGAGAATGTCAAAGGTGGGTGTTGGCTGCTTTACCGAGGCAATGAGGGGAAGACAGAGTTCGTGGAAGGGAGTTCGTGGAAGAGTCTGTCAACTCTGGAGGATGTCCCAGAGTTCCCGGGACATGCAGATCCTCGTGGTTCTGGGCAGGGCAGTTACCATAGCGAGCCACAGCGCATCTGGATAGAACGCTTTCTCTGGTGTTGTCAGTAAAAATCGGAGAGGGTCAAACAGGACATGCCAAATTTCTTTAGCCACCTGAGGAAGCAGAGATGCTGAGGCTCTTTATATTATCTTGTGTAAATGGTAAGAAGTTGCAGAGCTCGATATGCTGAGAGATCTGGGTCTCCTAGTGCATGATTTTAAAAAAATTGGCATGCAAGTACTGCAAATAATTGAGAAAGGTAACAATGTTTTTGAGTGCAAGAAAAACTGAATAAAAAAACAAGGAGGATAGGCCTCATTTACGCATGGTATTTGTGAGACTGTATCTGCAGCACTGCGTAGAGTGTTGGTTTCCTTATTTAAGGAAGGTCATTGACTCAATAGAAGCAGTTCTGCAATTTACCAGACTAATACGGAGAATGGGCAGGTTACCTTTTAAGAAGAGATTAGACAGGCCAGGCATACCTGTGGTGGTTGAGAAAAGTGAGTGCTATTTGAATGAGGCATAAAAGATTTCGAGGAGTCTTCATGAAGAAGATGTGGGGAGGGTATTTCTACTTGTACTAGGAAACGCTGGTTAAAAATAAGGGATTACTCATTTGACAGATAAAACAAAAATATTTCAGGCTTAAGTGTCTTCAGTACTTTCTTCCGGAAAGGTGGCCGAAGCGGAGCTTTAGAATATTTTTGAGGCAGAGGATGGATAGCTTTTTAATAAGCAAGGGGATGAGAGGTTACAGCAGGTAAGAATACAGAGCTCAGGTTACAGCCGGGTTGGCCATTAAGTGGATAGGCTGAGGAATCTTGTGTCCCACTTCTAGTTCATGTCTCATTGAAGGGGCAGAGTAATCAGAGGGTGCGTGGTTGATATTTTATCTTGCTGAATTTGATTTAGTAAAGTGTCATTAACAGACTGTTTGGGGATTGTGCAAAGCCCTAACCTGACCGTTGTTTGCAGAACCGAGCAGCCCGCCAGCTGCTGGAGAGGATCCAGTCCTCGTGCCTGGACTCGCGGCTCGACGCTTTGAAGGAACTGGCCAAGCTGTCAGCTGATGCCACTTTTGCCACTGAATTTATCAACATGGAAGGGATTTTTATCCTCATGTTGCTGGTGGAGAGTGGAACCAAGTGAGTTCCTAGTTTTTCTTTAACTTGGTATTTGTGAAGTAGAAATATCAGTGGGTGGACCAGTTATTTGGAGAAGTTGGTGAACTTCGTTCATTCAGAAGCATCTGAGGGAAGATGTTAGATGGGGAAATTGTAGTTAATAAGAGGAATGTTTTGATTTTGTTTCTATATACATTATTTATGTTATATACATGTAGTTATCTGACAATAAACTTGATTGAAGTATGGACTTGTAACCACATGATACAGATATGAAATTATTGACAAATGAAAGAGACTCAGGAAATTACACAAATTAAAGTGCTATGGTATGGTCTTATAATTTGCAAGGTACTGTCTGAAAGGGGTATTAAACTTTGATTCAGCAGTAATTTTCGAAAGGGAAATGGGTAAATACCAAAGAATGAACTGAACTCTGGGAATTTGGAACGATGTAACTCAAAGGCTAAACATTACCTCCTTGAAAGAGCAGAGGTTGTGGAATATGTTTTGCACTGTACAAGTCCATGGTATAAAATAGGTATGGTAGCATGTCAGGCCATCTTTTCTCTCCATTATGCCATGGTCCTCAATGCCTTGAGTCACCATAGAGAGCACACACCAGCTGGTTTTTGTGCTCATTGCCTGTCAAGCCAAAGAGACATAGGAGCTGAATGAGGCCATTCAGCCCCTTTGAGTCAGCTCCACTATTCGATCATAGTTGATTGTCAAGGAAAACCTTGCCTTGTCGATGTAAAGGCAAACCTTTCTTTGCCTTTGCCCTGTAATGGCCCTTCTTGCATCGCAGTACCCAGCTTCCTGACCATTTGAAACCAGCCATGCTGAATCCTGTACATCATTCAGTGGCTTTCACGCACTAACTGAAATCACTGACAGTTCTGTTAATCAACCCAGTGCTTTCTAATAGCAGGCCAGCTTCCCACAGTTGCTACCTGAATCTGATGTTCACAGTCATACTCATTAACAATCTTCGAAGCGTGAACTCTGAGCAGATCCATCTTGGGAAAAATGAAGAGAGCCATGGCATTGTTCCTTCAAGCCATGCTTACCGTGACAAGGGAGTTGATACTCTATAATGTATTGTGAAAAATATTGCGAAGTGCAGGAAAGCCATTCTGCGTTAACCATGACAATATTGGCTAGATCTTTAGAGAAGCAGTATAGTTTTTGATTTGTGGATGAATTGCCTGTTTCTCCTTTCTGCCCTGTTCTAATATCAAGTATCCTCATTTACCTCCTTTGTCCATCACTTCAAGCAACTTGCTGGATAAATTCAGGTAAATGATGCTCTTGTGTGAAACTATCAAGACATGCTTGGCTGATTGCTTCATCCTCATTGGATAACCACTTGTGCCAACATTAAACTGAGTTGTGTTGCTTTATAGGTAATTGGTAGCCATTACCATGTTAAGCAGTGTGACATTAACAATCATGTCCTTTGGTAAATCAGACCTCCTTCACACCATCTTGAAGTGTAATGGACCTGGTCATCTCCTGCTGATTGGTCTTGGTTGTTGGTTAATTTTCCTATCCAGACCCTAGGGTGTTCCTTGTGGCTGTATTGCCTTTAATTATCTGAAAGGTCGTCAGTAACATGAGATCATCTTGTTTCTTTCATGAGCATTCAAATTGGCCTATTACATAGGTAACTGAACAGGTTGAGCATTGCCTGGGCAGTGTATTCTCAAGTTAGCTGTTGATTGGACAGTACTGTATTATGTACAGTATGATTGGCTGTGATGGCATCATGGAGTGGTACAGCATGAATACAGGCCCTTCAGCCCATTGAGTCTGTGATGGCCACTGTGTGTCTCTTTATTCTAATCCTGATTTATTCCCCACACCTCAACTCTTCTTGGATTCTAGCACCCACTTACACAAGGGTCAACTTATAGCGCCAAATTAACCTAAAACCTGAACCGCTTTGGGACGTGGGGGGAAATGGGAACACATAGAGGATGTGCAACTTTCACGCAGCCAGCATCTGAGGCCAGGATTGAACCTGAGTCATTGTGCTCCTTTGCATCCCTGACCTCGTAATGCAGATCTCCAAGACGAGCGGTTTGTAATCAAATAGCTTTCTATCAGCAGGCAAATTGGATGCTGTGAGCAGTCTAATAAACATTGGTGGTCCATCAGAGCTGAACTCAATGATTTCTAATTAGTCATTGGCTTAATGAATTGAAGTGTGATTTGGCCAGGTTGGTAGACATGGGGAAATTATTTCCTGTAAAGAAGAGATCAAACCAAAAGGGAGAGTGGAGAAAGTAATGGAGATCTCTCCCAATGCACCCCACCCCCCAACCAAGTATCTGGGGAATGAATTGGAAGTTCCAAGACTGATGGGTGATGGATGCTTTGAAGGATATGGTACTGAGCCACAGTTGAATTGACTGATGGAGCAGAATGCGAGACTTTCACTCCTATCTTCTTGTCACCAGAGACATGCGAGCTTTTTGCCTAAAGAGAAGCTGATCTCTCTGTACCTGCTCACATCACCTTAACTAATTTACTTTTGTCTCCTTACCTGAAAAAGAGGATAGACCTGCGAAGGAGGAAGTGCGGAAAAGGATCTCCTGACATGTTGTGGGGATGGCAGGTCTGCATTATGGGGAGAGATCAAGTTGGCTAGGCATTATCGGAGAATGAGCGATCTCGTTGAAATGTACAAAATTCTTGCTGGACTCAACAGGCTGAATAGAGAGACAATGTTTCCCCTGATTGAGGAGTCTAGAACTTGGAATCACAGACTTAGAATAAGTGATAAGCTATTTAGGACACGAAATGGTAAATCTTTGGAATTCTCTCCTGGCAGAAGTTGTGGATGCTCAGTCACTGAGCTCATTCAGAACTGAAGCTGATAGATTTCTCAACTTTTGAGGCGTCAAGGGTCTGGGAGTGGCCCAGCAAATTGGTGTTTACGGTGGAGAATCTGCTGTGAACTTACAAAATGGCAGAACAGGCTAATCCTGCACTCCACTCCCATCCGCCAAAATGCTAAAGCATCTGCCTCCCTTCATCACATTGTAGACCATGACTGAGGTTGGCTAATGTAGTACCTGCCTAATACAGGTCTTACCTGCATGGACTAGTATCTCCTCTGGATATTACATTTTTACATTTGGGTTTTCGGGAGGGTCCACAGATTGGTGAAGGTTGTCTGATTTCCACAAAGGACGGTGTGATTACTGATGTTGCTTTCATTCACCAATGCAAAACGTTGGGGGACACTGCACCCTACTGGATTTTTGTGTGTGATATTTGACCTATCTGTGCATGTTTCCTTGCAGTTTTGGGGAAATGCTGGCCTTCACGCTGACAGCCTTCCTGGAGCTCATGGACCACGGCATCATCTCCTGGGATATGATCTCCACTGCTTTCATCAAACAGGTCAGAGGGGAGGAAGTGAGCAGGAGATGAAGGAATTGTTCATTGGGCTAGCTTCCTGTTCAAGAATCACTTTGCCCTATGCTTCATATGTCGTTAATCAGACACTGCAGGATTAATTACTGGCTGTCCTATTGGTGACATGATAGTTAATTCTTTTGTTGGAAGAAAAGATTTATATTTCATGTCTTGTATTATCCTAGTATATAAAATAGTGTTCTACAGCTAATGAATACTTTTGAAGTGCTGTCATTGCTTTAGTGCAGGAAACATGGCAGCCGTTATATCCAGCAAGCTCCACGATTGGTTGCCTAGCAGTGACACTAGTTGAAATTTGAACACTAATGAGAAGCATCAATGTACAACTTTCAGATAGTGTCATAATGCGGTGCCACGTGAGGCTGTGGGGTCCTTTACTCTTTACTGGGAGCAACGGACCCCATACTTGGCATCACCTTAACGTGCTTCAGAGTGGAGCTGGAGTTCTCTGCCACGTGGTGTGACTTTTACCGCAGTAAGGCAAGACTGCTGTTTAACCAGGGCAGGCATTTAACTTTTCTAATTTCATGTCAATTCTGACATTTTAAAAGACAAGACTGGTTAGAATCTTCCAGCAGCTCTTGCACCAGGCTTTGGGGTCTTACTGTTACTCCCTGGGAGTGCATTCAATTGGGGATTTAATATCTTTCTCAGAAGCAGGTATTTCTTTACTCCCCAGAAGGATTGGAAGGGAGATTAGGAAAAAGCGTTTTCATACGGAGGTTGTAAAGGTCTGGAACCCATTGCCCAGAGTGGTGGTGAAGGCAGAGCTCTTCTCACATTTAAACAGGACTTGGATATGTACTTGGGAAAACATGACCTTGAGGACTACAAACTTCGTGCTGGAGGACGGCTGTTCAGGCATGATGGGTGGTATCGAAATTCTAAGTAACTTTGTTATCGAGGTGCGTAGATGTCACCATACACTACTCTGAAGTGCATTTTCTTGCAGGCATTCACAATAGATGCAGAGAAACAGGACAATCAATGAAAAACTGCACACAACGATGGACCGACAACCGATGTGCATATACTGTAAGAAAACAATGTGAAATTACAAATAAGTAACAGTGAGAAGACGAGTTGTAGAGTCCATGGGTCGTGGTGGTGAGGTTTCTGGTTCAAGGTGAGCCCTGTGGCAGTGGAAGGGAAGCTGTGGCAGTAAAGCCACTGATTGTCAATCGTAGGCCACTGAACTGCCTTGTTAGAGGTGTGCAATGCCTGAAACTTGGTGATACATATGTTACTTGCAGCTTATCACTCACTACCTGAGTCCTCGTCAGGTATTGGTCCACGGGCTGCTCCATTCGCTGTAGAGTTGTGATTGGAATTGAATGTCACGCAATTATCAGTGAACATCCTCACTTCTGACCGTATGACAGAGTGCAGTCGTTGAAGACGGGCCTGGGACTGCAGTCCTGCATTTGTGTCCTAGGTCTACGTTGATTCAACTTTAACAATCCCACTTCCGTTTTTACTCGCGGTGTAATGCCAGCTCACGTAGAGCTCATTGATTTCAGGTTTGCTGGTCCACTTTGATGCCACACATGGTCAAAGGTTGTGCCAAGGGCAGTCACTCCCACCTCATCCCTGAATTCGATCTTTGTTTGAAGAGGTCCTGACGAAGTTCAGCCTGGAACTAGAGAGCAGGGTTATTGGTGAGTTAACGATGCTTGAGGGTAGATTTGATTGAGCAGTAGTCAGTCAGATTGGATGTGGACTGAGTATAACTGGGCAATCTTTCCCATTGTCAGGTGGTTGTAATTGTGCTGGAACAGATGTAAAGGGGCTGGGCAAGAGAGAAGGAGACAAGCCAACCCATACTTGCAGCCAATGGACTGGATGAAAAAGCAGGCGTCCTTTGCTTTTGTTCTTAATGCCAAGTGCCCAGAGGAATGTCTCTGGAACAATGAAACGGGTTACAGGTTTGTAGGATTTGCTGGCCCTGTAGTTCACTCCTATAAGTTTTCTAGTGTGAAGGTGAGAGCCTTTACATTGGTGCTTGTCAGAAACACACTGAGTCTCAGCAATTTGCAGAACGGTAAACTTTATTTTTCGAGTCTGCAGAGTCGGACCCAACCAGCTCCTGCTAGATTGAGTGCCGAATTACACTTTGCACAGTTTTTTATACCCTACTTGTTTACGACTTTGTGAGTTGCACCCATGTGAGGTGCAGACATTCTTCCTTAATCTCATTACAAAATTACAAATGTGATTACCCTTTGGCCCACTTATCAGCCTCAGCGCATTTTGACCGTTATTGTTCAACCGTTAAGCATGTCTTCCCGTTACCCGTATCGCTTCTTTAATCAGCAAGCTATTGTTTCATCCTCATTTTGCAAATTGGTTTATACGTTGCCCTGCAAGTTGCTTTGCACGCTCTTTCTGTGTCAGCACATTCTAAATGGACTCCTTAAGTTCCGTCTTTAATTTAATCATTTCTCTCAGTGCTGAAGGAGGTTGCATCTTTAATGTATCCAGCCTTGGCATGGGCAATGCAGAGGCTATGAAAGTTGCCGATCTCCCTTAAGGCTGACAATGAACACCCAGCAGGAGAAAGTGTGACCAATCTTCCTCCAAACAACAGAAGCTCAAAATGCCGATGCTAACACTGCCTCAGAGCTCCCGACTGCGTTGTGGGGGAAGGGAATGCTAGCTGAAATTTGGGAAAGATTATCCACAGAAAGCTTAAACCAGCTCCATTTGGAATGCATTCATCAGCTAAGATAAATGAAGCCTTTGGAGAATAAAGCTGATTAATTGTATTGTTGGTTTGACAGCCAGAAGTGGTTTTGTGTCTGAGCAAATGGGACCAATGAAGGAATTGCCGTGATTAAATATTTAACCTTAAAGGTTTCTAATTCCTTCCAACTCTAATCCCTGACACAAAGGGTTATTGAGCCGGGAAGCAAGTCCAGACTCCCTGCCCTCTGGGAAAATTCCAGTGTTAGCTTCAGCCAAAAGAACCCTTTCCCACAGACATTGAACACAGAGAGCCAGTGAGTTAACCCCTTTTATGCTGTGCCCTTCCTGCTGCCCGGAGCACGTGTGGTCTAGTGCTGTTTGCTGACTTTTTGCCACACACTTTCTAAAAATGTGAGGGAGAAAATAGTAATGCTGGACAATTGCACTAAACAGAGAATCAGCTGGAATTATAGATCTGTTCACATGCGAAAACAGGCTTCGGATGTAAAAACTTGGTAAGAAATTACTTAAGAGTTAAAACAAGATGAGAAGTGATTCAGAGTAAGTACCAAACAAGGCAAAATCTGTAGATGCTGGAAATCCGAGCAACACACACAAAATGCTGGAGGAACTCAGCAGGCCAGGCAGCATCCATGAAAAAAGTACAGTCGACATTTCGTGCCAAGACCCTTCTGCAGGACTGCAGGGGGGAAAAAAAGATGAGTTGACTTTAAAAACACAAAATGCTGAATTCACTAATGAGTTGACTTTAATGGTTGGGGGGAGGGGAGAGAGAAACACAAGGTGAAAGGTGAAACTGGGAGGGGGAGGGATGAAGTAAAGAGCTGGGAAGTTGATTGGTGAGAGAGATACAGGACTGGAGAAGGGGGAGTCTTGATAGGAGAGGGCAAAAGGCCATGGAAGTAAGAAAAGGGGGGAATGAGCGCCAGAGGGAAGTGATGGACAGGCAAAGAGATGAGGTGAGAGAGGGAAAAGGGATGGGGAATGGTGAAGAGTCGGGGAGGGGTGTCTTGCCAGAAGTTCGAGGTTCATGCCATCAGTTTTGAGGCTATTTAGATGAACTATAAGGTGTTGTCCCTCCAACCTGACTGTGGCTCCATTGTGACAGTAAGGGGAGGCAATGGATTGACGTATCGGAATGGGAAGTGGAATTAAAATGGGTGGCCACTGGGAGATCCAGTTTCTTCCGGCGGCTGGAGCATAGGTGTTCGGTGAAGCAGTCTCCCTATCTACATTGGGTGACACCGATATACAGGAGACCATATCCAGAGCACCACACGCAGTATATAACCTCAATGGACTCAGAGGTGAAGTGTCGCTTCACATAGAAGGACTGGTAGTGAGTGAATGGTAGTGAGTGAGGGGGGCAGTTGTAGCACTTATGCGCTTGTAAGGATAAGTGCCAGGAGGGAGATCAGTGGGGAGGGACGAATGGACAAGGGAGTTGAGTAGGGAGCCGTCCCTTTGGGAAGCTGGAAGTTGGGGGGGGGGGTGGTTGGGGAATGTGCTTGATGGTGGGATCCCAATGGAGATGGCCTCCCTCTGGTGCTCCTCCCCTTTTTCTTTCTTCTGTGTCCTTCTGTCCTGTCCTATTAGATTCCCCCTTCTCCACTCCTGTATCTTTTTCACCAATCAACTTCCCAGATCTTTACTTCACCCCTCCCCCTCCCAGTTTCACCAATCACCTTGTGTTTTTTTTCTCCCCTTCCCCCATCTTTTAAAACAACACCTCATCTTTTTTTCTTTCCAGTCCCACTGAAGGGTTTTGGTCCAGAACATCGACTGTACTTTTCTCCATTGATGCTGCCTGGCCTGCTGAGTTCCTCCAGCATTTTGTGTGTGCGTTGCTCCAGAGTAAATACCACTCACTTTGAAGGAACTGAGCAAATCTGCAAGGAGTGCTGCCACACAGAAACAGCATCCATCACCGGGACCCCCACCATCCAGGCCATGCTGTCTCGGCTGCCAGTGGGAAGGAGGTACAGGAGCCACACTCCAGCTTCAGAAACAGTTATTACTCTCCAACCAACCGGCTCCTGAACCAGCGGGATAACATCATTCAAGTGAACAGTGGACTGACTCCACGACCTATAGACTCACTTTCAAGGACTTTACATCTCATGGTCTCAGTATTATTTACGCACTTATTATATTTGCACAGTTTGTCTTCTTTTGCACATTGGTTGTTTGTCGGTCTCGGTGTGTAGTTTGACATTGATTCTACTGTATTTCTTTGTCCTACTGTGGATGCCTGCATGCCGATGAATCTCAGTAGTATACGTAAAGTACTTATTAATAATTTACTTTGAAATTTGATTGTGAATAATTTTTGCATATTGTAGAGGAAGAACAAATTTTAAAACTTAATTAACATGTCTGTACATCTGTGATCCATTCACACTCTCTGTTCAATGTACAATATCAACCTACTTGCTCGTGTTCACCAGCTCATGATTCCTCCAGTCGATAGGGTGGGATGGGAGCTGTCTTTCAGGCCCCAATGCTCCACTGGGCTTATGGGTAACTGCTCCTCTTCTCTCTTCATTTCTGTCTGCTGATTTCAGAATTTCACTCTGTACACATTTTAAATTTTTATTGCAGAATCAAACCCTTTAATGGGATCAGTATGAGGATCCAGGAGGCCTGAAAGGCCCTAAATTGTAGGGAAGTTAAAACCTGCTTGGTTCTGTGCCTCTCCTTCGAGGAAAAACTGTGTGGGCATATGGTTAAATGTTTTATATCAGTAGATCCCTCCTCTCACTCCTTGCCGATTCTGCTTACATCGTGGTGTGTGGCAGCATTTTTCAGGCCAAGGAGGAGGAGTTAAGCTTTGAAATAGGCAGGAACAAAAAAACTTGCAGGAAAAAGCAATCAAGTACTCCTGAGCAGATGTGTATTGGTGGTGTGTTTATTCTTTGCCATTGACTTCATCCCATGCCCCTTCCTTTGTATGTTTTTTTTGCCCCTCATTTGCAGGTATCCACACCCTGAGGTTTTCTTTCTGTACCCCTTGCCTTACCCCTTGCATAATTCCCAACTTTCTCTTATGGTTTCCTTCTCATTCTCCTCTGTGTTCTCTTCCATGTGCTCTCCATCCTCCTATCTGTCTTGTTCTGCCAGTTTTTCTGTCAGCGTTGGTAGCTCCATCCTGCTGTGTTGTGTGCACGGCCATGGGAATCTTTGGAAGGTGCAAGCCTCCCTGTCATTAGCATGCTACAGCAGAGTGCTGAGATTTACAGGTTCGATGTCACGCAATGGGAACGTGCTACATGTTTTAATTAACTTCAGCCCTGCCTCTTCTAATTAGTGCTTACAAGCTGTGGCTGATGATTGCTGTGAATTGGTGCTCCTGGATTTCAGCCTGTAATAATTTATTGATTTTATTTTGGTGGGGTGGTGCAGAAAGAACGGAACATGCATTGATGTGAATACCACTGGTGTGTTACAAGCGAAAGATGAGCGAGTCACAAAGCCCAATGGTCTGCTTCTTGAAAGTGGACACAGTACTGTGGAGCCCGTGTTGTCTGCTAGGGTCAGGTGTCTCAGCCAAGCAGCACTTCCTTCAACATGTCAGTCCATGGCCTCCTCTACTGTCACGGTGAGGCCACGCTCAGGTTGGAGGAGCAACACCTTATATTCTGTCTGTGTAGCCTCCAACCTAATGGCATGAACATTGATTTCTCAAACTTACGGCTATTGCCAACCCCCCCCCCCCATCTCATTCACCATTCCTGTTTCCCTTTCTCAGCTTATCTCCTTGCATGCCCATCACCCAGTAGTAACCAGGACATCACGGAGCAGATATGGAAACAGATTCTGGAAAGCTGTAATAATAACAGGGTTGTCTTGGTGGGAGATTTAATTTCCTAAATATTGATTGGCATCTCCCTAGAGCAAGGGGTTTAGACAATAGACAATAGGTGCAGAAGTAGACCATTCGGCCCCTCGAGTCTGCACCGCCATTCTGAGATCATGGCTGATCATTCACTATCAATACCCAGTCCCTGCCTTGTCCCCATATCCCTTGATTCCCCTATCCATCAGATATCTATCCAGCTCCTTCTTGAAAGCATCCAGAGAATTGGCCTCCACCGTCTTCCGAGGCAGTGCATTCCACACCTCCACAACTCTCTGGGAGAAGAAGCTCTTCCTCAACTCTGTTTTAAATAACTGACCTCTTATTCTCAATCCATGCCCTCTGGTACTGGACTCTCCCAACATCTGGAACATATTTCCTGCCTCAATCCTATCAAATCCTTTAATTATCTTAAACGTTTCAATCAGATCCCCTCTCAATCTCCTCAATTCCAGCGTGTGAATGGGGATGAGTTTAGATGGGGAGGAGTTTGTTAGGTGTGTTGAGGAAGGTTTCGTGACACAGTATGTAGATAAGCCTACAGGAGGAGAGGCTGTACTTCATCTGGTATTGGGAAATGAACCTGGTCAGGTGTCAGATCTCAGTGGAGAGAATTTTGGAGATAGTGATCACAATGCTATCTCCTTTACCATAACATTGAAGAGGGATAGGAACGGACAAGTTAGGAAGGCGTTTGATTAGAGTAAGGGGAAATAAGAGTCTATTAGGCAGGAACTTGGAAGCATAAATTGGGAACAGATGTTCTCAGGGAAATGTAAGGAAGAAATGTGGCAAAAGTTCAGGGGATATTTGCGTGGAGTTCTGCATAGGTATGTTCCAATGAAACAGGGAAAGGATGGTAGGGTACAGGAACCGTGGTGTACAAAGGCTGTTGTAAATCTAGTCAAGAAGAAAAGAAGAGCTTATGAAAGGTTCAAAAGACTAGGTAATGATTGAGATCTAGAAGATTATAAGGCTAGCAGGAAGGAGCTTAAGAATGAAATTAGGAGAGCCAGAAGGGGCCATGAGAAGGCCTTGGCAGACAGGATTAAGGAAGACCCCAAGGCATTCTACAAGTATGTGAAGAGCAAGAGGATAAGACATGAGAGGATAGGACCAATCAAATGTGATAGTGGAAAAGTGTATATGGAACCAGAGGAGATAACAGAGGTACTTAATGAATACTTTACTTCAGTATTCACTACAGAAAAGTATCTTGGCAATTGTAGGGATGACTTACAGTGGACTGAAAGGCTTAAGCATATATACATTAAGAAAGAGGATGTGCTGGAGCTTTTGGAAAACATCGAGTTAGATAAGTCACCAGGACCTGATGAGTTGTACCCCAGGCTACCTGTGGGAAGTGACGGAGGTGATCGCTGAGCCTCTGGCAATGATCTTTGTATCATCAGTGGGGACAGGAGAGGTTCTGGATGACTGGAGGATTGCGGATGTTGTAGCCTTATTCAAGAAAGGGAGTAGAGATAGCCCAGGAAATTATAGAGCAGTGAGTCTTACTTCAGTTGTTGGTAAGTTGATAGAGAAGATCCTGAGAGGCAGGACTTATGAACATTTGGAGAGGCATAATATGATTAGGAATAGCTTTGCCAAGGGCAGGTTGTGCCTTACGAGCCTGATTGATGAAGGTAGAGCAGTAGATGTAGTGTATATGGATTTCAGCAAGGCATTTGACAAGGTACCCCATGCAAGGCTTATTGAGAAAGTAAGGAGGCATGGGATCCAAGGGGATCTTGCTTTGTGAATCCAGAATTGGCTTGCCCACAGAAGGCAGAGTGGTTATAGATGGGTCATAATCTGCATGGAGGTCGATGACCAGTGATGTGCCTTGGGGATCTGTTCTGGGATCCCTACTCTTCGTGATTTTTATAGATGACCTGGATGAGGAAGTGGAGGGATGGGTTAGTAAATTTACTGATGACACAAAGGTTGGAGGTGTTGTGGATAGTGTGGAGGGCTGTCAGAGGTTACAGTGGAATATTGATAGGATGCAAAACTGGACTGAGAAGTGACAGATGGAGTTCAACCCAGATAAGTGTGAAGTGGTTCATTTTGGTAGGTCAAGTATGATGGCAGAATATAGTATTAATGGTAAGACTCTTGGCATTGTGGAGGATCAGAGGGATCTTGAGGTCCAAATCCATTGGACTCTCAAAGCTGCTGTGTAGGTTGATTCTGTGGTTAAGAAGGCATACAGTGCATCGGCCTTCATCAATTGTGGGATTGAGTTTAGGAGTCGAGAGGTAATGTTACAGCTATATAGGACCCTGGTCAGATCCCACTTGGAGCACTGTGCTCAGTTCTGGTCGCCTCACTACAAGAAGGATGGGGGAACCACAGAAAGGGTGCAGAGGAGATTTACAAGGATGCTGCCTGAATTGGGGAGCATGCCTTATGAGAATAGGTTGAATGAACTTGGTCTTTTCTGCTTGGAGCAATGGAAGATGAGAGGTGACCTGATAGGGGTGTATAAGATGATGAGAGGCATTGATCGTGTGGATAGTCAGAGGCTTTTTCCCAGGGTTGAAATGGCTGGCATGAGAGGGCACAGTTTTAAGGTTCTTGGAAGTAGGTACAGAGGAGATGTCAGAGGTAAGTTTTTTACGCAGAGAGTGGTGAGTGTGTGGAATGGGCTGCCGGCGTCCGTGGTGGAGGCGGATATGATAGTATCTTTTAAGAGACTCCTGGATAGGTACATGGAGCTCAGGAAAATAGTGGGCTATGGGTAACCCTAGGTAATTTCTAAGGTAGGGACATGTTTGGCACAGCTTTGTGGGCAGAAGAGCCTGTATTGTGCTGTAGGTTTTTTATGTTTCTATGTTTACCTCCCTCTGGTGCTCCATCCCCTTCCCTTTCCTATGAGATTCCCCCTTCTCCAGCCGTTCATCTCTTTCACCCTTCAGGCTGTGTATGTGTATGTTGCTTTGGATTTCCAGTATCAGCAGATTTTCTCAGATGAGCATTTTTTCACTGCTTCATTGTAGTGTGATTCCATACTAAGGGCCAGGCTATGCTATAGGGTTCACCAATGATCCTTTGACTGCTTCACTGCTGAGTCGAGAAGATCACCATTTTGAGTCCCGTTCCATAATCTGACCTGCTTGGGTACATCCTGAATCAACCTATGCAGCTGATCCTTTTTGTTCAAGTGATCTCCCTGTGCGATGAGCAATGGTAATTTATTTTCAAGAGCACCTTAGGGGCCAGTCTCTGCAGCAGATTTTTCATCTTCCATGGCAGTTTACAGCCATATGCTGCATTAATTTGTGCCTCTGAAGCATAGAGCTTTAGTTTGAAGTCTCTATGGAGACTCGTGCACGAGTTCCATCCTGACACATGCAAGCACCATGCCAAGCTTCTCAGAATTACTCGCTTGTGATGCAGGCTTTTGACCAGGACTCGGACAATTCCCACAAATGCTTCTCGACCTGCTGAATTCTTCCAGCAACTTGTTTGATGCTTCAGGTTCTGTCGACTGCAGTCTCTTGTGTTTCTACTTTCAGAATGATAGACAAGAGAAAGAGGCTGTTCAGATGAGGAATTTAAGGAGCCTTACATTTATTTTTCTCCAAGTAATGACCTAGAAAAGGAGGGGTGAATTAGTATCCACCTTCCAGATGGGCAGTATGTTCCACTTGATAACCACCTATTCAGTTTTGTGTCTTTTTAAGGTTTTCCTTTCGTCCTTTTGCCAAAGTCCTTCAGCTACTTGCTGTTTGAACTTTCCTCTAATGGGAAGAGGATCAAGAGGTCTGCTGCCTGGACTCATTATTTTGAGTAACTGAAAATCATTCCAATAAATCTCCTCTCCACCATCTTCTCTGTCTCTAAGGGGAATTATTCTAGTCCTTCACAACCCCCCCCCCCCCCCGACTTCCTGGACTGTTCCAATGAGACCTTCAGTCTTGTCTTGGGCTTTTGCACATCTGTTCCAATTGGATGATTAGAATTGGACTCCATGCTTCCGTGGTGGCAAAACCGTATTTTGATGAAGGTCCATGGTCGCACTGCTTTGGTGTTCTGATTCATTTTCTGTGTTTTTAAGATTTCACAATTGGCCCAAAGATTTCTGTCCAGCAGACTTGATTGTGTTGAGTTTCTTGTACCTCTCCATTCCACCAGCCTGACTGTATCCTCCTGAAGTATCTTATCACCATGTTTTGTCATCTGAAAATCTTGAAACTATCCCCTCTGTTCAAAGGTCCAAGCTATTGAAATACAATAACATATGTGCTTTCCTCCAATCCAAAAGTAATTCCTGTTTCGCCCCTAACTCAACTTGTGATCCATGCTGCCACAACGTTTAATGTACTGTCAACTCTTTATATTCATGATTGCCTCCTCTGTCTTCTCATTTCATGTGTTGTTTTCTACGCTTTCTCAATGATATTTGCAATCAGTCACTGACTGTTTTCATGTTTTTCTCTCCGTTTATTTTCTTCTTGCCCTGCTAGGCCACTCTAAGTACAGTACTTACTTCTGGAAGACCTTTTCCTCAGATCTTTACCTCAAGAGCTCTGGCTCTTCAGCTGTTGATGATGAAAACTGTAGCTTTTTGAATACCTTGTGAAGACCTTCTCCTTCTCCCACTTACCACCCTTGTCCTCTTGCCATTCATTCCCTGTGATGCATCACTCAGCTCTACTCTTGATACATGCTCCGATGATGTATCTTCTCGTTATTGAGAACTGCAATGCAGTGAGTTTCTGGGAACACAAATGTGCCCTGAAGCACAAAGGCCCCTAACAGAGTTGGACTTGACAGGAGCTTATTTTATCTTGGGCCCTGCCCTCCATCATTAAAACTGATCAGACAGGTCATCAAAGTCAGGCAATTTGAACAACTTCTAATAGGACCAGAGAAATTCGCATACAAGGATGTTGTTGAAAATTATCTTGGCAACTACAGAGCACCAAGCTACAAGCAGCTGGTTGACAACATGCTTCAAACATAGAAAACCATAAAGTGCAGCATGTCACTAAAAATTTGTTTTCTGCATTTCCATTTAGACTTCCTCCCTGCAAATCTTGGTGCTGTTAGTGATGAGCGTGGTGAAAGGTTTCACCAGGACATTGTGGTCACGGAGAAACAGTATCAGGGCAAGTGGAATCCATCAATGCTGGCTGATTATTGTTGGACACTTAATTGAGAAGTCGCAAAAACTGAGTACAAATGAAAATCATCAAAAGATTTTTAGTTTAGTTGAACCATTGCAAAGCATCAACAACATTATGCAATTAAATGTGTTATATTCAATAACAGTTAATTTCTTGTTTCTCCACAAATTCCTAGGTGATAGAAGTAGTTTGAACTTGTATTTGTGTTTAGCTTCAAGTGGTCAAAAAAAATTAAGCTAAATAAGTTTCTGAGGAAGCAACAATTTTGGGGAAAATAAATAGTTGTCTAGTGTAATCAGCTCCTTGGTCTTACCGACCATGAGTGAGAGATTGTTGTTATGACACCATACAGTCAGGTTTTCATTCACCCTCCTGTATGCTGATTGGTCACCACCTTTGATTCGGCCAATGACTGGTGTTGTCGGCAAACTTAAGTATGGCCTTGAAGCTGTGGTTAGCCTCACAGTTGTATGTATAAAGCAAACAGAGCAGAGGCCTAAGCATACAGCCTTGTGGTGCATCTATGCTGATGGAGATTGTGGAGGAGAGATTTTTGCCAACCCAAACTGTCTGGGGTCAGCAAGTGAAGAAATTGAGGATCCAGTTGCAGAGGAGATATTGAAGCCAGGCCTTGAAGCATATTGATTAGTTTTGAGGAAATGAAAGTATTGAATGGTGAGCTGTAGTCAATGAAGAGCATCCTGTTGTATGCATTTTCACTGTCTGGGTGTTCCAGGGTTGAGCAAAGAGCCAATGAAATGGCATCTGCTGTTGACCTGTTGTGACGGTAGCAAATTGGAGCAGATCCAAGTTGTTTCTCAGGAAGTATCTGATGTGTTTGATCAATGTCTCAAAGCACTTCATCACAGTGGATGTAAGTGTTACTGCATGGTTGTCATTGAGGCAGATTACTACGTTCTGCAGTATAATTGAATCCTGCTTGGAGCAAGTGCATACTCCAGACTGCCTTGGCGAGAAGTTACAGATATCAGTGAGCGCTCCAGCCAGTTGATCAGTCCAGGTCTTTAGTACTCGGCCATGTCCCTCTATTTGGGCTGTGTGCTTTCTGCGGGTTCATCCTCTTGAAAGATCTCACATCACCCTCAAGGACAGAAAGCACAGGATCATCAGGGGCTCTGGTAATGCGTGAAGGTTCTTCCTTGTTTTGACAGTCAAAGCGAGAATGAAAGGCACCGAGCTCATCTGAGAGCGAAGCCTTGTCGTCACCAATGTCACATGGTTTCACTTTGTAGGAGGTGATAGTATTTTAGTTGTTGAACATCCTTCAGTGACTCCAGTTTGGTCTGAAATTGCCACTTTGCACGTGACATGGCTTTCCGGCGATTGTACCTGGACCTCGTGTATTTTACTTGTTTGCCAGATCTGAATGTCACTGATCTGGCCCTCAGCAGATCTCTTGCTTCATCCAGGGCTTTTGGTTGGAGAAGACTCTGATGGATTTTGTGGGGGGGACACCCTTATATGACTATTTTTCTAAAGTCCATGGTTGTAAGTCCAATTCACTGACTCGAAGCAATCCTGTAGCTGTTCCTCTGCCTCCCCGACCACCTCCTTGTTGTCCTTGTCTCTGGAGTCGTGCTCTATGGCCTTTGCCTGTATGCAGTAGGAGAGGACAGCCAAGTGATCAGATTTTCCGAAGTGCAGTATTGGAATGGAATGGTAGGCATTCCTAATCGTAGTACAGCAGTGGTTGAGTGTGTTGGGATCCCTGTGCTGCAGGTAATATATTGATGATAATTGAGAAGGGATTTCTTTAAATAAGCCTGACTGAAGTCCCCAACAATGATTTGAAAGACATCGGGGTTAGTCTATTTCATGTTTGGTGATGGTGGCACTCAGTACCTGAGTGTCTGCTTAACATAGGCCTTTGGTGATATGTAAACTGTGGTGAGGATCATGGAGGGGAACTCTCTTGGTAAGTAAAATATTCTGCACTCACTCAATCTTTAGATGTTCCACGTCAGGGGAACAAGACCAGTGCGTCTGAACACCACAAAGAGTTTATCATGAAACACAGGTCCTGTCATCTTGCTTCCTCTGAATTAGAAGACTGGTCCATCCGAAGTATCAAGGAGCCCTCAGGTCTTACCAATGTATCCCATTTGTATGGAGTGAGCCACGTCTCCGTGAAACAGAATGCGGCAATTTCTCATTTCCCTCCTACCCAGCAATCTTGCCCTAGGTCCTCAGTCTTGTTCTCCAGTGACTGTACATTTGCTACCAAGATGCTGGGTAGAAGAAGTTTCATACCCCGGCATTTGAGCCTGGCTTGGAGTTCCTCCAGGTGTACCAGTTTCCTCTCAACCCCAATGGCCTGACTTGGAGTTCCTCCAGGTGTACCAGTTTCCTCTCAACCCCAATGGCCTGGCTTGGAGTTCCTCCAGGTGTACCAGTTTCCTCTCAACCCCAGGAGTTCCTCCAGGTGTACCAGTTTCCTCTCAACCCCAATGGCCTGGTTTGGAGTTCCTCCAGGTGTACCAGTTTCCTCTCAACCCCAGGAGTTCCTCCAGGTGTACCAGTTTCCTCTCAACCCCAATGGCCTGGCTTGGAATTTCTCCAGGTGTACCAGTTTCCTCTCAACCCCAGGAGTTCCTCCAGGTGTACCAGTTTCCTCTCAACCCCAATGGCCTGGCTTGGTTCCTCCAGGTGTACCAGTTTCCTCTCAACCCCAGGAGTTCCTCCAGGTGTACCAGTTTCCTCTCAACCCCAATGGCCTGGCTTGGTTCCTCCAGGTGTACCAGTTTCCTCTCAACCCCAGGAGTTCCTCCAGGTGTACCAGTTTCCTCTCAACCCCACTGGCGTGGCTTGGTGAATTACCACACATGCGGATGAATGGTGGAATCCAAGGGAAGTTGATGGCAATGTGGGGAGACCAAGATGGCACCAGAGATATATGGTGACGTTTTGTGGGCAGCTCACAATACTACTAGATATACTTCTGAACTACGATTGCTGCAATCTGCAGTCTGTAGTTTCCCTTTAAGAAGCGTATTTATGAACCACCTAAACTAACTTGTGATTTTACTATCTCCTGGAGGATTCAGCAAACGTGACTCTCAGGAATGCAGGTACAGCACCTTGCAGAGAACGAATGTCAACCATCGCCTGAACAGAGGCGCCGATTAAAGCATCAAGTTCTGAGAGCAGAGAGCGAAGCTGAATCTGCCTGCCCATCTTGTTCGCCTCCGTTTGTTCCGCTTCCCTCTCCTCTCAACAGTACAGTCAGGAGGGTCTGGGTCCCACTCCGCCAGGTTCAGGAGCAGTTCTTGCCCTGCAGCCATCGGGCTCCTGGACCGGGTTCGTTCACCTCAGTGCTGAACCGACTCCACAGCCTGTCGACTCGCTCTCGAGGATTCTGCAGCTCGTCTTCTCAGTATTACTTGTTTACTCTCCTTTTTTTTTATTATTTACACAAGTTGTTGACATTTGTGCATTGTATGTTTGCCAGGCTTCTCGTGCATTCTGTTGTATTTCCTTGTTTTCCTGCGGATGCCTGCAGGAGAATGAGTCTTAAGGTTATATGTGGTATAAACACTTTGCTAATCAATTTGATTTGACCTTTGATTAACTTGCAGGGGAAAAGCTAGTGGGAAAACTGATTCGCTCTGTGAATTGACACAGATCTGTGGGCCAAATGTTTTCTCCTATGTCATAACATTTCATAAAGCAATGAAAATGTTTTCAGCTTTGGGCAAAGCTGACCATCCCAATGAACCGCCTTCAGTGTCCATGCAGTTCACTTCTTGCTCAGTTTCCTTCTTGTGTATCTGCTGGCTCGGCCTGTGCACGCCACATCCCTCAAGTTAATATTAAAAGGGCATTGGATGTGAAGCAATTACAGATTGTTTCCACACTCTGGAGTGGAGTCCTTTGTCCACCATGCCGGATGCTACAGATATATCATTCAAAGTCTCACCAGGATCCACACTTCTTACACTGGATTCCTTGCGGCATAGGAGAAGTCCATTGTGCCCGTTGAATACATACTATCGCCTAGAATACTTGTTTCCCTGTAACCTATTCTCTTGTATGTCCATTAACTCCACTGATTCACCTACACCATGGGTAATTGATAGTCAGTTAACCTGTAAACCTACACGTATTTTGGGTGTGGGAGGAAACCCACATTTGTAATGCTAAGAAAATGCAGAGGCCACACAGCCAGCACCCATTGTCAGAATTGAATTTGCGTTGCTGGAGCTCTGAGTCAGCAGCAATAACTTCTGGGTCGCTGTTCCATCCCGGCACACTTCACACTTCCTGCGTCTCGCCTCTGTCCCAGATCTATCAAAATGCTGTCCATTATTTCAAGGGCACCTGAGCAGGAGAGAGTCAACTCTCTTCGGTTCCCATCACAAACTCTGCTCATTACACACGTTTGCACCCCAGAAGGTTGCCCGTGGCGCAGCCAGGTTCTCTGAAGCGTGGGTCGTGTGACAGAGCTCCAAAGCCACTGTATCAAAATCAGGTTTATTATCACCAGCAGCATTCATGGTTTTGAGGCAGCATTGCAGATAAATTACTATAAATTACAGTAAGACTATAATTTTTAAAAAATAGTGCGAAAAGATCACAGGAAGTTCCAACTCTGACTAAAACCCACCTTACCTCAACCGTTCTGATGGTCTCATCTAGGGCTTTGTTACCTGCTGGTTTGACTATTCCAAAGTATCCTGCTTGGTATGCCTCTCCCACTGTGAAAACATGCTCGTCCAAAGCTCTACTGCTCAGACCTTGACTCTGTTTTCCAATAATGCTACAAGTTTCAAATTCTCATCCTTGCTTCCATCTTTCCCCTCCTCTACTCCCGCCCCTGCCTTTTGTCTGCCCTCTTGATTGGGTATTTTTAAAAAAAAGTAAAGGAGAACTGTGAAGTTCTGCATGGGCTCCTGGGCAATGTTTATCTTCTAGGAATAGAAAAGAAGTCACAGATGTTTTTCTTTGTTGGAGCTCGTGCACATGTTCCCTTCACCTCCTGGCTACGCTGTTGAAGTGATCATTAGATGTAAAGCACATTGGACTTGTCTCTGTGCGGACCAAACTGATCCAATTCTGATCCCTACTCCATAAGACAGGAGCAGAATTAGGCCACTGGAATCGTCAGGTCTGCTCCGCCACTCTATCGATGCAAGCAGAGTGATGGAAGAGGTGAGCACAGGGAAGAAGCTCCTGGCTGGACTGGTGGGTGTGGAAAAGAAATGCACATGTGCTTCTCTCCTTCCCCACCACCCCCCCTCAAAATCTGCCTCCATCTGCCCTGAAATCCCCTCGTCCATTTGATTCTACCAGTCACCTACTGACCTTTATCTCACCCTCTTTCTCGCTTCTATTTAGTGGCCGTTCTCCCTCTGTGCTCTTGGTCCTGATGTAGGGTCTAAACCCAAAGCAGGTCCCTATGATCCACAAGTTCTTCTAGCAGTTTTTAAAAAAAATTTTGCTTGATATTAAAGCTTTTGCACTGGATTCATTTCCATTGGTTTAAATTCCATCCCCATCCGCCATCACACTGAAGTATGTGAGCCACTGTCTGGCTTATCTCATTGTCAGACACCACTTGCCCAAGGACTCTGTCTACTGACTCCAATCAATCAAACAAAATGTGTTTTAAATGAATATTCTCCAGGTTGTGTATAGTGACTTTGACAATAAATTTACTTTGAATGTTATTTCTAAATATAAATTATCTGTTCAATGCAGTGGCTTTCATTTGACCTTCTGTCTCTGCACCAGCCAACTTTTTATTAGAGTGAGCCAGGGAATCGTGTATCTTTCCTGTGAGAAAGGACTAAGCAGACTGGGCCTATACGTTCTAGAGTTTAAAAATGTTATGAAATTATTATGGGACTTAACAGTCAATCTTTTCCTTGGCTGGGACGTTGTGATGGTCTTACAATAAAGTTATTCAGGACAAAAGTGAGCGAGCTTCAAGCACCTGACAGGCCACAGGGGCTTGGCGACAGAGAAGACTCAAGAAAGAGCAATTGATTTTTAGATTTTAAGTGTGTGGAGTTAATGCAGGGAAGTGAATCTGAGACAAGATGAGCCGTGGTCTTATTGAATATCAGAGCAGACTTGAGGAGCCAATAGTGTACTATATTTCTGTTATTATCCAAACTCTTGCCTGTAACTGTATTTGCCTCTCTTTCAAATTGTGTTAAATGGAAACTGTAACCCTACTGTGTGATTGAGTTCTGTACCCTCAGGTCAGAGTCAGGTTTGTTATCACTGACGTATGTCATTAATTTTTTTTGTGGCAGCATTACAATGCAAGACACAAAACGTACTGTAAATGACGGTCTAGAAAATAAACAGTACAAAGAATAGCAAGGTAGCATTCACGGACCGTTTAGAAATCTGACGGCAGAAGCTTTAACTCGGTTGCGTTCTTTGATTTGGTTATTGGTTCCCAACACTAATGATGAAAGTATTTGATTTCTCAGATTGCAAGCTACGTTAACCAAACAACAGTGGATGTTTCCATCTTGCAGCGGTCGCTGGCAATTCTAGAGAGCATGGTGCTGAATAGTCAGAGCCTGTACAAAAAGGTGGCTGAAGAGATCACTGTTGGACAGCTGATTGCACACCTTCAGGTGTAAGTATTACAGAGCCTTGAATCCTGGACACTGGTGTAACAAAGATGCTAACACTGGGTGTATCAGATTTTTTGGGGGGGGGGGAGGGCACAATGCTATGTGTGTTTTTGTTCTTGCTTGTGAAAATGATGCTTGTGTTGTCTTCTCACTCTGGCTGAATGTTTCTCATCCATACACTGACAGCATCTGCTCACCTACCCAGGAGTGGGGTGCTGCAAAGCAAGATCTGTCTGGGGATTGAGTGCAGCATTGCGAACGCCATACTGGGTTAGACTAGCTGTGGGGATGCGAATCTACGGAGAGCACTGCCACCTAGTGGCACCCGGCTGTCAACTCAGTAACGCATTCCAGGTAAACCTGCTGCTGTATTCACCAAACAGGAGAGCAGAAGGATCGGAAGCTCGTGATCTGCCCATCTCCTATTTCACACAATGGAGTCCTGCTCATTTTTTCTTCTTTCAATTATTTATCCAATTGTCTTTCAGAAGTTGCTGTTGAAACTATTTCCACCATTCTTTCAGGCTGGATATTTGTAGGTCATCATTTCTTGTTTATCTCTCATCTGTTGTCCATTATCTTAAGTCCCTGTTCTCTGGGACTAAGCTTACTGCCGCTGGCATACAGTCTCTCTGTTAAATTTCCTCATAGTTCTAAACAGTGAGGACAGAAGATTAGTTGACTGACTGGCCGAAGGCAAGGATTGGGATTAAAGGGGGCCTTTTCTCGTTGGCTGCCATTAACTAGCGGTGTTCCACACGCATATCCTACTTTTCATGTTATATATCAATCATCTGGATGATGGACTTGATGGTGTAGTGGCCAAGTTTGTGGACAATGCAGAGAAAGAGGGGCAAGCAGCGTTGAGGGAGCAGTAAGTCTACAGAAGGAGTTGGACAGACAAGGAGAATGGGCAAAGAAGTGGCAGATGGAGTATAGTGTAGTGAGTCCAAATGCCAGATTTCCTAAAAGTTAGTTTGCAGGTTGGGTAAGTAAGAAGGGAAAAAAAAAGCAATGTTAGCATGAATTTTGAGAGAACTAGAATATAAAAGCAAGCATGTAATGCTGTGGCTTTATAAGGCATTGGTCAGACCATATATGGAGTATTGTGAGCTGCTTTTGAGCCCTTTTCTAAGAAACGATCTGTTGGCATTGGAAAACATTCAGATGAGGGTCACGAGGAATCCCAGTAATGAAAGTGTTAATGTATGAGGAGTATTTGTAGGTTTTGGGCCTGCATTCCCTGAAGTTTAGAAGAACGAAGGGGGGTGCTCATTAAAACTTAACAAATATTGAAAGGCCTAGACAGAATGGATGTGGAGAGGATGTTTTCGATAGTGAGAGAGTCTAGGACCACAGAGTACGTTGAAGGCCCCTTTGAAACGAAAATGATGAATTTCATTAGCCGAACAGCTGTAAATCTAAGCAATTCATTGCCACAGACTGCTACGGAGACCAAGTCATTGGGTATATTTAAAGCAGAGTTTGATAGGTTCTATGTTAGTAAGTGTGTCAAAGGTTATGGGGGAGAAGGCAGTTAGAGGGAAAATAAATTAGCTATGTTGGAATGGTGGAGCAAACTCAATGAGCCATATAGCCTAATGATTAGATTAGATTAGATTCAATTTTATTGTCATTGTGCCAAGTACAGATACAAAGCCAATGAAATGCAGTTAGCATCTAACCAGAAATGCAAAGGATGGTGTTATTTACAATATAACTGCGAATAAAAAGTAGGTGCTACAGCACACAAATATAAAAGTACTGAGACAGTACAATATGGGTGCAATACTGCTTAGTGCTGTGATGTGAGGTTCAGCAGGGTCACACCTCAGGGAAGAAGCTCTTCCTGTGCCTGCTGGTGCGGGAGCGGAGGCTCCTGTAGCGCCTACCGGATGGGAGGAGAGTAAATGCTCCTATGTCTTATGTATGGTCTTGTGGAAATTTTTCTTCAGTGTCTCCTCTACTAAGATCATGAGTGATCTAAATTATTCTTTAAACCTTTTACTACATCCTGTGGTTCTCATTATTTTAGTTTTACAGTGAATTTTGCAGATTTGTAGTTGTATTTCTTATCTATTCTTCTTGTGTTTTATTGGAAGCTTCACAGTAGATCCTCCAGTCTGATATTGCATCTTAACCAGAATTCCTATTTTTAAACTATAGATCCTGCAGTCAATTATTGCATCTTATTCATAATAACTATTTTTAAACTATAGATCCTGCAGTCAATTATTGCATCTTATTCATAATTCCTATTTTTAAAGCAACTCTTCTGCTGGCCTGGATTTGTTTTGCTTTCTAAGTTTTCCTTGGTGTGCTTCATATGAAGCCCTTGTCAAAAGGGGCTTTAAGATCCAGGTAAAATGTATGATTGGGAGTTCAGCTGCTATGTTATAAGAGCAATTGGGAAGGTTATTGGGCCAGACTTGCTCCTTTACATCCATGCAGTTTCCTTCTTGATACATTACTAAGCTTTAGGTAATCATGCAAACTTTTGGAAATGTTTCCAAATTTGTGGGAGTGCTGAGGGAATGCTGTTCTGTGCAAGTTATTAAGCAGAGGTCTTGCTGTTCTTCTGAGGTGAATGTAGAAGATTACATAATATTATTCCAGTAAACAAAAGAAAGGTTTCCCAATAACCTGGTCAAAAATCCTTCAACTAACATCACTAGAGTAGATCTGGTCATTTATCTCCCTGTTGTTTCCATAGCTGTGCTCTGGCAGCAATGACCACTGCGGTCTTTACAACAGTACCACACTTACAATGAATAAGTAGTATCTATTAAGGTGCTGTGAGGCTGTGAATGTTTTATTCATAGCAAGTTGTAAGCAAGGATTTGTCTTTGATCCAGAGAGGCTGTGTGTTAATTGTAACCCAGGTTAATTCAACCCAAAGATGTAATGTTAGAAAGCTCCACCTGCGGAGGGATGAAAACAAGGTTTACTGGTTTTTTTTAAAAGAAGATTTGGAAAAAAAAACGATACGCGGGAATACGGCTTGGCTGATGCAGGCGTGGACGAGGAGAGAAATGCAGCAATGATTAGAAGCTGAAGACGTGAACTGTAAGAGTGGAATTAGTAGTGAGCATCTTTCCCTACTAACTGGAAAACGTCAGGGTGAAACCCTGACAATAGCGATAAAAGACTTATCGAAGCTACAGTCGGCCCTCCTTATCCACGGATTCCGTATGCGTGGATTCAACCAACCGTGGATCGGGAAAACCCGGAAGTTCTCTCTCCAGCACTTGCTGTTTGAGCATGTACAGACTATTTTTTCTTGTCATTATTCCCTAAACAATATGGTATAACAACTGTTTACACAGCATTTACATTGTATTAGGTATTATAAGTAATCTAGAAATGACTTAAAAGTACAGGCAGTCCCCGGGTTATGAATGAGTTCCGTTCCTGAGTCCGTCTTTAAGTCGGATTTAAAGTCGGAACAGGTACATCCGGTATTATTTAGTGTCAGTTAGTCAAACGTTTTTCTTAGTATATAGTATATATTTTACCTTTCTATGCATATAAAATACTTAAGAAACGTATGTATTTCAATAATTTAACCACTGTGTTGCTTAGCGATAATTGTAGCTTTCATCGGGGCAGGGCCTTTCACATGCTCCATTAAAATTGTTCCAATCGTTGACCGGCTGCAGCCTAACGCTTTTCCAACAACCGATGGCGTTTCACCTCTTTCCAATCACTTTATTATTTCCACCTTATTTTCAATCGCGATCGTGATTATTTTCGTGAACAGAAACACTGCGGATTCAGAACTGCACCACCAGGTCCTAATGTCCACCACACAGAGACAGGTTAAATAAAGTCCGGGGTTCCGCTGGGTCCTAAAGACCACCGCACTGATACATGTTAGATAAGGGACTTGAGCATCCGCGAATTTTGGTATCCGAGGGGGGGTCCTGGAACCAATCCCTCGCGGATAAGGAGGGCCGACTGTACAGCTATAACATGTAGCAACTTTAAGGCGACAATATCGGCAGAGACGAGTGTCCTGGATCCCTACTGTGTAGTTGGGAATTAGTTCTGTAAAATCATACCAAGGGATTTGGTCAAGTATTTTTGTACAGGTTTGTGAATTGACTTGCCATAGATGATGAACTATCTCGTTCCAATGAACCAACAAAGAAGATGTTGAGCCACCCAAGATGAAGAAACAGTGCGGGAACGAAATGTGTAATGATGCAGAGCATTTAATATGGTTAGATGTATAAGTTTATTTTCATTCGAAGAATCTGAATTTGATTTTCTGCAAGAACTGATTATTTTTGCAGAGACTTTGAGAAGTTACTGAATGGGATTTACTTTGTTTAAGAGTTGTGATGCTGGAGAATTGTCGTGAAAGGAGTTAAACTCTATATATATAATTTTTGAATTTAAACTTGTAGATATACTGCTTGGAACTGAAACTGAAGTTAACTATAAAGCTTAAGAATAGGAATTATATTTGGTTTTCTAACTAACTAGGGTTAAATAAAAAGGAAAGTTTAGTCTGTAAGCTTTTAAATAGATCTAATTAGTTAGAGAGATTAGAGTAACAAAGGAATCTCACTGATTCTAATTAAAAAGGAATTTGTTTTGGTTTGATATCTTAAGATTTGGAACCTAAACAGAACACAGAATGTTGAAATTTTTAATTGTTCTTGCTCATGGAAATATTTTGTACATATTGCTTTTTTCTTGTAAACAAAACTTATCTCGAGAAGTGTGTGGTTTCTATTCGCTGCCTCCTTCCGATACCTGGGACCTTCTGATGGCCTATGAGCACCTAGTGTAATTTGATTTTCTCAAAGAGTGTGGCACCAAGTGACAGGCGGTGAGTCCAGTGCTGCCGCGGGAGTTACACAATGGTTGTCCATCCTTGCCGTGCCACATTTGAAAGTGATTTACTCAGTGGCATGTGCCAACATTGAGTTTGTGAAACCAGACCAAAATCTAACTTCCTGTTCGTTCGTAAATCTTCTGTTGAGCTGGATTCTGTAAGTTGCAGGCTCCCAAAGTGAAAACCATTCCCTTGATTCTCTGAGTGGAAAGCTCAGTTGCTACAGTATTAATTGTACTCCCACTCCCAGCAGTGCACATTTAATCAAACTGTCATGGAATATTTTATATTGTTGCTCCTGATTACAATGGATCATCTCAACAAGCAGTTTGGACTATTTCTAAACAAGTTTTCATTTTACTCCACCAAATATCTTTAAGATACAAATTTGGTAATACAAGTTGAGCATCCCTTATCAGGGGCCAGATGTGTTTTGGATTTTGAATTTTTTTGGATTTTTGGAATATATAATTGATAGCTTGGAATGGCCTTAATTTCTGACTCTGAATTTATGTGCTGTTGATAAGCAGTCTTTGTCTTACACTTGTTCATGTGCTTGACAGTAAAAATGAGTATATACCATTAATATAATGAAAATATAATGAGTTCAGGGTAACAAAAGCGGAACAGCAGCATCGGGAGAAAACCTGAATCAGCTGTTGTACAAGCTTCCAGTCTCCACCTACAAGGCCATGTTTTGATTAAAAGGTTACAGCACACTGTATGTGTTTTTTATCTTTAAGGTTTTGTGTAAAGTATAAAAATAATAGAATTGTAGACTTGTTTTGGTGGTAGATTTTTGTGATGCTTTAAAAATGTAATGCCGTGCCTTTTCTTCAATTTCTGCAACCAGCCTGCTGAATATTCAATTACCTTCAGTTTTAAGGTCGTTGTGATAGATCTTTGCTTGTTTCATGATCGGCATACTGTTAAGCAGCATATGTTCATTCCGATGCTGACGATGCATGAAAGAAATCTTCATTTTTTTGATTTATGCAATGTTTTTCTATTTTTCAGTCACCTATTTGTTATATATGTGAAGTCACTTAGAATTGTCCATGGTGCGCAGTGGCCTCTGTACTGCCAGGAAACCTTTCCAGCTCCTTGTAGAATTTTCCATTTGTCACGTCATCTCAGTGCTCAAAAAAAATTTGGATTTCAAAAATTTTCAAATTTTGGGATTTCAGATAAGTGTACTCGACCTGTATTGATGATTAATAGTGTCTTGTAAATATGGGACTATTAAGTTATTACACTTGGGAATACACTTTCCCATCCTTTGTAATCTATCCCAGCAGCAGATCTGCTTTGACTTTACCTACAGAGGTTGGTCACTGGTTTGAGCCTCAGCTGAGGCAGTGTGTTGTGTCCTTGAACAAGGCACTTAACAACACATTGCTCTGCGACGACACCAGTGCCAAGCTGCTTGGGTCCTAGTGCCCTTCCCTTGGACAACATCGGTGGCGTGGAGAGGGGAAGGCTTGCAGCTTGGGCAACTGCTGGTCTCCCATACAACCCTGCCCAGGCCTGCGCCCTGGAAAGTCCAGGCGCAGATCCATGGTCTCTCGAGACTGCCGGATGCCACCACAGAGGTTGAAATTCTGTTGATTTGACTGAAGAAATATAAAACTGTAAGTTTGTCCATTCGTTGATTCTCAGTGAGCTGAAATGTCCCATGGGGTCATTATTACAGGACCATAATGGTATGAAATTTGATACTGAGCTACAGTATTAGGACAAATTTTAAGGAGCTTCTTAGAGAATGTGTGAGAGGTCGAGAGGAAAGCCCAGATCCTGGATTCAAGGCTTAACTGGAAATGTTGGGTAAAGCAAATTGGGATGTGCGAGAGGCCAGAATTAGAAAAATATAGAGATATCACAAGATAGAGCCAGAAGAGATCAGCGATAGGTGAAGGAACGCCATGGAGGAATGTGAACGTTTTGATTTGAAAGTGTGACCTGAAAGTCCATGGAATCAGCCTCATAGCGTGCCTTGTGAAAGTATTCAGTCCCCAACCTTTTGTTCACATAAACGAGTATTACAGCCAGGAATTTTGATCAATTTAACATAGAATTTTTATTTGTGAATCACATGCTCATTTTTTAACAGTAGAGCTTAAAAAAAACTAAAATTGTAAAGCATGAAAAACAAAAAATACTAAACTGAAACGTCAGCAGTTCAAAAGTATTCACCCCCTTTTGCTCCATACTAAGTTGAGCCACCTCTCACAATTACAGCAAATATATTTTTTCGGGTAAGTCTCTCCTGGCTTTTCACAACATGATGGAGCAAGATTTGCCCATTCCTGCTTGCAAAATTGCTCAAGCTGTGCCAGGTCAGTGGTGGACAGCAATCTTGAGATCTTCGTTAAAGATGTTTGATCAAGTTAAGGTCAGGACCCTGACCAGGCCACGCGAGGACATCAACTTTCTTCATTTGAAGCCACTCCTTGGGTGCTCTGCCAGTGTATTTTGGGTCGTTGTCCTGCTCGTTGATGGATTTCCTTCCTAGTTTAAGTTTTCTGGCAGAGGCTAGCAGGTTTTTATCCAGGATCTCTTGGTTTTTTAGTAACACTCATTTTTCCATCAATCTTGATCAGATTTCCAGTCCCTGCTGCTGGAAAAAAAAATCCCCATGGCATAATGCTACCAGGGATAGTGATACCTTGCTGATGCACAGTATTGGATTTATGTCACACATACTACTTAGTCCCGAGGCCAAAAAGTCACCTTTGCATCTTAAATCATCTCTCCACATCTTTACAGTATCTTCTAAGTGACACTTTGCAAGGTCTTCACCATGAGATCATAAGACAACGGAGCAGAATTGGGCCATTTGGCCCATAGAGTCTGCTCCGCCATTTCATCATGGCTGGTCCATTTCCCTCTCAACCCCATTCTCCTGCCTTTCTCCCATAACCTTTCATGCCCTGACCTATCAAAAATCTATGAACCTTCATCTTGAATGCACCCAATGACATTGTCTCCACACCCAGAGGCCACAGATGCACTACCTTCTGGTGAAAGAAATTCCTCTTCATCTCCATTCTAAATGGGCATCCTTCTATTGTGAGACTGTGCCCTCTGCTCCTAGACTCACCCATTATAGGAAACATCCTCTCCACATCCACTCTATCTAGGATTCTCAATATTTGATAGGTTTCAATGAGATCCCACCCCCCCATTCTTCTAAATTCCAGCGAGTATAGGCTCAGAGCCTTCAAATGCTCCTCATATGATAAGCTGTTCTTTCTCTGAATCATTTTCAGAACCTCCTTTGAACCCTCTCCAATATCAGTGCTTTCCTTCTGAGTTAAGTGGCCCAAAACTGCTCACAATACTCTAAGTGAAGCCTCACCAATGCCTTATAAAGCATCCTTGCTTTTATGTTCATGCTTTTGTATTCGAAGTTCAAAGTGCATTTATGATCAAAGTATGTATGGATCAAACATCCTTCAGATTTGTTTCCTTACAGGCAGCCTCAAAACAAAGCAACCCAAAATAACCCATAAAAAAAGACCTAATGTGCAGAAATAAATAAAAATATCAGATCATTCAAGCAATAAAAGTGAGCAAGTAGCATTCAGAACGAAAGCAAGTCCACAGTCCCGAGCAGGCCACAGCCTCGGCCTCAGTTTAGTGCACAGCCAAGTAAACATCACGAAGCAGAAAGCAGACCCTGCCCCACTCTCCCCTCTGGTCCTGATGCCCCACCTTTTCAGTGCATGTGGCCCAGCGTATAGCTCATCCGTACACTGGGTCGTTCCTTGCTGTACAACCTGGTCCCTGTTGCTTCGATAGGCTCTGGGACACGAACACCACCGGCACGTTTCAACCTATACCTGGCAACTCCAAATCGGCCTGGTGTTTGGATCAATCAAACCTCACTTTAGGCGGATGGGCCTCAATTCCATCACACCTCCACTGATCCTGCCTTTGCCTTGCCTCTGCTCATCCTGAATCTCCCTTGACCTCACCTCAACTCAGCCTCACCTTTGCTTTGCCTCTTCATGGTGGTGATCTTTTACCATAAATTTTACCAGAAAGAAGCCTTATTGATACACAAGTATGTAGTTGTATTTTTTGCTTTGTTTGCCACAAATAAGTAGTCACTGGACTTCACCAGTGCCATCTTAAGCCAGCTTAGGCTGGTCCTCTCATTTCTAGACCTCTCAAAATGAATGCACCTTCCTCACCACCAGCTCAACATCCAGGTTAACTGTTAGAGAGCTTAGATCCTGCATGAGAACCCTTTGCACCTGGGACTTTTGAATTTTCTCCCTATTTAGAAAATAGTTTATGCCTTTATTCCTTCTACCAAGGCATGACCATACACTTCCCAACACAGTATTCCATCTGCCATTTCTTTGCCCGTTCTCTTGATCTGTCTTTCTGCAGATTCCTTGCTTCTTCCACACTACCTGCCGCTCCACCAATCTTCATCATCCGCAAACGTAGCCGCAAAGCCATCTTTTAAAGGAAAGGATGTGCTTTTTTTTAAAGCCAAGGCTTCTTCCTTGTGCAAGGCTTTGGTGATTGTGGAGCCATGAGCTTCATGTCCAGTTGCAGCCACTGACTTCTGCAGCTCACTCAGTGGCTGTTGATGTCACAGTAGCCTCTCTTAGAAGTGTCAATCTTCTCCGACAGATAAATTTAGAGGGGTGGCTTGACCTCTGCAGTGTAGCTGTGTTTTCATATTTTTTTCCAGTTTTTCACGATTTACTGCACTGAGCTCCAAGGTATGTTCAGCGCCTTTGAGGTGGTCTTATACTCTTCCCCAGATTTGTGCTTCTCTTATTATCATTCGTCTGGCTTGACTTGAATGCTCTTTTGGTTTCATTTTGGTTTGGTCTGTTGAGCATCTACCATACAGTTGGACCTTACAAAGAGAGAGAGAATTTATTCATGTGATCATCCAAATTTCTACATCAACCAATTGGGTGAATTGATAAGGTAACATACAGTATTGCACCCGAGGAAAGTTTGTGTGGTAATTACAAAGTGCATGAGGACTTTTTCAGCCTCACAATTTTGGTTTTTAATTTTTAGTAAATTGTTGATAGGTTTTGGAATTTTTCTTTTGTTTTGACATGATGCGCAAAATTTTTAAGATTAGCTCAAAAAAATCCAACTGCAATGTATCTTAAATGAGATAGTAAAATGTGAAAATAGTTGTAGGTGCTGAATACTTTTCCAAGGCACTGTATGTAATCTGTTCACTTCATTCTCTCTGTTCCCTGCTGGAGATCCCGGATGATCCATAGATTTGATTCGTTGTCGTTGAATAGTTTCCCAACAGGGGTTCTGACACTCAGTATTTGGAATGGCTCAGATGAAACCAGCCTTGCTTGAATTCAGAAGACCATGGGCTCAAGTGTAAGCCGATGCTCTACTGCACTTCATGAACTGTTGTCTATTGAGTGGAACACTGAAAGCCAGCAGAGATGTGGGAGATCTTGGGGTGTTTCTGTGTTCTCTAGACTAATGTGCTTGTCATTGTTATCTTGCAGTTTGTGAGACCTTGATATCTGCACATTCTCTACTCTAACAATAACTGTATTTCAAAACCTTTATCATTGACTGTGACATGCTGTGAGGTGTACTGAAGTTATGAAAGACATTATCTATAAATGCTCCACACTTCAAAGAAGAGGTGGCTGAATGCTTAATGCCCATGGTCAGATCAGTGAGTTTGAATTGTTTTTGATGTTCCCTCTGCGGAGGAAGAAGTACAGCTTGAAGCCACACGTTTCACTCTGGAATAGCCAGTAATTCTGTGCCTGCCATTTTCTCTGCAGATCAAACCAGGAGATCCAGACGTATGCAATTGCACTGATCAATGCTTTGTTCCTGAAAGCACCAGAGGACCGAAGGCAGGTTGGTCACAGTTTGTTTCTCCGGTTGGTCTGTGTTTCTTGGGTCTGTGGGTGTCTAACTCTCCTGTCTGTAATCCCTTCACGGTCCTCCTTGCTTATTCTGTATTGTCAGCTACCTTTAAACATCCTGCTGTGTGCTTTGTTACTAACAGTGTCTCCCCTGCTGCTCACTACCAACTGAAACCACTCTCCATTCATTGGCGCTCTGTTTTCCAAAGTTTCCTCTGGACAACAGTAGCTGCTCACACATGTACAGCCCTTTGATCTCAAAGTGCTTTACATGAGCTTAACCATCCAAAATGGCTGTACCTCTTGCAGTGGGACAGGAGGCCAAACAGTTTTGCTCACTCATACAAGAACTGGTAGAGTTTGAGGGAATGGCGGAGGATGGGCGCATGAAGCCACTAGTGAAAGTGTAAAGGAAGTAGGGATGATTAAAGCCACAGTTCAGTGAATGCAGCCTATAAAGAAATTTATCCCTTTAGCTTCAAATCGGTGGACAATGGAAATGGTTTCCATACTGAGACCATCATTATCCTGAACACCTACCCCATCCTCTCATTCTCCAACTGTGGTTGCCCCAGTTACTCCATGTAGTGAAAGTTTTCTCATCTTAGCTTAGTCGATCCTTCTGTACTTGACATTCTTTCTTGATGTTGGTTGTGGAAAATAAATACAGATGAAAATAATACCGTGGGTTTACACTTTGCCATTGTGACTCTATGATAGTATTTTATTAAGCACAGGTCCTCTGGTGAACTGTGTTGTCCCAGTTTTAATAATTTTCCTCCCAACCCTGGACTCTCCTTTAAAAAAAAGGCCTGTGACCCTCTTCCACCTCTCTCATTCTCTCTCCTGTCTCTCGTACTAACTGTTCGTCTCTTCTTGTTGCTGCTGAAACTCACGCTGTGTGGATGCGGTCCGTTGACATAACAATGTTACCCTGCTGTCAACATCAGTCTGTCCTTCCCTCCTCAGAAGGGGAGGACTCTGATCTCGATCTACCTTTGTCAGTAAGTAGTGATTCCTGTGTGTCAATACCGCACCAGGTGGTAATGGGAAGCTTTGTGACTATCAGAATAAGGGAAAGTAACTAGTGTGGATAGTTGGTGGTCACTGTGGTCTCCTACCCCCACATCCTACTTTAAAGGTCCCCCTTTGGGGCCAGTTTGTTCTCATCCGACTAAAGGCTTCTTGTATCTCTTCCAATGGAGCTGGGTCAGTGAATCTCTGGTCTGGTACATTAACACACCACCAAGGTTGGCTCTTTACTTCAAATCCCCAACAGCATTTAGCCACTTTGAACCTTTTCAGCTGTTCCATGAGATGAGGGCTGATCTATGACTTTAATTGGATATAATTGCCTTTAACAATTCAATACTCAATTTTCTCAGCCTCCTATATTAACAACATCAGTGGCTCTTGCTGGGCACCAGGAGCTTCTGATGGGCCTTGCCCTACATCTTCTTAGGAAGATTATTGGCCTGTGGAAAGTGCCAACCTCCAGAAAGTCCTGATTGATTGCCTTTGTGCCCACCACAAGCATTGTGTCGCTCTCATCGGTAGCAATTCAGACTAATCCATCCTTCCCTCCCCCAGCCCACCCTTCATTTTAGAGGGGGCGATATCCTGAGCTGTTGTAAATTTGCTGAATTATGACCCAGAAACCTTTCCCATAGGAAGTGAAGGAGATTGGATGGGGAGTAGAGAAGGTATAGCAGGTGAAGAAACTGTTAGATTTGTAATAACCTTGCCTGCTGTGAAGTTGAAAGCATCAGCTCTTGGTGGTTTGAATGCAGTATATTTTTAAAAAAATTAGCGTCCTTCTTTTTATTTTTACTTGCTCCAAGACTTTATTCCATTCATAGAGCTCTTTTAGCCCTTATTGTCCATGCTGATCAGATGCCCACCCAGTCCTGAGCTCCTGCATTCAGCTCACATCTGTCTCACTCCTTAATGGTTTGGGAGTTGAAAAGTGTTCAAGACAAAAAAAACCCCATAAAACAGTTAACTGTAGGACTGTTGAGTCGAACATCTTCTGCAGGTTACTTGGGGCGTACAGTAAAGAGTTGAATGAGTCTTTGGCCAAATGTGAACAGGTCAGCTCGATATTACTGATTTGGAAAGCTGACCCAGTTCAATATTTTAGAGCAGGTAACCTCAGTGATAGAGAAGGCCAAATAAATAGAGATTGGTTCATAAAGTTTTAATATAAGATGCAAACTATTGAAATGTTAACTATTGTTAAGAGCTAGAGTCATACTAGTTACTAGTTAGCAGAATTTAACCAGCTGTGTCACCTGGGAAGCTGTACTTGAGTATTGGCATTTCACTACATTTGTGAATAACTTACTTCAATGAAAAAGTGCAGGGACTTTTGCTGATGTTTACAAAAGTGGCTCAGTGTGGCTGGGAGCTAAAAATTTGCAACAGAACACTGAGCGGTTAAGTGAAATGACAAATATATTATGACTTGCAAATTTAGCCAATTAAGCCAAAAATATTGAAACAGTTGCTAAATGGTTAAAAAGCTAGAAGGAATGGAGGAACAGAGATCTGAAGAACTATTTTAAGAAATTTTAGTTAAAACTAGTGAATGGGACTTTGATCTTCATCTGGAAGACACTGGGACTGGAGTGTAAAGACTTGAAATTGAGTTTCAGTTTTATAAAGCTTTTTTCATCTCATGTAATTACTCTGTTTAAATCTGGACTACCTCGGGAAGGGTACCTTGGATATGAAGACAGTGGTTAAATTGACAGGAGGAGATGCAGATGTGAGGTTTCTTCAGAAGAGACTGTGGATAATCTAATTAAGCTTTTTAAACCGACTAATTAAGTTGATAGATTAAATAGAAAAACAGCCCTTCTTTGGTAGAGGAGCACTTCCTTGCACATTTATGGGATTTATGCACCAGCAGAACTAGCATTTAGTTGCCATTACTAATTCCCCTGATGGACCACAGCAGTATAAGATGTACACTGCCTATCTGTTGAAGATGTTCTCAAAATCGTTTCAGTATGGGTTTAGAATCGGTATTAATGATGCTTTCACAAAGGAGGAAAGTTCCAAAAATAGAAGAAATGAACATAAAGATCCATTTAAATGGTAGAAAACGTTAGAAGGCCTGAATGGCACACCTGTTCTTTTATTTCTTACCCCACTTTGAATTTACATTTAACCCTGTGAAGCATTGTGGGATGGGCCATTGAAATATATCAGTAGTGTCCTGTAGGTGGAGCACATGTCTATGTTAAGACATGAGAAAGATTATAATGCCTATGTTGAGTTTTGGTATCCAAATCAAACCTGTGTCTGACTCCTGCTATGTTTCCACAGGAAATGTCTAACGTCCTGGCACAGAAGCAGCTACGATCCATAATATTAAATGTAAGTACGGTGACTTACAAGAAGTGAATTTATTTCTGAAACTTCTAACATAGGTAAAACCAATTTCATTTTCAAGACAGGAACCTCACCACATCAGTTTGGTGAAAATGTCTGCCATTACAGTAATTGTAACACATCCATGTTGGAGCAAGGACTGAAGTCTGAAGATCTGATTTTCATTCTAAACTTAAAAGAAATGCACTGTGAAAGTGACCAGAAGGGTTGTTCATTGAATTAACTCACTGATGTTCTCAGAAGAGTGAACCACACCATCTTTAACCCATTTGGCCCTCTTTCGCTCCAATCCCACAACAAATGCTTGGTTAATTTTCCTCTGAGATGGTCCTCTGGCATCAAACCTCTGCAACTAGGGGGGCTGAGCAACAGATATCACCTTCAGAGGCACCACCGGTATTGGAGAAACCATGAAAGCAGTCTGGTCAATGCAATAGTAAATAAGTAGTTCTGTTCAAAATATAACAGTCCTGCACTCAGTGGTCACTTAAGGTACACCTGTATGCCTGCTTGTTAATGCAAATATCTAATCATCCGACTGAAGCTCAATGCATAGAAGCATGCAGACGTGGTCAAGAGGTTTGGTTGTTGCTCAGACCAAACATTTCTTCCCTATTCTGATATGATCTACGTGACTTTGACCATGGGATGATTGTTGGTACCAGACGGGGTGGTTTGAGTATCTTGGAAACTGTCGACATCCTGGGATTTTCAAGCACAACAGTCTCTGGATTCTAGATCACGGGATGATTTTTGTTTTTCGCACAATTCTAGAGGTCCAGAGGTAGTTATGTGGGCAAAAGTGCCTCGTTAATGAGAGAGGTCGGAGGAGGGTGGATAGACTGGTTCAAGCTGTCAGGAAGCCGACAGTAACTCATCTAACCACACATTAGAACAGTGATGAGCAGAATGCATCTCTGAATGAGCAACACATCTTGATGCGGATGGGCTACAGCTACAGAAGACCACAAATGTACAGAAATATGTTTTGTGGTCACTTTAATAACCACCTCCTGACCTAAGAAAGTGGCTGCTGAGTGTATGTTTTAAACACTAATTGGACTTGCTTGAGTTGGCAACTATTTGCAACAGATCTAAGAGCCATTGGTCAGGTTTTGTTTCAGTTCTGGCTAGGGCAGCCCCTCAGTGTGTTATTTGTTCCATATTGTTGGAAGCTGCTTCTATGTTGGAACCCAGGGAAGTTCCTGCAAGAAGTCTGCTGCATGTGCAATCTTTTGTAAGAGGGATCAATGCTGTAAAGGACCTCCATGTCTCCTTTCTGCAGCACATCATTCGAGGAAATCGGCCAATAAAAACAGAAATGGCACACCAGCTTTACGTGCTTCAAGTTTTGACGTTTAATCTGCTGGAGGAGCGGATGATGACCAAAATGGACCCTCAGGATCAGGTCAGTGATGGAGTCTTCCTGTGTGTTTCTGTCTCTCACTCTGTTTCTTATGTACTCTGTATGTGTCACAGCCCGTTGTTCTCTGTCTCTGTGTGCAAGATAGCCTGTTGCATTGTGTATATGTGTGGAGACAAATTTGTGCTTGCTCGGGAGGGAGAAGGGCAGAGTTTGCATTTGGGTTGATGATCCTGTGTGTTGGGGAAGGGATGAGGGTGGTTATTGACATGAGGCCTCAGCTCTTTTTATCTTTCCATGGTACATCATCTGTTTTTATCAGAATCAGGTTGAATATCATCTGCATATGGCGTGAAATCTGTTGGCTTTTCAGTAGCACTACAATGCAATACATAATAGAAAAGGAATATGAATACAGTAAATTAAAAATAGTGACGTGGTGTTCGTGGGTTCAATGTCCATTCAGGAAACAGATTGCAGCGGGCAAGAAGTTGTTCCTGAATTGCTGCATGTGTGCCTTCAGGCTTCTGTAGCACCTTCCTGAAGGCAGCAATGGGAACAAGGCACGACCTGGGGGGTGGGTGTTCGTAATGAAGGTAGCCGCGTTTTTGAGACATCACTCCTTGAAGATGTCCTGCATGCTACGGAACAGTGCAGATTTCCAGTAATTTTTTCACCAGCTTCACTTGCTTTATACCTGCCCTAGACAGATTAGCTGCCATTAAGAAACCTTCAGCACCCTCTCTGTTTGACACCGATCTATATCTTCCATTTTCTCTGTTTCTGCCAATGAGATGCCTACCACTTTTAAGCAATTTAGAATGTGATTTTCTACACATTCCACTTCTAGTCCCCGACCTGAGATTTTAATGCTTTCTCTCTCCGCTGGCCTATGAAGTGCTTTTGTTTGTTTTTTTCAATATTGAGGTATGTTAGTGGTGGGGAAGGAGCTAGGTTAGTGTTTTGTGGTGATTACCTTTTATGCTTGAGTTGCACCAAACCAGGAGCATGTTTATCCCTCCACAAATGCTCTCCACTTCCAGTCTTCTCTGCTTTTATTCCAGATCTACAGCAGTTTGTTGCTTTTCTTTTCTTTCTTTGGAACTGCAGATTCCTCATTTCCAGTAACATCCTTGTCCATCTCCTCTGCACACCTTTCTGGTATAATCACATCTTTCCCCTAACACTGTGACGGGAGCTCTGCGCAGAGCTCAAGCTGTGATTTAACACTGCTGCATCCTCTAGCATAACCTCTCTTCCTGCAATCTCTGTTTCTGCTTATGATGGAATAGAAATAGTTGGAGTTGCAGGCTGACAGGTTTCTAGGACCTCGGGGGACTTCATCCTAGCTCTTAAAAGAGGTGGTAAGTGAGATAGTTGATTCCCAACAAATGGGAATATTCCACTAGATTGGACAATAATAAATATAACATTTTTATTCACACCCACCAGCAAGTTGCTGAAGGAGTTAACGATCCATGGTCAGAACCTACAGCAAACCATCACAGTCACATCAGAGTCGGTAGAAAGAAGCAGTCACTGGCTTTGGATCAAATGAAAAGACCTCTCCTGAGCTCCAAGATAGCATTAAGAGAATGGGAAGTCACAACAGGGGGTGACTCTTAAGACCAGAAGTCAACGTCGAGCCTTCTAGTGGGCTAATCGATGAAACTCCAAGGAAGGAGGGTGCCCACTTAAAAGCTCCTGCATGTCAATCCCGTGCCACTCCCAGCATCAAGGCTGTCTTGAACAAGTGCTCGTGGCCCACTGGCACAAGGGATATTAACATCTTATCCCATGTTTTTTTGATTTAAAAAAAAAGGGAGCCAAAGAGCAAGAAGCTCCAAGCCAAATAACATAACAGGTTCCTTGGGAAAATATTAGAAGCTATAATTAAGCAAATGACTCCAGGCACTTAAAATTTGAGGCGTTCAGGCAAAGTCAACACTTAGATCTGTGCAGTGTTCCTCTTTTTATAGGTAGGAAAGTAATTTGCGAAGAGGGCATAAGGGGGCTGTAGAATGGATACAGATATGTTGGATACAAACCTGACTGAATAAATAATATGTGTAGGAAAAGTGAAATTAACCATTTTGGCAGGAAACTCAAGTGTGTAAACTAAATGGTGAGAGGGATACAGAAGGGATTCTGGAAAGGTCTTCGCAGATAGGTGGGAATGTAGAATTGAGTTATAGTCAGATCAGTCATGACCTTATTAAATGAAGAGAGCATTCAAGGTGCCAAGGGGCCTGTTCTTGCTCCAACTTTGAATGTTCATATAAATGCCATTTTAACTGCTTTCTAATACTGCTACTTTTTTAAGGATGTATGCCTGTCTACTCAAGTTCCTCTGTTCCTTCACAGATCCCGATTATTGTAGATTCTCTTGTGTTATGCCATGCATTTGGATTTCATTTGCCTTTTGTCTGCTGGACATATCAGATCATCGATGTATTCCTGCATTCTAAGGCTTTCCTTTGCACTATCTATCACATTGCCATTATGTATCACATAAAAACTTCTTTATCAATCCTCATGAAGACTAGCTCGTTACCATATACATCAGGCCAGACTGAGCCTAGCAGAAGTTCTTTGGTTAAAAAGCCTTGTCATAAAAGCACTTGGCAGGCATTCCCTTTACTTTCTGCCAGTGAGGCAATTTTGAATCCAACATGCAATTTCACCCCTTGTATCCCAAGAGCCCTTTGTCCAGCTTGGCATGTGGGCTCTAGTGAAAAGCCTTGCTGAATTTTTTTTATATAGATTGTGCTAAATGTGCTAACCTCACTGACCCTGCCTCGACCTTTTCAAAACATCTCCAAGTTAGTCAAACAAGATCTTCCTCTGAATCTGCCTTCAATTAATCTACTCTCCTATTAATTTGTCTTTTCTAATTTGTAATTTCAAAGCTGCCCATCAGAACTGAATTCAACAATTTGCCTAAATCCAGTATATGTGGAACTTTTTCCCTCTATGGATATCACCTTACCAGGCACATCACTCTCCTTAACGTCCACGATCCACAAAGGGATCCTACCACTAAACACAGCTTTCTTTCCCACCCCCCCCCCCCCTCATTCTCTGCTTTCTGCAAGGATCATTCTCTCTGTGACTCCCTTGTCCCTTGTCTCTCCCCACTGTTCTCCCTCCTGACATTTACCCCTGCAAGCATAACAAGTGCTACAACTTCCCTGTACACTGTCTCCCTTGGGGCCCCCAAAAATCCTTCCAGGTGAGGTGACACTTCACCTGTGGGTCTGTCAGGGTCACCTGTTGATTCCAGTGCTCCCGGTGTGGTCTCCGTTACATTGGTGAGACTGGACATAAACTGAGGGGCCACTTAATCTATCACCTTTACTCCATGTGCCACAAAAGGCAGGATTGCCCAGTCATTTCAATTTGACCTCCCATTCCCATCCCAACATGTCTGCCCATGGCCTCCACTACTGCCATGATGAGGCCTCACTTGGGTTGGAGAGCATCTCCTCATATTCCATCCGGGTACTGCCAACTTGTTAGCGTGAATATTGATTTCTCTAACTTCTGGTATTTTCTCCCCCTCCCCATTCTGTTTTTTTTTCTAATCCCCTTTCTGGTTCTCCTCTCACTCCTTCTTCTCTTCTCACCTGCCCATCATCTCCCTTTCCTTTCTCCCACAGTCCATTCTCCTCTCCTAGACTCTTCCCCCTTCCACCTCTCATCTCTTCCACCTATCACCTCCTAGCATCTTACTTCATCCCACCAACCCCGCCTTCTCTTCCTCCCCACCAGGTTTTACCTATCACCTGTCAGCTTGTACTCTTTCCCCTCTTCCCCACCCAACTTCTTATTCTAGCTTCTGCCCCCTTCCTTTCCAGCCCCTATGAAGGGTCTCAAGCCGAAACATTAACTGCTGACTCGCCTCCATAGGTGTTCCCTAACCTGCTGAATTCCTCCAGCATTTTGTGCATGTTGCTCCCTCCATAGATGGTGTTTGACCTACTGAGGTCCACCAGGTTTTTGTGTCTTGCTCTAATAATTTTTCCACCAATTTGCTCTGGCCTGTATTACTGGTTTACCCGTTTTTAGACAGTGGTACAACATTGTGAACGTCCGTTCAGCTCACACAACTGTAGCAAGGGATCATTAGCAATTGAGGCACATTCTGATATCTGTAATCGAACTATTGTCTTATCCACATACAGATTCTGTTCCATGTGTAACCTTGTCTCTGTCACCATTAACAACCTGCTCTGAGATTTATTGTGTCCAATACACTATGGATTTGTTGTCCGGAGCTGACCGTGTCAGAGACCACCTGTGTTGTGAATGTTTTCTCTCCTAGGTTGGGGTAGACCCACTGTAACGTCCTTGATGTTTTGTTTTACAGTCACAAAGGGATATTATATTTGAACTTCGAAAAATTGCTTTTGATGCTGAATATGACCCCAACAGCAGCAGCAGCCTTGAGAAGCGCAAAGCCATGTACACGAGGGATTACAAAATGCTGGGATTCGTGGTATGAGCAACCATTGTATTACTTGAGGCACAGTGGTGTGTGTTCCTCATACTCAGTGACTCCATTCGGGCAATTTAAGACTTGTAGATGAGGAGGTAATACTATTCACTGTTTCTGAAACAGAGTATTTTGGTAAGTTACTGGCAAGCTGACAAATGGAATACTTTACCACTGCATACCTGCAGACTGAAAATTGAGTAGAGACACACAGAGACGGGGAGAGACGGAGACCATTTCAAATGCCACATGCACATAGACAGCCAGCGAAGTGCCTCTCATGTGCGCGCACGGTTGTGCAGAACTGTGAGGGAATTTGTCGCACTGAGTCCTCGTGATCTCCATTTACAAACGTGAATCAAAATTGCAGAGGCTGTCAGTGAGAACGTTCATGGAAAATAATACAGTCCGAATCCATGCTAGGATAATTGAGTCCATTTGCTGTCAGCTATTGTAAATCAGCGCCTTCCCTCTCTGTCTTAGCCCAGGAGCACAGCTGACGGTCTTCCTGTTTTGCGGGCCCTCGCTGTTCCCTCTCAACTTGCTGTTTATTTGAAACTGTTAATTTTATGCTAGAAGATGCTACTTTATCACTGTGTAAGTGAGCTGCACATTTCAGGAAACAAGCTGCATTGGTTGGAGCTGGTTCAAACAATTCTCCCACCCCTACCCCATGCCAGTTCTCCTTTTGTCTTGAAATTATGTATCCCTAGTTGGTCTAGGATCCGCGGAAAGGTCTTTGCTCTTGGAGTTCTACTGCAGGAGATCACATTTGAGGCTGATCCATGCATAAATTCACTTTCTAACACTTGCAGCAGACCAGGGGCTTCCCAACCCTTTTTAAGCCATGGACCCCTACCACTCACCCAGGGGTCTGTGGCCCACAGGTTGTGAACGTCTGACTAGACCATTAGGAGCAGAAATTCCACCTTCATCCAATTATCAATACAGAAGATTTGCATATTTTTAGCCCTGTGCTATTTGTTCTCAAAACAAAAAAAAACTCGCTCGTGTTTTCCAAACTAATTTGCATAGCTCTCTATTCCTAACAACTAACAGGAAAAGACTCGCGTTTTAATCAGCCTAGTCCTTACTATTGTGGTGATTCGTCCCCATCCCATTCTTGCCGAAGACCTGGTCAACTAGATTGGATTTCCAGACCAGTCATGGGGAACCACTTAAGCAGACAAAACTAGTAGAGACCATTCTGGCTGTAATTACTGCAATGCGGCACTCTCCTTGTGAGCCAGGTAAGCTCCATCCCAGCCAGACCAGCTGTTCCTTGATGGAATTCCACAGCTCATCATTCAAGAGTGACAGACTGTTTATTTGGAGTGATAAACATCTCCTACCTTTTCCGAGAAGATCTGCAGATGCTGGAAATCCAAAGCCCCCCCCCCCCACGCGCACAGGAACTCAGCAGGCCAGGCAGCATCTAAGGAAAAGAGTAAGCAGTCGACATTCTGAGCCAACACCCTTCATCAGGACCTGACGAACGGTCTCGGCCTGTAATGTTGACTGTTTACTCTTTTCCTTAGATGCTACCTGGCCTGCTGAGTTCCTCTAGCACTGTGTGTATTGTGAGTGGTTCTCCTAATATTTGTCTTCCGGTATTGCATAACTGGTCTGAGTTAACGTTGTAAATTCTCACAAAGAATTCAAGATTTATACATTAAAAAGGCTCCTTCACCTTGTATCCTCAGAATCATGTCAATCCGGCCCTGGACTTCACCCAGACTCCTCCTGGAATGTTGGCACTGGACAACATGTTGTATCTGGCCAAGGTCCATCAGGACATGTACATCAGGGTAAGACCCAATGCACTCCCTCCTTTCCCCAACTTTATGCCTGAAAGTTTGATTATAGGGGATAGGAACCTGCTGACAACTTGAGAAGCAGCTGGTCTGCTCAGCTGCTATGTGACTGCATACCCCCACTCCCTTCCCCTCCACTCTGCGCATTTTCAAGCTTCATCGGATGGTTGGGTCTCCTATTCTTCAGCCCAGATGGCTTGAGGCAAACTGCAACAACGCGCACCATGAGGATGAGGAGATGGTACCTCTTGCTCCTCTGGGCTGGGCAGAATTTTCAATCAATTTCAAGTTCAAGTTTAATTGTCATTCAACCATACATGAATACCCGTGTATACAGCAAAAAAAACAGTTCCTCCAGGGCCAAGTACAAAACACAGTAACAACAGTCATGCACAGCACAAAGTACATAGAGCACATGAGACATACAGTCACTCTATGTGCGTATGCGTGTATGTATATGGACTTGCAGTATTTTACATTACCAATGGCCAACAGGGTCTTACGATCACAAAAAAAATATCCAGGGCAATCGCTCACTGTTGACCGCTGTTGACTCCAAAGCATTCCTGTAGCAGCCAGCAATAGGGTCCGCACCAAGTTCACCAATGAGCTTGTGTCAGACCAGGTTGATGCCCCATTGCTGTAATCTCCAGGTCACTGGTCAAGAGTTGAGTTCTCTCTCCAGTGATTTGATGATAAATCTAGGATAATGGATTGAAAAAATTCAGAGAGCGCAGTGCTGTTGGAGGTGAGATGTTACCAAGGATGCCTTGTAAAAGATCCCGTGTCACTAATCAAAATAGTGGCAGAAGGGACTGGTAACATCCTGGCTACCGTTTACTCCTTTTCCAACTATTGGCATTGAAAATACATATTCAGTCTTCCATTTCACAAGTTTCTCACATAGTGCAGTGCATAAATCAACGGATATATTTGCTGGCATCATTGAATGTGTGAAGTACAAATATTTCCATTTTTTCTTATTATCAAAAGATTACTTCTAATGTTCTTTTAAAATTTTCTGTAAAATCACAATTTTATTTAAAATTGAGCTAATAAAAACTAGTCAAATATAACGCTGCACACTGATTTGTTGCACAGTGTGTAACTGAGGATTCTAAAATATGATATATAAAAGTTCTAGTTCATCTTCTACCAATCAATTTCACTAATCTTACAAATAGCGTCAATTGGACAATCTATTAATGACATTAAACCAAACAAAATTCTTTCGGAGCTCTGCAGGGTAGATACACGGATGATGTTTCTCCTGGCTGAGATGTCTAGAACCAGAGAGATGTCAGCCACACAGAACTGAATCTGAAATAAATCTCTCGACTCTTGGTGAATGTTTGTAATATTCTTCCCCAGAGGGCAGTGGAGGTTCAATTGCTGAGTGTTTTGAAATATGAGCCCAGTAGGTTTTTCAATATGAAGGGAACTGTGTGAGATAAGGGACGTGGACTTAGGGTTGGAGATCAGCTGTGAGTTATTGTGAGGAATCGATGGGCCTACTCTTATTGCTGATGTACTTATATCAGACTTGGTCATGTCAATGATAACCGTCAATCCTGGAGATCTTTGGGATGAGCAGGGTCAACTTCAACTTGAAATTGATTCAGCATTTGTTCGGAGGACTTGACCCATAGCGTATGCTACATTTTTCATGCTCCACTCACTGTATGAAACGTCTGCTTGCAGATCGTCCTGGAAAACAGCAGTCGGGAGGACAAACACGAATGTCCTTTCGGACGCAGCAGCATCGAGCTGACCAAGATTATGTGTGAAATCCTGCAGGTTGGAGAGCTGCGTAAGTCTTACTCAGAGTCAATAGACTTTAAAATGGTAGACCATAGTGCAGTCAGTCTCAGCAAGAGGCCTGTACGTATGCAGTGTCTTTAACACCGAAAGAAAATCTGAACTGAGTGTTTTGCATGGTCACAATCCTGGGACGTTCTTCTTAAAAGCAACATTAGATTACCAGTTTCGTAAAGGCTTACTCCCTCCCTGCCTTGTCTTATCACTGTAATCGCTTAAAAAAGGCTATTCAGGCTTTCAAGTTGCTGCTTCCTGAGGCAGCTGTCTTATCAGTCCCTTTCCCCCCCTCCATATTTGCCTCTACCTCTGTAACTTGTTCTCTCTCCTGTGCATCAATTCTGATTCATTTTGCTACTCCCGCACAAAAGAGAAATTTTTCCAATAGTTAATTAACCTACCAGCTTTGGGATGTGCAAGGAAATCGGAGCACTCGGAGAAAACCCATACAGACGCAGTGGAAATCTGCAGTCTCCACTCTGTAGTGCCAGAGGTTTGCATCAAACCCAAGTTATTGGAGCTATGAGGTGGTGACTGTGCTGCCCAGAGCCTTTGGGAAATAGTCCATGAGCCACATACTGCACACACGGGTAAAGTTGAAAAGCTTTGGTTTCACAGGAGAAAGAGGCAGAGACAATCGAGACAGAAATTTCAGTGACTTGAAGGGCATGTTACTAAAAGCAGAGAATGGAGAATGTTTTCAATGGTTTAGGAATAAAGCTATGAACGAGCTTAAAGATGAGAATAATGAATCTGGGATGCTCAAGTGTAAGAGAATAATTAACCAGCCCTTAGAGAGGACTTGTGTGTGCTTCTTTTAATCTATCTGTTAATCAGAGTTGTTTTTTAAATTACTGGCTATTTCAAACTTTTAAAATAAAAATATTTAAAAATAAAAACTTTCAGCAGATGAAGCAATGTCTAAAAAGAGGGAAAAAGGTTGTGTTTAAAACAAGTTAAAATATACTTGATAAAAAAATTAACATAAAAACTATTATTTCAGCAAAAAAATACTGAATAGTTACCTTTCTCCTTTGCAGCACTTCCTCTCCATTCAGATGAATATTCCTATAACTGGTCTGTTGGGAATGGCTCTAGTGGGCAGATTCCCCAGAGGAACTGGTGTATATTCAAGTTCCACTAGGCAGAGTTGTGGAATCCCGAACTTGATGGGACACATGATAAGATGTAGTTATAGTTCCACATGAAACGCCTGCCATTTCCTCATCAGACTCCACAAGCCAGAGGTCAGCAGACGATGTGAGCTTGCAGTGCCGAGAGCATGGCAGGCCTCCTCCTTGTTAGGGTACCACTGCTTGCACACAAATTGCCTTGGTGCATTGCAATAACACTCAAAAAAATTCCACATCCTCGGAAGGCAGCTGGTTTATGTATGAAATATGAACAAATATGAGAAATAAAATGTATAGAAACAAACTTAGTAAGCATACACCCTGTCGCTCCACACTCTTCCAAACCGCAGCTCACTATCTGCATCTCATCCATCATTAACTGATGCATTATTCTTAACTCCGGTACTCATTTCTCACACACCTCTACAACGTGCACTCAGTAAATGGATTGAAGCACAAACAGTAAAGAGTAGGGAGGATACAGTCCTAATTTAGGTAAATGGGAATAATGTAGATGGGCAAATGAAGCCAGTATGAACATAGTGGGCTGAAGGGCCTGTTTCTGTACTATATAGTTCCCTGACTATATGATTCTCATACCTGGACCACCCAGGTAAGCCATGGAAGCCCCAGCAGGATGGGAGTACAGCACAAGTCACAACCTCGTTTATGAGGGCTCTGCTTTTGCTGCTAGAGAAGAGGTGAATAATTGGCTATATAAGAAAAGGAGGAGGCAACATAGATGGCTAGTCTTGGGTCAGGCTGTCCTGAACCAGTCATCTAACTCTGTTCCACCAAATTCACTTCCAGTCCCTCATTTACTAATCTGTATAACAGTCCCTCCCTGATGTATCAAAATATGTTTAATTACAGTACCAAAATTAATGGCAACATGAGGTAACATCGAAAACATTTTACAAATAAAAGAAGTCCTAATATTATATAAGTATTAACCAATTCCTCATATGCATTCTCTTCAAACTCATTGTGCATGCCTTTTGCCCGTCCTAGTTATCCTTCCCAGTAGCTGTCCCAAAGCTGCTGAGGAGTTATTGAACGCCCTCGAGATCAGACTCGAGCAGCTCTGGTCTTACTTTGTCTGGCATATAACTGGTGCTACTCTGCATAAGTGATTTTGGCTAATACAAGCAGCAAGGACACTGAGAGGGAGGCCGTGATAGTATCTAAAATGCTTTCATCCTGAGAAGGAGCTGCAGTTTCCACAGAGCCACTGCCATTCTCTGGGGCTCTGCATAGTAGTTATTGTAGTCTGTAGACAGATAGCTGGAGTGCTGTGACCATCTCCGAGCCCCTTGAGCACTGTTGTCCAATGTCAGGCAAGCTGTGTTTGCTGTAGGAGTTTGAACTTTCACTGCTTCAGCAATGGAAGGTAAGATACGATCTATCAGGTGCTGTCTGACGGTTGGATCAACATGTGTTAATGGAAGTGGTTGACCACTGTTTCCAAGCTAGAAACTGGGGTCTGTTAAGCTCTGCCCGAAGTCTTGCAAAGACTGGTACTTGAGCTCGCTCGATTCTCTTTGACATTGTGTATTGAATCTCCTGACCAGCTGTGCATTGACATCTTCCTCCGGGTCTGCCACAACGAAATTTGCACTTGTGCTTGTCCCTCCAGAGAGCTGTTATTGAAACTATTTTGTCCCCTTTCTGGCTCAGGGTAGTTGTGCCTCATTATTCACTTCTTACAGACCCCAACTCTCATCTGAATTAATGTCACCATCTGGTTTCATGCTGAGGCTGTTCAGGCAAGTGACTGTGAGTCATCCCCTCCTCGTGCTCTTCTAATGTCTGAGGGGATGAGAGCTGTTGGGTGCCCCAAATGAAGGAAGCCACCAGGTTAGTTATGAAGAGGGGGAGTGGGGAGAGTAGGGAGCTGCATGCTTACTCAGCTAAAACCCCAAGATTTAAAAATGAAGGGATAGGGAGTCGTGAAGAGGACTTCTGCTCTACCTTGACCAGCAGGTCAGTGTATTTCCAGAGAGGTGCTTTGTTTCTGGTTGAAAAGCTTGTACTGAAGTTTGGTGAAAGGCTTGCAGCAAATGTTACTGTTTGAGGAAAGTGAAAGGCCACATGGGGCAACATTTGGTTTGTGCCTTCATTCGTGGAGACGGTGACCGGGTGAGCATTAAAAATGGCAAATTGAGTAGCTCGTGCCAGATAATGGAGCTTGGCCTGGACCACGTCATTGAGGTTCGTGTCATTCCTGTGATGCTGGATCCAGGTTCTTGCATTTGACTCCTGGCTTTAACTATCATGGCTGTACTTCCCAAGGCTTTATGCCAACTCCACAACCATTGGGGGCAAGTAGATCAGTTTTCCTCTCCACCACCATTCAGGCTTCCAGTTTGGTGCTGGAAGACTGTGGCCATGGATTGTACTCATCTCCGTGTTAGCTTCCACCACTTTCTGTAGCCACCTTTGCATACTTGAGCCTAGAACAATGCAGGATAGCTTGATCTGGTGCAATCACTTGCACCATCGTGTTCCCTCTTGGAGGCACAATAACAAGAAACAACGTTCAGCACTGGCAAGACCCGAAGCTCATTGTGAGCAGACAGCATAAATCAGGCCAAATAACTTGAATTCTCACACCCGTTCTTATGCTTATCAAATTTAACTTGTAGACCTTTTGTTATTTGAGAGGAGCTAGTTGAGTGAAGCCAGTGCACAGACAACATGTTTTAAAAGTATTTTGGTGTCTGATTGTTGCTGTTTTGTGGATGTAGCTAACGAAGGTTGCAATGAGTACCACCCTATGTTTTTCACCCACGACCGAGCATTCGAGGAGTTCTTCTGCATCTGCATCCAGCTGCTCAACAAAACGTGGAAGGAAATGAGAGCCACTTCAGAAGACTTTAACAAGGTAAGAAGGCTCTGCCTGGTAGCGGGTGAAACAGGAATCTTTGCGTTACAGCCTCTATGTTACACTAAACCATTGTGCAGTTGAACAAAGATCCGTATCTTTATATTTTCACACTGTAATTCCACTGCTCGTTATCAGCAATCCATTCTGCCTTGGAAAAGGGATGTGTTCTGTCCACCCACTGTGCAGCTGCTGGTGACACTGGAGAGTGGGATGTATATTACACAAGTATAATGACGGTAGCATGTCGTATTGAGCAACAGTATTCTGTGTTTACATAAAGCTTTTAAAACACCTCGAGTCTTTTAAGTGAGTGCAACTGGAAAAATGAGCTGAGCTATAGGGGACAAGTGGCTACAAGCTGAGCCATAATGGTAGATTTTAGAGAGTGTTTTGCAGGAAGAGAGGTGGAGAGGTTTTGGTGAAGGAATTCTAGAGTTTAAGGCGTAGGCAGCTCAGTATAGAGCCTGTTGATGGTGGGGTAATGTGGGTAAGGGGTTTGGGTCAGACCAAGGATTGAAGATGGAAAAGTTCACAGTCCTCCAGAGAATATTAGATAAAATCTCTTCTTTAGGAGGTAGTGGTTACCAGCTAAGGAAGCTGCTGAGTTGCAGGTCATAGCAATTGGTGAATTCCACCCCCCCCCCTCCCAATCAGCAGCATCTGGGTCTTCCTGTGTGCCTAGTGAATACAACATTCTGAATTGGTTGTTGAACAGACGACTGAGGTTGTGTGTTCAGGTTGTGCGTTCAAGTCCTGCGTGGGGAAGGTGCAACAGTATTACAAGCTGATATCTAATGCAAAACTGGGGGGTTGCTACATGGGTCATGGGTGGGGGAAGCATTAAAATGAGACCTCACTTCTTCGGTGGATGTAAAAGAAGTCATGCTGTGTTGTGGGGTGGAATTAAAAAAATTGTTTTCCTAGTGTCTAGGGCAATATTTGTCCCTTAACCAGATCAACAAAATAATTATTTTTGGTCATGACTTCATTGTTAATGGGAGCTTGCTATATGCAACTTTCAGTTGAGCAACCTGCAATATAATGGTAACTATTTTAAAAGTAATTAATTGTCTGCAAAGAGGTTTTGTACTACTTAGTCTGTGGAAAAATACCATATAAATATAGAACGGTATCTTGCCAGCGAGTTTGTATTATAACATTTATTAGGGCATTTGGAATTGCAGATTCCTTCTGCCTGTCCATTCCTATTGACTGGGAAGCAATGCTTGTGAAGGACAGGACTATAACATCCAGGGAGCTGCCGGTAATTCCACCAGGGTGATTGATGCTCTCTGGCCTCTTACCTTCAAGTTCCTTTGGCAACCCAAAATTACAGGGTAACAGATAATTGCAGGGGGCCTGAGGGAGCGTTTCAGCGGAGCAGTTCTGCTGTCAAAATAACTGTCAGCCCCAGCTGTGATGGCAAGGTTATTCGCTGCTGCTTTATAGTTTCACTCCCATCAAAATTGCTGAGGAACTTAACATTTTCAGCACCGAGCAGTAAGTTGTCTTCTGCCCTCCACTTCAGTTTCCTCTCCCTTCTGAGGCACGGCTATATTGCTGCTGATGTGTGCAAGGACCATTCTGAAGTATCTGGACGCAGAGGTACCCATATAACCACATAACAATTACAGCAGGGAAACAGGCCATCTCGGCCCTCCTAGTCTATGCCGAAAGCTTACTCTCACCTAGTCCCACTGACCCGCACTCAGCCCATAACCCTCCATTCCTTTCCTGTCCGTATACCTATCCAATTTTACTTTAAATGACAATACCGAACCTGCCTCTACCACTTCTACTGGAAGCTCATTCCACACAGCTACCACTCTCTGAGTAAAGAAATTCCCCCTCATGTTACCCCTAAACTTTTGCCCCCTAACTCTCAACTCATGTCCTCTTGTTTGAACCTCCCCTACTCTCAATGGAAAAAAGCCTATCCATGTCAACTCTATCTATCCCCCTCATAATTTTAAATACCTCTATCTAGTACCCCCTCAACCTTCCATGCTCCAAAGAATAAAGACCTAACTTGTTCAATCTTTCCCTGTAACTTAGGTGCTGAAACCCAGGTAACATTCTGGTAAATCTTCTCTGTACTCTCTCTATTTTGTTGACATCTTTCCTATAATTTGGTGACCAGAACTGTACACAATACTCCAAATTCGGCCTTACCAATGCCTTGTACAATTTTAACATTACATCCCAACTCCTATGCTCAATGCTCTGATTTATAAAGGCCAACATACCAAAAGCTTTCTTCACCACCCTATCCACATGAGATTCCACCTTCAGGGAACTATGCACTATTACTCCTAGATCACTCTGTTCTACTGCATTCTTCAATGCCCTACCATTTACCATGTATATCCTATTTGGATTATTCCTACTAAAATGTAGCACCTTACACTTATCAGCATTAAACTCCATCTGTCATCGTTCAACCCACTCTTCTAACTGGCTAAATCTCTCTGCAAACTTTGAAAACTTACTTCATTATCCACAACGCCACCTACCTTGGTATCATCTGCACACTTACTAATCCAATTTATCACCCCATCATCCAGATCATTAATGTATATGACAAACAACATTGGACCCAGTACAGATCCCTGAGGCACACCACTAGTCACTGGCCTCCAACCTGAAAAACAGTTATCCACCACTACCCTCTGGCATCTCCCGTCCAGCCACAGTTGAATCCATTTTACTACTTCAATATTAATACCCAACGATTGAACCTTCCTAACTAACCTTCCGTGCGGAACCTTGTCAAAGGCCTTACTGAAGTCCATATAGACAACATCCACTGCTTTACCCTGGTCAACTTTCCTCGTAAACTCTTCAAAAAATTCAACAAGATTTGTCAAATGGCCCACATGTGCAGTTACTGCCCCTACACACATACAGTCTGTTTGTGTGTCTTTGTCTATCTGTCCAATACATGCAGACAAAAATACAGAGCTGATACGGACTGAGAAAAACAGACTCTCTGAGCTTGGTGTGCGTGTGTGACCCAGACACACTGACAAGCACCAGAAGCTGAGTGCCTCTGTATCTGACAAACATTGAGATGGAGATGGGAAGACGTGTATCCCAGGAGGCAGGGATAGGCACAGATCTGGAGATGACAGGATTGACAATTTCATCTTACCTTTCCTTGAGCTCTTGCATTTGCTAGCTTTTGCATCTATATATCCTGTGTTCTGACTCTAGCTTCCCTCGGCACCTGGCCGGGCAAGGGTGCGAGGCAGCAAATGGCTATGGCTTTGGATCAGTGGGCAGGTGACAGACTGTTGTGGCACAGTTCAGTGCTCCCAGCCTTGCTGAGACTGGATGTGAATCTTCTCTTCCACATCCAGGAGGGTACGTTAGAGAATATGCCCATAACATCTTCAAGAATGGAGACAGCATTCTCTCACAATAAAGGTTGACAAGACCCTTACTGATTTCTCAAGCTTTTGTCACTTAGAAAGAAGTCCACAATTTTGATTGCAGCACGAGGGGAAAATTGCTTGAGGATCAAGATGTCAAAAGAGTTTCCATACCAGGCTATGATGCGAACAGTCCAAATGCTCCCGCTGCATCGTAGAAGTTTGTCAGAGTCTTTGATCATGGGCTCAATCTCCTTCAACTTGATGTGATTTGTCGTTTTTATTGCATCTATGTGCTGAGCCCAGGATAGATCCTGTAAGATGTTGACACCCAACAACTTGAAGCTGCTCACGCTTTCCACCGCAGGCCCTTGAATGAGGACTGTTGTGTGTTTGTTTGAACTCCCCTTTTGAACGCCCACAATCAGTTCCAAGGCTTTTCTTGTATTGAGTGCAAGGCTGTTGTTACGACACCACTCAACCAGCTGACCTACCTCTCTCCTGTACACCACCTCCTCAACCTCCAATATCAGTGATGTCATTAGTAAATTTATACATCAAGCTTTAGTGCTCAACTTAGCCATGCAGTTGTATGTATTCGAGAGATTTGAGCAAGAGGGCCACCTATGTCAATGGTCAGTGAGGAGGAGATAAGGTTCCAAACCGTCCTTGTGAGTAATTCAAGGATCCAGTTACAGAAAGAGGTACGAAGACCCAGGTATTGAAGCTTGACGAGATGCATCTATGTGTAAGTGAAATCCCGACACTGTTTTTGGCAAATTTCTTGTATCTGTCTTCTGATTCCTGTAACTTTCTGCCAAAGAAGAAAATGTCTTTACTTCCTCTATCTAACTCTTTAAATCTCCCCTTGACCACACTACTCAAAGGATAACAACCTATCTTCATTCACACTTCATGACCCTATTCACATCACCTTGCACACACTGAGGATTTGATCATTCCTCATCTTAATGTACAGAACTGTACACTGAAGGGATCTGTTTACAGAGTTTGTCACTGGCCTTACTGGTGCTTCTGCACACTCTCAATTCACCAGATGCGGGAATAATTTTAAGATCATTTATTCTCCATGTCCAGTAAGGTGGATGCATCCTGGGGAGAGAGGAGAGTGATTTTGTGATGCATTCCTGATCCCCTCTATTCTCTCTTACTTCCCGAGTATTGTCTCAAGTCAGTGAAGGAGCCCCCCACTGCCAAATTTTGGAGTGGAACATATGAAATTGGGCTGGTGTGTGCTTATCATTACCAGATTTCACCTCCTTGGACTCAGGTGATTTTGAAAAGTATAAGCTGGTTCTCAAGGCTTCCCACTCCCTGGACCTTTTAGACTCATCTGTTATAATAGTGGTAAAATTTGCCTCTGTAGTGATAGACCGACACCCTTTCTCCATCCATTCACAAGGTAGGTGTCATGTCAGAACATGTGAATCGTCTTGGTCTCCCTTTGTATTGGGGAATGCAGGGGTCTGACAATTGTTGGAGATGCATTATTCCCAATTCTGCCTCCCCCTGAGTTAAAATTGATGCTTCGGTAGTGCTCAAACCCAGTTCAACTGAAACTATCCCAAGACATCTGAGATGGATACTCTGTAGCTGTACAGTGCAGTTGGATGTTCTGAAGGATTAAAATTGCTGGTGTCTATTTTCAGTTCGCACCATTTAACAACACAAAATGCTGGAAGAGCTCAGCAGGTCAGACAGTATGTATGTGGAAGAGTAAATCTTCATGTTCCATGTGAAGACCCTTCATCAGGAGTCTCGCCCCGAAGTGTCGACTGTTCACTCTTTTCCGTAGATGCAGACTGGTCTGCTGAGTTCTTCCAGCATTTTGTTCGTGCGGCTTGGATTTCCAGAGTCTGCAGATTTTCTCTTGTTTGTGTTAACACCATTTAACATTGTAGATCTAGTTTCTGAACCACGTTATTAATTGCTTTGCTTTTAAATTTTATCACAATCAATTATTTATCATATACTTAAGACAAGTTAACCACTGCACAGAAAATACCATTCAGTCCTGACTGTTCAGTCCTCTCTATAGATGCTACCTGACCTGCTGAGTTCCTCCAGTAGTTTGTGTGTGTGTTCCTTTGGATTTCCAGCATCTGCAGAATCTTTGTGTTTGTCATTCAGTAATTTTAAGTTTAATTTATGATCCAGGCATCTGAAGAAAAAAAACATGTAACATTCTTGCATCATAATCCTATGGGAATTTAAATGTTAGAGGTTGGATATATAAAATGTGTTGCTGACTCTCTCTCTCTCTCTCTCTCTCACTTGCCTTGCAGTATTGCATAGGTGAAAGTACCCCTTAGGAGTGTAACTACAAATTCCACAATTGAGTCTGCAACTTGTGCAGCTAAACGGTTTAGACTCCATTACTCTCGGTTAGCAGGTAAAATCAGACATCCCTTCCATTCCATCTTCCAAGGCACAAGCAGAATAACTTGAAGGGGGATTGAAGGTTGCATTAGATAAGCCCTGAAAACAGATATGGAGATCACAGCGTGCTATTACTAAGTGACAGTTCATTGGACCCAGGTAATGTTGTAATTTGTACTTTCTGTCGGTGTAAAAGATTGTTGCATGCTTCTTGTACAATACGTTAGCAGGGGATTAATATCACAGGCCAGTAGTGCACTTTGGATCGATGGAGCAGTGGATTATTACTGCAAGGTGTTGTGGGCAAACTTTTAAGAAGTGAATTTATGAATAGCTGAGCGTGCAGTCGAACAAATTTCACGAAACCTCCAAAAACATGTACCGGCATTCAGAACAAGTAATCCAGCAACTAACTTGTAAGAGCTTCATGATCCCATTAAGTGGTACCATTGGGGAAACTTTCATTCTGTTTACATGGAGATTCCTGCGAAGTATGTTGGCTCAAATATTTGTTTGTGAATTACAGCGATGTCATCAATTTGGCATTGCACAAGGGCTTGACTGCTAATTGATGGTTCAGGTGTATTAACCATGTTGGTGTTTTACTTCATGTCAGAACTAAGGTTTCATTTTCTCCAGGTTAACTGCAATGTCGAAACCGACACTCCCACTGAGTTCAGTTCAGTGCACTATGTCTAACATTAAATGAGGCCTCATGTAATGCCATGATGAGGCCATTCTCAGGTTGGAGGAACAACATCTCGTATTCTATCTGAGTAGCCTCCAACCTGATGGCATCAACATCAATTTCTTGAACTTCCAGTGATTTCTTGCTGCTCCTCTTCACTCTTTTCAATTCCCAACTCTGACACCCCCGTATTCCTTCTCCTCACATGCCTATCACCTCCCTCTACTGCCCCTCCTCCTACCCTTTCTCCTCTCCTTTCAGATTCCTCCTTCGGCCCTTTACCTTTTCCTTTTATCGCTTCTCATTTCCTCCCACCCATCAACATTCCCCTCCACGTGGCTTCACCTATCACCTTCTAGCTTGTAAAAACCCCTCCCCTACCTCCTTGTTTTGACTTCTCCCTCTCCCTTGTTTACTGACAAAGAGTCTTGGCCTGAAACATTGACTCTTTCCATAGATGCAGCCTCACCTTCTGAGTTCCTCCAGCGCTTTATGTGAGTTGTTCTGGATTTCCAGCATCTGCAGAATCTGTTTGCATTCATGTTTTTTTTCTCTCACTCCAGTGGTATCTTTGCCCATTGTCAGATTCTAACGTATTCCATTCCACGACTTAGTGTTACATTTCCCGAGTGTCTGCTGAATGATAAAGGGCGCTATATTTCATCTGAAAATCTTGTAGGGAATTTAGTAATGTCTGCTGTAGAAGTTAACAAATTTCACGAAATATGTTGGTGATATTAAATCTGATTCTGATCCTGATGCCCAGTTAGGTCTGTGGTTTGGTGTAAAGGGAAGCTAGTTACTCCCCCCACAATGGAATAGTCATATAACAAATTTTGTTTTCTTGTCTTCTGGCACTTGGATAATATACTGGCATCTAATACCTGAGTAACTGCATCTTAACACCAGTCAGCTTTAGGGAACAAATTTGTTTGGGAACGAGCGTGCAAATAAAAGAAGAATGGGGAATTTATCATCCCTTCCCATCATATGAAGAGGTCCATTAAAAGGCTCCAGTAATTGTTGTTTCTGAACTGACTTTCATTTGGATTCTGCATCTTGTTTTTTTTAAAAAGAATTCATGTCCATAAAGACTTGGCACATTGCAAATGTTACTGAAGATCAGCGTAGCAGGTTTGGTGCAGGAAGTGTTAACGAGATGATGAGGCCAGAGATGGGGTGAGATTTCACAGCTCATTGAGCTCTTTGCCACACCCCACTATTTGGACTATATCATTCCTCCTTCGCGTGTGCTCTTCATCAGTGTCTGAGCAGCTCCTGATTGTCGCTGTTCTACAGATATGGACGGGCCTGCCAGTGAGTGTTTGATTTTCATGTTCGAGGACTTGATTTTCTTTTGCACATTGAAAGTTCTGCGCTTTTCTATGATTTTTAAATTGCATTCATTTTCATTGTTCGTGTGATTTTTCAGTTTATCTTACTTTATCTCTATTTAGCTTTAAATGTATGTTTTTTTGTATGATGAAATAAGCTTCTTTATATTCTGTACTTTCAGAGAAAATATATTTCCTTTCAATCTCTTTCTTTAGTTGTAATTATCCACAGACCTTGATTAATATTAACCCATGGTATGATGCTATTTATTTATTTAGATTAGGCCAGAGTTATTTAAATCTTTTTGTGTAGGAAAATCGTTGACATTGAGAGAATTACTGCTGATGACTTGGCCTGTGCTTGTACAAATTAATACAATTCCTTTTAACTACACTCCGCTGCCAAAATTTAGAATTGGCTGCTCCAATATCAGCAATGTTTCAACGTAGAAATATCTTAAGCGCCATTAGAACTGCAACCGTTTGCTGTACCAGTTCTTAATATAGTTGTGCTTGTGTAGTATCCAAGGTCCCTTTACAGCAACTAAATCACCCAAACTTTGTTATTGATGCTGAGATAAGATTCTTCCCAGAATTCAGGCTCAGGGAAGAACAAAAGAGGTGAATTCCTGAGGAATTTTGAATTATTGCCGTTGATGTCAAATATGAGCCCTGGAACAACTGAAATCAGTGGGCATTAAGGGCAAATCCCACTCCACATGCTAGAGATACACACAACCCAAAGGAAAATGAATGACGTCCAAACTCAAGACCATCTCAGCACCACAGAGAGCACTCTAACCATCACCATCTGGTACGGAGGAGGCCACTGGATCGGAAAAAGCTGCAGAAAGTTGTAAACTCAGCCAGCTCCATCGTGGCCACTAGCGTCCCCAGGACACCTTCAAAAAGCAATGACTCAAGAAGGCAGCACACATCACTAAGGAACCCATCACTTAGGACAAAGCCCTTTTCTCATTGCTACCATCAAGGAGGAGATACAGGAGCCCGAAGGGGCACACCCAGCATAACAGGAACAGCTTCTTCCCCTGCACCATCAGGTATCTGAATGGGCAATCAACCCATGAACACTACCTCACTTCTTGCTCACGTTTTTGCACTACTTACTTAATTTATATTGTTATTGTTATATATTATTTTGTATTTAATTTACTATAATTTCTAGTTTTATTATTTTGTATTGCAACTTACTGCCGCTGCAAAACAACATATTTCATGACATATGCCAATGATTTTGGCATCTGCACGTGTGTTTCCATGGCAACCCGTAGGACCGACTATATTCAGATGTTTCATCAATGACCTTTGTTACATCATAAGTTTAGAAGCGGTGATGTTCACCGACCAGTGCATTATATTTAGTGAAGTTCCATTTGCAACTTCAAAGATGGTGAATGAGTCCATCCCTGGGTGTTGCAATACCTCACAACAGGCTGGCTCGGGACTCAGTGTGAATTAACACTTCTGCCATACGAGTGTCTGGCATTGAGTCAGAAATGGGTATATTATTACTGACATGTGTCGTGAAATTTGTGGCTTTGCAGCAACGGTACAATGTAATATGCTGTCGTTTGCAATAAGAAATATACATAAATAACTAGTGCAAAAAGAGAGCAAGAGTAGTGAGATAGGTTCATTGCCCATTCAGATATCTGATGGCAGAGGGGCAGGAGCTGGTCCTAAAGTATTCAGTGTGTGTTTTCAGGCTCCTGTATCTCCGCCTTAGTGGTAGTACTTGGAGGAGGGCCTGCCCTGGGTGTTGCGAATCCTTCATGATGGGTGCTGCCTTTTAAAGGTGTCCTCGATGGCGGGGAGGCCGGTGTCCATGATGGAGCTGGCTGAGTTTACAGCTCCCTGCAGCTTTTTCCGATCCTGTGCAGTGGCCCCATCAAACCAGCCAAATAGAATGCTCTAAATAGTACACCTGTAGAAATTAGGGCCTTTTGGCGACATACCAAATCTCCTCCAACTCCTGATGAAATTCAGCTGCCTTCTTCGTAATTGGATCAATATGCTGGGCACAGGACGGATGTGCAGAGACGTTGACACCCAGGAACTTGAAACTGCTCAGCTTTCCCACTGCTTACCCTTCAGTGATGATCGGTGTGTCCCCTCGACTTCCCCCTCCCAGTCCACCTTCAGTTCCTTGGTCTTACTGACGCTGAGCGCAAGATTGTTGTTGCAACGCCACTCAACCAGCCGATCTATCTCACCCCTCTACACCTTGTCGCCATCTGAGATTCTGCCAGCAGCAGAGGTGTCATCAAGTTTATAGTTGGTGTTTACGCTGTGCTGAGTTACGGGTGTAGCGAGAATGCACGCATCCTTGAGGCACACAGTGTTGATTCCTCAAGAGGGAGATGTTATTTCCCACCCGCACGAGCTGTGGTCTCCTGATGTCGAAGTCGGGGATTGAGCTGCAGATGGTACAGGGGCTCATATTGATTGGTACAGAGGGTGTGTAATCAATAAACAGCAGTAGCTGGCATTGACATGACTAATGGGAGATTGAAGCCCTGCTCCCATATATTCAATGACACAACCATGTTACATTACCCACTGTCAACGATGGTTAGCTGGATTAACCGTGTAAAAACTATAACTGGAGAAGTATCCAGGGGCTGGGTGTTCCACAGCAAACGGCTCATCTTTCCACCATCTGCAAGGCACACACAGGAGCGTGGTGGAGCACTCTCCATCTGCCAGATAAAGTGCTTGGAGCCAGCCAGCAACCGAAACAAAGCAACCTGCTTGACTGACTCTCCGTACACCAATGGTGCGACTGCAGTTAGTGACAACAAGGCGCATTGGAGCAACTTGCCAAGGCCGCTGCTTCAACAGCGTCTTCCATACCATCGATATATCATCTAGAAAGCTGAAAGCAGCAGGCACATGGAAACCTATCACTGCGGCTTCGTTATCACTGGGGCAAAGTATTTTTGGAACTCGTAACACAACTGCACTTTGGCAGCACCATCACCTCAAGCACAGCTAAGAATTGGCAAAGACTAATGCGCTTGTGGTTCCATATTCCAGGGCTGAGTAAACAAAGTAATGGAAATGAAAGTGCACTGGTTTCAGTGAAAATGTGAGTGATACTTTGCAGATTTTCTTCCCATTGTTTCTTGCCTAAATTTAAGATACCATGGCATTTGTATTCTCTGTGAACAATAGCTTTCAAGTTCACGATTCTGGGACCTGTCAGTACTGATTATCATCTGCCTGGTGGCAGAAGCTTGAATGAGCGGTGGTGCAAGGTAAATGTGGTATTTTCTGCCTTTGAACTGACAAGGTGGTTTGTAATTGCTTTGCTCTACATTTGGATTTCTTGTTAAATCAATTCCTCACATCCATTTTTACAAAGGAGAGCTATGTGCAGTTCAACTCAATTAAAATAAATGATTTGGCTCAGTCTAATATTCCTTGTTCAGGAAATGAAAACTAGTAAAAAGAAACAATTGGCTCTTTGATCCTAGGGAGAAGCAAATATGTTGGAGTCCTTCATGAATTTATGAAGTAATTTCTAATCACCAAGGTGTTGAGCATAAGACTGATAAGGACAGAGCAATATACACAACATCTATGGGATTAAATGCTTTAAGGACTCTCCGTAAAATGCTATCAATGAACATTTAAAGTGCTCGGCATTATGAGGAGTAGACACTGTGACCTTGGGTGTAAATAGATCAATCATTGGCCTGCAACTTTCTGTCATTTTAAGTAATTATCTGTTGATTATGTCAGTTCGGTGAGTGCTAGGCTGACAGTCGTACAAAAGTCAGCATCACTCTGGAACAAACAACTAAGCTGCAGCATTCGGCACCTGCATCAGGCGGGTGTATTTTACCCAGATTCAGCGATGGGAACCCTGCTGTGACACAGATTGCTTCCTGTACTGACTGTAGCACAAAATGCTCTTGCTGAAACAGCTGAGAAATACCCACGTATACAGAAGCCTCTGCCAACAATATTTCAAAATCTGAGGTGCTCTGGCCGACTTCCAAACCCTCTCGGTGAAACCAGATCGAGCACATTCTCTCTCACTGCAGTTGCAACGCGTATAAATTGTTCGTGCCGCTTACATTCTAGACACAATGTGGGATTTTGAGTAAGTCTTGCCACTTTCCTTATAAACATTGCTGGTTACCAGTTCTGTTGAGAGCTCCTCAAGTGAATCTAGTGTTAGTATGTTTACAATATTTCTGGTTCTGAATATTCGACAATCGACACGCATTGTCAGAGTAATTCACAGTATGTTGTAGATGTTGAATATGGGGCAAGAAAAGTTATATGTACAGTTATGTCCAATTTTTTAAACCTGTGTTGCTTGCTTTAGCGTTGCCAAGGATTACTCAGTCTCAGGACAGGGCAAGAGAAGCAACGTGCGACAGTAAAGATAATGACTGAAAGGCGGGGGGGTGGGTAATGTGCCTTTGATGAAAGCAATGAAGAGCTTTAAAAAATTCAATTGGTCTTCCTAATTTAAATATCTTGAGCAGATTTTTTTAAAAAAATTCTTAAGTAGAGGTCCATTCTTTCTTTGGAAAGAAATTATAAGTATTAATAGAATTGTTTGTAAATCAAATGCAAGTTGAAGCTTGGCACTTTATCTTTGGAATACGGATGTTGGGATAAATATTTTTTGCCAAAATCTAGTTGTCTGTGAGCATCTGTCCAGAGTCCCTGGAGTGTAGGAGAATTTCATCCAGGTTTCCCCTGAGGATGGACGAGACCAGATAGGAAATAGTTTAACGGTGAAGGTAAAATATTTAAGGGGAATCTGAGGGGCAACAACTTCACTCAGAAGGTGGTGCGAGTGTGAGATTGAGCTGCCAACAAAGGTGGTGGATACCAGTTCAATTGCAACATTTTAAGAGAACTTTGGATGGGTGCATGGATGAGAAGGAAATGGTCTGGGTGCAGATAAATGGGACTCGCAGGAGAACGGGTTAGCACGGACTGGGTGAGCGGAAGGACCTGATTCTGTGCTGTAGTATTCTGTGATGAAGGTGGTTACATAGAACTGTTAGGTATGAAACCTTTTACCAATTGCAAAGGCAGAAGGTGTGATATATTTCAAATTTGAAATGGTCTGTGAATTGGAGGGTGTGCAAGTCTTTGTGTCTTGGACATGATGACGATGAAGGGGTGTCCAGGTACTCAGGACAAACCACACTTTACTCCTTTCCATGAAAATACTTATTCATCACTTGTATTTTGTGCAACTACAATGTACTTGTAGAGCATTAGAGTACAATGCACATTTCTGGTTTCCATAGTACAAAATGGGCAAGGTATAGAATTTATACTGATGATGTCTACCTGAGAGTTTATGCTTGTATTTTTTTAAAAGGAGAAAAAAAGCACTGGTGAAGCTCATTTCCCCAGAAAGTGAGATTGTATGATGTCCAAAGAGTTTGTTAAGGTTATTAAAAGTTAGACCAGAACACTCAAACTATAGGTGGTAAGCTAAGCTCTCTCCATGGCCACTCTTGGGGAGCACTCCTGAAATGGATTCCGAGTTTCTGTGATGTACGATTCCCAAAGATCATTTGGGAGAGGAAGCAATTGGGAGAGAGGGTCCAGAGTGTCAGAAACAATCGGAAAGGATGTTCTGGGAGAAGATTGCAAATGATAATTGAGGTTGACCTTGCCCATTGGCAGCAGGTCATTCAGGGTCACTCCTTTTTTTAATGCCCCTCAAAAGAAGGTTCTCTGACAGACCTTGAAGCAGTAGAATTGTGTACTTGTGTGCAATTGATGTCAAGTGAGGACCCAACAGCACCCTGCCCGTTCGGCGGCTTTGCCAAGCACAAAGAAGAACCACGAGATATGTCCAACAGAAAGTAGCTCTCCAAACATGGAGGCCTGTGTAACCTGGGGAGTTTATAATGAATTATGGAAGAACTGTAAGCCAGGGCAATAAATAGTCATTAATAAATCCAATACGAACCTTGGTTAGAATATGGAATGGTGATTGAAGTTAGGTGAGGACATGAGGAAGAGCTGACAGAGAATGCACTTTTCTATTGTAAATGCTCTAATTCTCTCGTCTTACCTTGGCAGGTGATGCAGGTGGTACGTGAGCAGATCACGAGGTCCCTGGGCACAAAGCCAAACTCTCTGGACCAGTTTAAGAATAAAGTCCGTTGCATGAGTTACTCTGAGATCCTGAGGCTACGTCAGTCTGAGAGAATGAGCCAGGATGACTTCCAGTCGCCACCAATCATGTGCGTCATGTTGTTACCCTACACTTTTCACCAGACTACTTTTTTTTAAGGGCATTGACTCTTGGGTCCAAAGCTGTGTTGCAGAAAGTTGAAATCATGCCTCCAATTAGAAAATAATGCATCCAACCTGCTCCCAGACTTTGCTACAAACACCAGGCTGAAGCTCCGGTGTTTAATCAGAAGTGTGTTACAGCAAAAGCTGAAGTTCTAATCCTCATGCAAAGGAACTTTTGTGGTTCACAGATGTTATGGATCCTACAGATAGATGAGAAAATTAGGAAGTTTCCTAGCATTCATTTTTCACCTAGTGCAATGAACAGACATTAAACAGATGTCTGTGACTGCTTTAATTGCAAAATACCTACAATATTTGTTCAATGGGTATTACATTATATATGTTGGTTCATGCGCGTTTGGGAAAGGTCCTGTGTGAATGCCTTAGGCTACGTCCACACTACACCAGATAAATCCGTAACCAAAGCTTTTTCTCTTTGTTTTGACCCTCTGTCCACACTGAAACAGCATTTTCCTCTTCTGAAAATGGAGCTTTACTAAAACACTCTCCAGTGTGTGTAAATCTGAAAACGCCGATTGAATGGTGTAATGTGTACAGGGTAACATAGAGCATAGAATAGTACAGCACATTACAGGCCCTTCAGCCCACAATGCTGTGCTGACCCTCAAACCCTGCCTCCCATATAACCCCCCACCTTAAATTCCTCCATATACCTGTCTAGTAGTCTCTTAGACTTCACTAGTGTATCTGCCTCCACCACTGACTCAGGCAGTGCATTCCATGCACCAACCGCTCTCTGAGTGAAAAACCTTCCTCTTATATCCCCTTTGAACTTTGCTCCCCATACCTTAAAGCCATGTCCTCTTGTACTGAGCAGTGGTGCCCTGGGGAAGAGGTGCTGGCTGTCCACTCTGTCTATTCCTCTTAATATCTTGTACACCTCTATCATGTCTCCTCTCATCCTCTTTCTCTCCAAAGAGTAAAGCCCCAGCTCCCTTAATCTCTGATCAAAATCCATACTCTCTAAACCAGGCAGCATCCTGGTAAATCTCCTCTGTACCCTTTCCAATGCTTCCACATCCTTCCTATAGTGAGGCGACTAGAACTGGACACAGTACTCCAGGTGTGGCCAAACCCAGAGCTTTTGAAAAACGCTATCATGATGTGTCAGAACAGTTGGTGACAGCAGCGTGGAATTTCATTGTTTTCTTGAACGCAACCTCCAACACGACAACAACAATGGCGGACAGCTTCAGGAGACTGTCCCTGAGCAGAACGTTACTGCAGCTTTGCAGTATGACAGAGAATTTCAACCCCCCACACAACCTAACAATTTCAGAACAGACGGCAACAGGACTGAAGCCAGAAGAGTTAGAAATGTATTCACCAAATACTTTGACCCATAACTTACTGAATAAATAAGTATACTCACTTTGCCCTGTTTTCTGTCCTTGCTCATTATGAAGGTGGTTTACCTATTTATGCAAGTACTTCTCTGACAATTGATGTGTAACAGCCTAATGTAACATTGTATGGAAATACAGGATAACACTGATGCAGACATGTTTTATACATTTAACAAGGTGCTTTATTAATGTATTGCTTGTGCAAACATTCAATAGGTGCAATTGTCACTACTTCCGAAATGTCATTTTTAAGTAGTAGTTTATGTTTGGCATAGACATGAAAATGTTAAGGCCAAAAAAGGAAAATTGTAAGTTTCACTTTTACTCAGGTAAAAATAAAATCACTTTTGCCCAGTAACTCGTTTATTACACATGTTAAATACAGCAAAATAATACAGAAAGACATTGCAAAAGTAAAGGCAAACAAATGAGGTAACAGCAAATTTCACTTTTGCCCAGTAACAAGCCTTATTGTGGTTAGTTGTAGCTGTCGTCCCTTTCATTGGTGAAGAGACTATGGCCGTAGGAACTGTTTCCAGGGTTATTCTGTTTTTCAGTGTTCATTGTCAGCTGGGTCATAATGTCCATGAACTCCCTGTTGGTTGCCTCCATACACTCCAGTATTTGTTTTTTTAGTTTTAAGTCCTTCTGCACGAAAGCCAACAGCTGTCCGTCATTTGGCAATTTCCTTTTAAGTTTTTCTAGTCTGTAACTGAACACTCACCAAGTCTTTTACAGCGAGATTCGACACCAAACATGTCGCTTGTTTTCTGTAGATATGTCCTGCGCATGCCCAGTAGGAGGAGATTTGCCCAAATACCTGTTTTAATGTGGACAGAGGTATTTTCAAAAACGCCTGGTGTGGATGCCTATCGTTTTTACGCGAAACCAGCGTTTTCAAAATTATCCGGTCCAGTGTGGATGTAGCCATAGATTCCTAGTTTCTTAGAATTTGCCTTACAGACTTACATTTTTCCAATTGGTTCTTATTGGCAATTTATGTCATGTTCCGTTTTTGTCTTCATTGAGAGAAGTGGTCCTTGATGTGGACGTAATTAGAGCATGTTAACAGTAAGGACACAAAACAGCAGACCTGGAGATAATATGTGGATAGTCCATAGCATTTTGTTAATTGGGTGTGGTTTTGTTTTGAAAGGCACACTGGTCAAAGACTTTTCTTTCTATACATGTCATGTGAATAAATACGTCTGCTTCAACCATTTACACTGACCTCTGACCTCAATCTCTGTTCTCAGTGAGCTGCGGGAGAAAATTCAACCGGAGGTGATGGAGCTTATAAAACAGCAGCGCCTGAACCGACTTTGTGAGGGCACTAGCTTCCGTAAAATTAGCAATCGCAGGCGGCAAGGTATCAGTTTATTGATTGATTGATTGAGATGCAGAACAGAATAGGCCCTTCCAGCTTTCAAGCTGCACCATCCAGTAATCCCCGATTTAACTGTAGTTACTGTTGTGAGTGGTGTGGTTAAAGACAAATTTTGTATGCTGTTATCATTCATTCTGATCTCTATAATTCTCTTCTTCCTTTTCCCTCTATTTTCCACAGATAAATTCTGGTATTGTCGACTGTCTCTCAATCATAAGGTTTTACATTATGGAGATCTGGATGAGAACCCGCAAGGCGAAGTGGCCTTTGAGTCGCTGCAGGAAAAAAGTAAGCAAAAAAAAATTACTTGGCTGGAAAAGTGTTCACTACGGTCTGTGGTTTGTTTCATATAAAATAGAAACTAAAGGAGGTCACCTGGGCTCCTTAATCATCAGGGATAGAGACAACCAGAGATTCTCCACCCTTTGTGTGAAGAAATAAACTAAGTAGTGATTTGATCTGTATAAGCAGTATTATAGAGTATCACATGTACCAGGAAACGGTGACTATAACGTTTCACTGTATCACATTACATGTGACAATAATCACCACTAATAATGGTCAGACCACATTTGGAGTACTGTGAGCAATTTTGGGCCCCATACCTAAGAAGTGATACGCCGGCATTGGTGAGAGTCCAGAGGAGGTTCAGAAGAATGATCCTGGGAACAAAAGAGTTAACATATGAGGTGACTTTGGGTCTATACTCAATGGGGTATAGAAAACTGAGGGAAAATTTCATTGAAACCTGCCTAGTATTGTAAGGCCTAGAGAGTGGACATGGAGAGGATGTTTCTATTAGTGGGAAAGTCTAGGACAAGGGGACATAGCCACAGAATAGAAGGAATGGAGATGAGGGAGGGAGGAATTTCCTTAGCCGGAGGGTGGCGAATCTGTGGAATTCATTGCCACAGACAGCAGTGGAGGCCAAGTCATTTGGTATATTTAAAGTAGAGGTTGATATGAGGCATCCATTAGTCGCGAGAGACCATGGATTTGTGCCTTGGAACGCTTCCAGGGAGCAGGCCTGGGCAGGGTTGTATGGGAGACCAGCAGTTGCCCATGCTGCAAGTCTCCCCTCTCCATGTCACGGATGTTGTCCAAGGAAAGGGCAAGGGCCGATACAGCTTGGCATTGGTGTCGTCACAGAGCAATGTCTGGCTAAGTGCCTTGCTCAAGGACACAACGCGCTGCCTTATCTGAGGCTCGAACTAACGACCTTCAGATCACTAGACCAACGCCTTAACCACTTGGCTACGCGCCAACACAGTAGAGGTTCATAGGACTGCCGGTCTCCCATACAACCCTGCCCAGGCCTGCACCCTGGAAACTTTCCAAGGCGCATAGGGTTTTGATTAGTAAAGATGGCTACAACAAGAAGGCAGGAGAATGGGGAAAATAATCAGCATTGATTGAATGGTGAAGCAGACGATAGGCCAAATGGTTGAGTTGTGCTTCTGGGTCTTATAGCCTTATGTTGTATCTATATCCTTTTATTCAAGTTACTCTAGTTACTGAAACTGCTCAGCCATATAAAAAGACAGTAGCTGACCTTTTACCTCAGCACAGGGGTCGGCAACGTTTACCACTGAAAGAGCCAATATGGACCCATTTCCCACAGAAAAGAAAACACTGGGAGCCACAAAACCCGTTTGACATTTAAAATGAAATAACACTGCATACAACGGGTTTTTTTTGCCTTTATGCTATGTATAAACAAACTATAATGTGTTGCATTTATGAAATTGATGAACTCCTGCAGAGAAAACAAAATTACATTTCTGCATGCAACAAAAACATTTTGAACTCCGAAAAAAAGACGTTGGGTTGAAGGTTACTCCATAGCCTACCTTGGATCGAAGAATTAAAAGAAAGCGCGCACTGGCGGGTGTCAGGCATAGGCAGTGGTGATGTATATTAATAGCGATAAAAAACACTTTGTAGCAGTGTGCTACACGCAGCGCTAAAATAAAGACACTGCAGTCAAAGGTAACTTTATTCGAACTAAACAGCCTTGCTTTAAAGCCTCCCTCAACCCATCCCCGTGGGCGCGGATGCTCCAAAAGACACGTACTCACAAACCCCCGTAGGCTATCTCCCTTAGCCGGAACGGTGGCTAATTGTGAGCCAGTTCGGATGTGCCAGGAAATGGGGTCTCCACAACGTTTTTAGATTGTACAAGATCACCATAATCTTCAAATTTCGAATTACATTTCAAAAACTAACAAACCACGGGGAGCCGCAGCACAGAGATGAAAGAGCCGCGGGTTGCCGACCCCTGTCTCAGCACAATATTCCTGCGAAAACAAAATCTTCCACTCCCATCTTGAATATACTTAGGAACTGAGCCTCCACAGCCCTCTATCATTATGAATTTGACAGATTCAGCAACCTCTTGATGAAGAATTTTTTTTCTTATCCCCATTCTGAAAGGCCAACCACTTTACTGAATAGTGAATGCAAGAACGTAGGAGTAGGAGAGGACCGCTCTGCCCCTCTAGTCTGCCTGACATTCAATATTATCATGGTTGAGTTGCCCCAAGAATCATCACCATAGTTCCCATAGTTGTCACTTCCCCAATTTTCAAAAATGTATCTGCCTTTTTAAATGCCTTCAGTGATCCAGCCACAATAATCCTCTGGAACACTTCCGGAGAGTCACCAACCTTTGTGAGAAGAAATTCCTGTGCATCTCAGATATAACTAATCACCCCTAATCTTGTACCTACATTCCCTTTTTCAAGATTCTCCAGCTAGTGGAAACATCTCAACATCTATCCTGTTTTGTCACCTAAGGATCTTTTGTTCCAATAAAATCACTTCTTATGTTTCTAAAATCCAGAGAGTACAAGTCCATTTTCTTTCTATTGATTCGTAAAACTACATTGATGTTGATTACATTAAACTTCTCCAAATAACTGGCATTCCTTCCTTAATTGTACACTCCAGCATCTTGCCAGCAATGGATGATGAGCTAACTGGTCTCTGGTTCTGGACTCTTCAGCCAAGGGAAATATTAACCTTGCATTTTCCCTGTCGTACATTTAAGTATATTGCTGGTTTCAATTAAATGACCTATCTTCTGAACTTGAGAGAATTCTATCCATTCTATTCAAACTCCTTATAGAATGAATTGTCCCATTCCAGGAACCTGACAATGCATGTTTTGCTGTATTCCTCTATAGTCAGTATACCCTCTCAAAACAGAGCAGTTGATAGTCTAGATAATGCAGTTAACCAGTTCCCTGTATATTTTCAGTACAATGTTGTTAATTTTGTACAAAATTTCCTTGCAATAAAAGGCACCCTTAATTTGGCCTTGTAATTGTTTTCAACACCTTTACATTAGCTTTCAGTTATTCATCCAGGTCTTTCTGAACACCAATAACTTTTGGTGTCTTACCATCTTTAAAAAACCACTCAGCCACTATTTCTCCCACCACATTTTTCTACATTATATTTCACCTAGCACTGCTCATCTATCCCCGTTGATATATGTGGTTTATATATCCATAAAGTCCTTTCCATCCTCGCCACCTACATGCCAACTCAACTTGAATATATTGCTCCTGGTGCCTTCATCTAAATCATTCATATATATTGTGAACTGGGGCCCAGCTCCAATCCGTCTGGGATCCCACTTGATTATTCTTGCGCTCATAACTGAATTTCTTTTCTTCCGTTGCTGTTTGACCCATTGAGTTCCTCTAGCAGATTGTTTGTTGCTTCTGATTCCAGTTGATGCAGTCTCTTGTATTTTCTGTCTTTTGACAAATTTTTGCTGGTTTATTATTGCCATTCCTATGTGCTCTAGTTTATCTAATAACTTCTTACATGGCATCTTATCAAAAGTCTAAAATAGCACATCTTGCTGCTCTTAATCTATATCACGATCATGGGAGAAAGTCCAAAGTAGCCATGCTTTTCCTTGCCTATTGAATCACAACTCAAAAGTCTCTTAACAGACTTGTCAAACATAACTTTTCTTTCCTAATTCCATGATGACTGTCCAATCTAATTATTATTTTCTATGTGCCCTATTGGTAATAGATTCTAGAATTTTTTTGGTATTGCTTTCAGACTAATAGGTTCCATTTTCTCACTCCCTCATTTTTTAATTGGTGTTGGTTATATTGGTTCACACAGGTAAGAAAATAACAATTCTGCAGTAAATGGGATTATTTTTAAGATGACAACCAGTGCATCCCCTAACTACAAATACACCCCCTTCAACACCTTGTGATGTGTCATCTTGTTCATGAGTTGTGGATCATCAACTCTAGTGCTATTCATTTCCCCGGTACTTTTTTAAAACATACTAATGATAATGTCATTCTTTCCATTCACTCTAAACCTGATGTTCTTTAATATCATCAGGACGTCTTCTGTAAAAACGGGCACAAAATATATTGTTTAATAACTCTCATTCCTCAGTTTAATTCCTTCTGTCTCGTATGGCAGGGTGAAATTAAAAATACCCTGTTCCTATAAATAGAGGGCTTTATTGTTACAATCTTAAATCATATTATGTTTATGCCCTCAGTAAAATTAAGCACTTGATCACAGTGTATTAAATCTGCTTACAAGAGCAACTAAAGGTATTAACTCAGAACTGTCTAGTGTGAATCTGAAATTATACCGATTATATTTTACTGTTTACTAGTATACTGTTGCCATCACTAATATACACTCAGTGGCCACTGTATTAGGTACACCTGCTTGTTAGTGCAAATATCTAATCAGTCAATCACGTGGCAGCAACTCAATGCATAAAAGCTTGCAGACGTGATCAAGAGGTTCAGCTGATGTTTAGGCCAAACATCAGAATGAGGAAGAAATGCGACTTAAGTGGCCTTGACCATAGAATGATTATTGATACCAGATGGAGTGGTTTGAGTATCTCAGAAACTGCTCATCTCCTGGAATTTTCCAGTCAGCAGTCTCCAGAGTTTTTAGAGAATGGTACAAAAAAAACACCCAATGAGCAGCAGGTCTGTGGGCAAAAACGCCTCATTTCCATGAGAGGTCAGAGGAAAATGGACGACTTGGTTCAGGCTGACTGGAAGGCAATAGTTACTCAAATAACCACATGTTACAACTGTTGTTATGCAGAAGAGCATCTCTGAATGCACAACACTTTGATGATCTACAGCAGCTGAAGACCACAATGGGTTCCACTCCAGTACCTAAAAAAAAAGTGGCTGCTAAGTGTGCATTAAGATTCCACAATACCTTTTGGTCATTAGCCTGCTATTTTTTCTCCTTATTTAGTTCCTGTTGCGGATATCAAAGCTGTGGTAACTGGGAAAGACTGTCCCCATATGAGAGAGAAGAGTGCCCTAAAACAAAATAAGGTATATTTAAGCTATTTGTAGTCGGTTTGCATTGGTGCATTGTGGATGTTTGACACATGCTAACGTAGTAATTGTTCATGAAACAATCATTATCCAGTCTATCTACCACCCTAGGAGTCTTGTGATCATGATGGTAATGACAGTGACTGATCATAGCAATCTTTAGCAATAGGTCTACATCAGATCCAATCATGAGGACAGGAAGGTCAGTGGTTGAGAGCTCTGAATGTGTCACTCATTCTTGCCAAGCATTCTATACTTAACATAAATCACGTTTCAATTTATTCAGTGTATCCCAAAATGTTACTCCGTTTTAAAAAAATCTATTCGTTAATCAACACCAATTACTTCAATCCATGAAGCCCATTTCACTGATTTGTCATGTTCACTAAAATATTACTTTCAATTCAAATTGAATTCAGTTACCTTCCCCCTTCCCCACTGCCTTTACACTTCCAACGGTTCAAAGCATTAGCTTTGCCTTATCATTCTACTGTCTTTAAACAAGGTAAAATAACTTGTCATTTACATAATGAAGTTCCTTTAGAATCATAAAAAGCAGTAATCATACAGTCTCCTCATATAATTTCCAGCAAGAGCGTCTGATTTATTTTATCACTCTTCCAACCTACTCTTTTCACACCACTATTACAGCTCAGGGCATTGGAGTTTTAAACCGGTGTCCTCTGTGAGAAAGTTTGTATGTTCTTCCCGTTTGTGCGTGGGTTTCGTCCAGGGGCTCCAGTTTCCTCTCCCAGTCCAAAGGTGTACACATTCAGTAAGTTAATCGGCCATTGTAAATCAACCTGGAGTTAAATTGGTGGGTCAGAAAGGCCTTCATTCATTTTCTAAATAAATAAATAATCTTTCAGATTATTCTCCATTTCTGTAACCTTTTGATAATTATGTGCGATGATAACCAGAATCACATATAGTATTTTAGATGTTGTAGCACTGATGATTTATAGAATGGCAGGGTTACTTCATTATTTTACTGTATTGTGAACCTTGCATATAATTGTCACTTCTGTCCCTAGCATTGTGGTGATAGCAAGTTATTTTCTGTCAGGACTCCGACATGTATATAATCCTATAAGGGTACAAGCATGAATATAGTGTGCAAATATAATAGACAGTATATTTACAGAAATATACATTACCCATCTCAAAATTGTGATTTAACACTTTCTAGCCAGACTGAATTTTATATGTATATTTTAATACACTGTGATAGAATCAGAGGTATTGTACAACACCCTATCATAGTAACTTGTAGATCCTCGTGGACAAAACTGTATTTAATCCAATCATTCTGCCAGTATAATAATACACAATTATGGTATCCTTCATTTCATTATGTTTGGAAAAACTGAGGTCAGCTGTTTGATTTACAAAGTTATTGTAGGACCAGATCTGAAATACGGAGTTTAGAAAATTGAACCTTTATTTTTAATATTAAAGTTTGTTTACTGGCTTCACTCTCTTTCCTTCTCCATTTTTCCAGGAAGTCCAAGAGTTGGCTTTCTCAATCCTACATGACCCTGACGAGGCCCTAAACTTCATAGCTCCAAACAAGTATGAGGTCAGTTTACGGTCTTCTGACTTTCATTAATGAGATGTGTTTGTTGTTCGATGCATGGCCTGGCAGAATGTGCCTTTGAAGAGCAAAACTCATTTCTAATAGAATAAACATGTTATCCTCAACTTGGCATATAACAAATAATACCTAAAAAGCTAAAAAGTGCTTAGGAATTGATTTGTCATGTTCTAAGCATTTGCCATTCTCAATTTTATTGTAGCTTTTCCTTGTTCCTTCCCCAGATACCATATCAGTTTACCACTTTCTGTCATGCAAATAGTGTAGTACAACTTCATTGACTAAACACGAGGAAATCTGCAGATGCTGGAAATTCAAACAACAACTTTGTCTCGGCCCAAAACGTTGACAGTGCTTCTCCTTATAGATGCTGCCTGGCCTGCTGTGTTCCACCAGCATTTTGTGTCTGTTGTTGTTTCAGCTTCATTGACTAGTTGTTTTTGTAGGATTTGCTTGGCTGGTCGCTAATTGTGTCTGAACTTTAACAGGCCTCACTGTGGCAATACCGTAAAGTCTAAATTTGCCATTTTCCGGAATCTATACATTGACTGGTTCAGCCGAGGTGACTGAATTGAAGTTCTAATGGGGTTCCTTCTCCTTTTCGTGCCCCAGGATCTGCTTCTGCTGGTTATACTAAATGTTGGGAGTTATCCACTTACAACTAGTTTAAAGAGACTAAAAGGATTAGAAGAAGATTTGCCCAAAATGGAAGAGTCCTAAGTAACATAGAAGCGTAGAAATACAGAAAACCTACAGCACAATACAGGCCCTTCAGCCCACAAAGCTGTACCGAACATATCCCTACCTTAGAACTACCTAGGCTTACCCATAACCCTCTATTTTTCTAAGCTCCATGAAGCCATCTAGGAGTCTCTTAAGACCCTATCGTTTCCGCCTCCACCACCACTGCCAGCAGCCCATTCCACGCACTCACCACTCTCTGTGTAAAAAAAACTTACCCCTGACATCTCCTTTGTACCTACTTCCAAGCACCTTAAAACTATGTTCTCTCATGCTAGCCATTTCAGCCCTGGGATCTTATTATCTTGTAGACCTCTAGCTTTGTTTTTTAGATGATAACTGAAAGTTTCATTCCGTGGGAATGAAAAGGAGTAGTTTGAATGCAACAAGTTACCTCAGTCTTAATGTGTCCTTCGTCAATATTATGAAGCTAACCTTGGTTAAAGTAAATTGGCATAGCAGACATAGTTATAAAAATTCCCAAAAGTTCACAGCTTAATTTTATGCAGAAAAGCTCAAATGCTGGAAATACAAACATCAACATATGAGAAGTTGTGTGCAGATTTTCGATATAGAGCATTTGTCAAGAACTGAAAAGGAGAGGCAGGTGAATCTGATTCTAATAAAAAGGATGGTTGGAACTTCAACAACAACAAGAATTCTGGAAGCACACAAAATAACTCAGCATTTGTGGAGAGAGAAACCGAGTCAATGTTTCAGCTAAGAGACCTGTTGTTAAAACTGGAAATATGCAAAGGGAAGTGTATTTTAAGTTGGAGGAGATGATGGGAAGTATCTGTGATGAGTGAACTGTAGGTTATAATTATCTGGTCATTGACTTGAAACATTGTCTCTGGTTCTGTCTCCACAGATGCTGCCTGGCCTGCTTAGTTTATTGCTTTTTCGTTGTTTTTTAGATTTTCAGCATCTGCAGTTTTGTTTTTGCTTCCATTGTTGCAACTGCATGCCTTTAAGGTTTCAGATCCCATTTTTAAGCTGACTAAAGATTTCTTTTGTTTGGAGTCTTTGCCCACGTGAATTCCTGACAAGTCAGAAATGACCTGTTGACAAAACAAGGTTCACTGTTTCAAAACTACTTCCTCTTGTGCAAAGATTGAAAGTGCTTTTTTTAACATTCTATTTGTGTGCTCTACAGTACTGTATCTGGACTGATGGATTAAATGCCCTTCTGGGAAAAGAAATGACCAGTGAACTGACCAAGAATGATCTGGATACTCTGCTGAGTATGGAAATTAAACTTCGGCTGTTGGACCTGGAGAACATACAGATTCCAGAGGCGCCTCCTCCCATTCCCAAAGAGCCCAGCAGCTATGACTTTGTGTATCACTATGGCTGAACAGTTGTGTGACCAGCACCTGGCAAGCACAAAAGAAAATGAATTAAAAACAATGAATGATGCCCTATTTCAACAGTTGTTAGAAAGATCTCCCTTTGTTAAGAAACATGCTAAGTTCTGTAATCTGTGGTAAAACAGCATAACAAGGAGCAAAAGAGCAGCATATTGTATTTCTCATCTGCAGTAGGGTCTCAGACAGAATACTGGTCCCTTTTTAAAAAGAGTTCTATGCTCAATATTTTTGACAGCTATAGGAATTTGGTGAATAATGTGATTTGGTACAGTGAAGTTTATATGTTGGTTAATGTTCTATCAAGTTAACTAGATTTTTTCACTGTATTTAGACAATCCTCTATCAAACATTATTCCACCATTTGGATTCTGTTTGTGTATTTAATCCTGTACGCAACAAATATTTACTAAGAGAGCCTATGCACTTTCTGTTACATGGGAGTATCTTCAAAATTGTTGTGTGAGAATGCTTCCTGATGTTTGACGGCTTTAACCGATCTCCTTAGTCAAAATTTATTCTTCATCTGAATTCTGCTGGCAAGCCATTGGCTTTCCAGTTGTGAAGGGAGATGCAAAGACAACTGGAAAAGCTGGCAAAAATGATGGGGAGAAGGGTCATGATTGAACATTAACCTGTTCTATGATACAATGTTGTTCATAGTCTGCTCAAACTTCAATTTTTCTCTTTTAATGTGATTTATGATACAAGTCTATTTACATATGCCAAGGCCCTATAATGTTTTAAAGTCTATGAGCGCATGTTACACACATGTGTTGTACAGCGCTAGGCATGCTTAATACCATTTGAACTTTGGGAAAGACTATCACTTCCCATCTCTGCCTTGGTTCCAGCTTTCGATCTGGGACTTTTTGCCGAAGAATTAAATGGGTACTTGAAGAGATTATGCTGCAGACACTAAAAGTACTTATTTTGTGTTGGCAAAGTTTATGAGTAAATTTGACTAGATTATGGGCACTGAACTCAAATAGTACTTGAATAATAAACAAGCATACAGATTCAAACATCATTAAAATTATTACTGAATTAAGCTAGTCAATAAAGATTCTTTGCTTTAGATAGTTCCAATGTTACCATATTTAAGGTAACCATTAATCCTTAGTTATAGATATTCCACTTGAATCAGAAATAATTTTAATCTTAAGGCAATGTAAATACTGTAGGGAGATTTACTGTTAACAAAGGCAAACTTGTTTTATTGTAATCAGAAAAAGATCATTCTCCTCCCTCTTGCATAATTGGTCCTTACACTCAATTTACATTCCTCCCACTTTCTCTAAACCCAAGGTGTAGCCATGGGCACCCATATGAACCCCAGCTATGCTTGCCTTTTTTGTTGACTACATGGAACAGTCTTATGTTCCAATCCTTCATTTGTAACACTCCCCAATTCTTTCTGCTCTGCATTGCTTTGTGCATCTATGGAATTCATCAGCTTTACCTCCAACTCCCACCTTGTCCTCAGATTCAATTGGTACATCTCTGACACCTTTTCCTTCTTTTTCGATCTATCTCTGTCTCCATCTCTGGAGACAAACTGTCTACTGACATCTTTTATAAACCTACTGACACCCACAGCTATCTTGACCATCCCTCAGAAGCTATTGCCTTTTCTCAATTCATCCATCACTGTCGCATCTGTTCTCAGGATGAGACTGTCCATTCCAGAACATCTAAGTTGCTGTCCTCCATCAAAGAATGGGGTTTCCCTTCCTCTGCCATTGATGCTGTCCTCACCCCCATTTCCTCCATTTTCCAGGCATCTGCCCCTACCCCATCTTACCAGTGCCACTTGTCCTTACCTGCCATGCCACAACCCCGTGTACCCAGCACCTAATCCTCTCTGTCTTCTGCCATCTTCAATGGGATCCTACCAGTAAACACCCCACCCTTCCACTTCCCACAGCAATCATGCTCCCCGTGACTTATTGGCCCTCCTTCCCTCCCCATGGATCTCCTTCCTGGCACTTATCCCTGCAATCCAGACAAGGGCTACGCCTGCTCCCTCACTGTCATTCAGGGCTCCAAACAGTCTATCCAGGTGAGGCAACACTTCACTTGCAAGTCTGTCGGGGTCATCTACTGCACCTGGTGTTCCCAGTACGGTGACCTCTACATTGGCAAGGCCCTACATAAACTGGGGGGACCACATTGTTGAGTGTCTTCACTCAGTCCGCAGTAGATAGGATTTCCCATTCTACTTCGCATTCCCATGGTCTCCTGTACTGCCAAGATGAGGGCATAGTCAGGTTGGCAAAGCAACGCGTCATATTCCATCTGGATAGTTTCCAACCTGATGGCATGAACATCAATTTCTCCAACTTCCGATAATTTCTTCCCCTGTCCCGTCCCCCCATTCTGCCTCCTTCTCGTCTCTTCACCTATCCATGCCCTTCCTCCTTCCCTTTCTCCCATTGGTCACTCTCCTCTCCTATCAAAGTCCTTCTTCAGCCCTTACCTTTTCCACCTATCACGTCCCAGCTTCTCACTTCATCTCCCCCTCCTCTCCCCACCCACTTTCCCCCTCACCAGCCAGCTTCTACTCTTTCCCCTTCTCCCCCACCCCACTGTCTTATTCTCACCTTCCTTTCCAGCCCATAGCATTGACTGCTTATTCCCCTCGATAAATACTCTACGACTTGCTGAGTTCCTCCAGCATTTTGAGTGTTTCCAGGCTGGAAACAATTTCATGGTTGGTGTCTCTGCTGTAACCATCTTACTATTATCTCAGCTGAACTTCAACTGACAGATCTGAAATTATTTACTCTACTTAATTATGGGTTGCTGGAAGACAAGAATGTGACAACTGTAACCAATTCAAAATGTTGCTTCAGCTGTCTGTTTTTCTGTTTGAAATAGTAATTGACACTGTAGAGAAATTGGTGAGTTACAAAGTATTAAGAGCAATGTGCACAGGTTCGTACTGTATCTTCTTAGCTCCAGTTGTCTAAAGTGGAGAATGTGGTTCTTCAGATATTTCATATTTATCAGCATTAGACAGAATGTTGGCAATTTACAAATGACAGAGTTCATGTTACATTGAGTAAGTTTTTATCTTCAAGATGAATGACAAGGCTGTTTGGGACTAATTCAAAAGCTTTAGAAAACTATTATATCTGCTTATACGTACCGCACTGTGGTCTGCTTAGCAAAGGGTAACGTGCACAAAGCATGTGGGCCATCTAACTGAGCTGTATGCAAAATAATTTAAATTACATATTATAAAGAGGCTTTAATTTTTAAAAAATTGTACCTAAAATCTGATTTCAGTACTGAAGATTTGGGAAGTAATTTTTTTATGGGTGATACCACCTAATATTCTAACTAATATGAAGGACAGAGAAAGAAAGGGAAAATGTGAAAATACTGACAATAAGACAGTTACTACAAATCTAGTCCAGATTATTTCAGTTTTAAGCCTTTTCCTGTTCTTGTGCATAATATATGAACAAAACAGTGGCCTTTCTGCGGATTTTTGCTCATCTTTATCATGGTAGGGATACAGAGCAAGTAACATGAATGTGTTTGTCTCAGCATTTAGCAATTAAGGTGAAAAGAATAAATTGTTCTAAATACTTGCTTTTAAAAGAATATGCCACCATTTTAGAAGGGAATTTGCTGTTTCTCCCACAACCTCTGCTATTCAAACACGTGGCTTAATGCACTTGTGTAATTCAAGGCAATTGAGTTGAAACAAGCTTACTGAAAGCCACTTGGTTTACCCTAGTGAGGTAGAAAGCTTGTTAAAAATGCAAAGGGATCTCCAGTAGATGTCAGCAAGCATACTTCTTTTAAATTAAGTTCAACTCTCCATTGGAAACAGTGAAAAAGCTGAAATTTTAAACTCACTGCCAGCAAAAGAATTTAACGTTTGTAACAATCTCAGATGAGTGGGAGGTACAGTGAGTGAAACTTTTTAATCGCATTTTGGGAGAATATTTGTCTGTTAAACTGTTCATTGGTCAGTGTTATAATAGCTGTTAAGAAAAAAAATGAAATGGAAATAATTACACTGAAATCTATAGTAAGTCTTCATTTTTGTACAGAACGTATTGGTTAACTATCAGTATGTGCACTGAGCCAGTGATGTTGGAATATTACTACATGTGTTCCATCTCTCTCAACTGTGTGCTTTGTTTGATTGTATGTTCCATTTGCAAAGAGCTGAAAATACAGGGCATCTTGGATACATTCAGCAGAAACAATTATCCACCTCTCACCTAAAACAACACTAAGTTTTTATCTCTTCATTGCCATCTCCATTTAATTGCCTTTGGCAGCAAAATTCTAATACAGGACATTATGATGTCAAAGTCTTTCTCAAGTGTCTTTTTAAGCAAAGCCATATCAAGAGTTGGTGACCCAAGTCCATCACAATACTTTCTCACCTCATTCAACTCAAATTAGATTTTCATTGTCTTCACATCTCCACTTTCTCATTCAAAGGCTATTGAATGAACTTCCTAATTCTCTGACTGCACTGTTTTATAAATGGATTGTTGCCATACAGAAGTCCATATTTACAAAGAGGGTTGATCGGGGGAAATAAAAACGGAACTTTCTGGAGCTCTCAGAATTAACATTTCATGTTGATCACTTCTGATCATAATTCTTGTCTCTCCTCTGCATTTCTTGTGAAATGCTCAGAAATAGAACATCTAGAAAAATATAGGTTTTTATTCAAGTATTTTTTTAACACTACTCAATCTGGGCTCTCTTTAGATAGAAGAATTGGCTTCTGGACTGGGATCTGGAATGGGACTGGGAAAACTCTCTTTCTAAGAACTTTTAGGGGACCTTCATCTGTGCCAATATATTCAATGCTCTTGAGTATGTTTATCGTACAAGATAAAAGCAGATGCACAAGGTCATAACCAGCCATGTAGAAAGGCTGCAATACTACTAATGACAAGATCCAGTTTTCAAAGCCACTGCTGTGACAACAGCAGATATTCCCCCAGCCCCCCTCCTTTTTTGGATTATAACTAATTATGATGCATTTTAACAAGGCTTTCAGTGATGAGTATTGTCTTAGAACTCTGAAACACAAAAACTAATTCGAAGGAAAACACAGAGCCAGGAATAACTTGTTTAGCAAGAGGCGCAAATATGGTGTAGTGGTGTGGTGACTTGCAATTTACATACTTTTACATATAATCTGCAATGCATTATGTAAGCAACAAAGAATGCTTAATCAAATGCATTTACAATATTATTCAAATAACACTGAAATATTAAATATACAAATCTCTCCCTGCTTAGCTCTAAACTGCAACTCAATATGGAATGCATCTATCTCTGGCTCTCCCTGCATGTCATTTTAACTTGTCCCATTCAGGCCTAAAGATTTAATCAGTGTAGAGGATCTCTTACTCTTGTGAGATAATATCTTTCCTGTCAAGGGATCACACTGCTTTGTAGGAGAGACTTCTGATTGTGAAGCAATCTTGGGTTCTGGGGCTTCCTTTGTGGTGGTTGTAGAAGTTGACTCTGACTGCAAGAAGTGGTTCTGACAGCTCTGGTTATGTTCTTCAGGACATGTTGGCACCTGAACAGTGCATGGCAAGCTTCCCCGAATGTGAGTACCGTGTCTGGCATCACCATTTCCTTTACCTCTCACTGCTTTGCCCATCGCCATTTCTTCTTGATCTGTAGTAATGAGTTCAAGGGGTGGAACACTGTAGCCAAACCCTGTTATAATTGACAAACTCACCCTGTTATAATAGACAAACTCTAAGAAGGACCATGACTGTGGCATGTCCTTTGGCCTTGGGACATCCACCACTACTTGAATTTTCTCAGCATCTTTGTGTAATCCTTGTGTGTCAATTGTATGACCACAGAAAGTGAGGCTTGGTTTTAAGGAATTCACACTTGTCATATCATGCTCTGAGCCCATAATCTTCTAATCTCTTTAACACTGTTATGAGATTTTGGGGATGCTCCTTGACATCCTTGCCTACAGTGCTGGTGCAGATGCCATTCCAATAATAAGCTGAATAAAGCCCTTTGAGAAATACTTCAGACACTGCTTCCATCTCCTTCTGTAGGCACGTCTCAGCCAAGTCTACTTTGCTGAAGTGATTTTCTCCAGAAAGGTTTGCGAAGATATCCTCAATCCTGAACAGAGGGTATTGATCTAATTTCAGTACTGTACCAGGTTGATGGTGAACTTAAAATCACCAAAGATCTTGATAGACCCATTCTTCGTGGCTAGTGGGACCACTGGTGTTGCCCATAGGCTCCACTCAACCTTGCAAAGAATTCCTTCAGCGATCTAGCTCACTGGCTACATTATCACAGATGGTATAAGGAACTGGATGGGCTTTGTAAAACTTGGGTGTGGCATTTTCATTTAACACTATTTTACTTGTGATATGTTTGAGTTTTCCAATGGCATCCCTGAACACTGTTGTGACATCATCCAGTACCTTTCTTAATTCACTTTTAGTTGACTCTTTCAAAAATCATTGGACTCTGGCGTGGTGCTAGAGGACTGGAAAATTGCAAATGTCACTCCACTCTAAGAAAGGAGGAAGGCAGCAGAAAGGAAATTACAGACTAGTTAGCCTGACCTCAGTGATTGGGAAGATGTTAGAGTCAATTGTTAAAGATGAGGTGGTGTACTTGGTGACACAGGACAAGATAGTACAAAATCGGCATGGTTTCCTTCAGGGAAAATCCTGTCTAACGAAACTGTTGGAATTCCTTGAGGAGATTACAAGTAGGATAAATAAAGGGGATGCAATGGATGCTGTATATTTGGACTTTCAGAAGGTATTTGACAAGATGCCACACATGAGGCTGCTTACCAAGTTAAGGACCTATGATATTACAGTGAAGTTACTAACATGGTTCGAGCATTGGCTGATTGGTAGGAGGTCATAAGTGGGAATAAAATCCTTTTCTCATTGGCTAACGGTGTTCCACAGGAATCAGTGTTGGGACTACTTTTTATGCTGTGTACCAATGATTTAGATGACTTTGTTGCCAAGTTTGCTGATGATAAGATTTGTGGATGTGCAGGTAGTGTTGAGGAAGCAAGTAAGATGCAAAAGGACTCGGGCAGATTAGGGGAATGGGCAAGAAAGTGGCAATTGAAATAAAATGTTGGAAAATGCATGGTCATGCACTTTGGTAACAGAAGTAAACGTGCAGACTATTTTCTAAATGGGGAGAAAATCCAGGAATCTGAGATGCAGAAAGACTTGGGAGTCCTTGTGCATAACACCCTGAAGGTTAACTTGCAGGTTGAGTCAGCGGTGAGGAAGGCAAATGCCAAGTTAGCTTTCATTTCAAGAGGTCTAGAATACAAGAGCAAGGATGTGATGCTGAGGTTTTATAAGGCACTAGTGAGGCCTCATCTTGAGTATTGTGAACAGTTTTGGGCCCTTCATCTTAGAAAAGATGAGCTGGCATTGGAGAGGGTCCAGAGGTGGTTCACAAGGATGATTCCAGGAATGAAAGGGTTATATGAGGAACATTTGATGGCTATGGGTCAGAAGGATGAGGTGGGGAGAGGGGCTCTCGTTAAATCCTTTCGAATATTGAAAGGCCTTGACAGAGTAGATGTGGAAAAGATGTTTCCCATGGTGGGAGAGTCTAGGACAAGAGGGCACAGCCTCAGGATAGAGGGGCACCATTTCAAAGCAGATGTGGAGAAATTTCTTTAGCCAAAAGGTGATGAATTTGTGGAATTTGTTGCCACATGCAGCTGTGGAGGCCAGATTGTTGGGTGTATTTAAGACCGTGATTGATAGGTTCTTGATTGGACATGGCATCAAAGGTTACAGGGAAAAGGCCGGGAACTGGGGTTGAGGAGGAGATAGAAAAAAGGATCAACTATGATTGAATGGTGGAGCAGACTCGATGGGCAAGATGGCCTAATTCTGTTCCTATGCCCTATGTTTTATGAACTCTATCACAGGGGATCTGGCATGCAAATTGTGGATGGATCTACATTCAAGTTGCAGTCGTCACAGCCAATCACATCCCCAAAGTGATGGCCCTCCTGTTTTTAAACACATAGAAGCCGTATTTTTTGCTTACTCACTTAATTCCTCTATATTTCGTTATAAATTCTGCTCATATTTGTGTTGTCTTTACTAGCCTTTTCCTTGTAGAAATTCTGACATTATGTTATGTTCTTTCTAGTTTGGTCTCATTTTACTTTCTCTATCAGTTTCATTTATCAGTTACTGATTTCTAAAAAGTCGCAAATCAAACTTGACTTTATGGCAACTTAATACGTCATTACATTAGCTTTAATACTGTCATTTTTCCTGCAATCCCCAGTTGAACCATTTTTCCTGCTGTGATTTTGTGCCATCATTTACAAGGCATATAGGGTTTCGATACAATATTCTGTAGTTGCCTAGATAAATGCAGCACCAGGAAAGTTTGCACCATTTTTTTTTTTGTTTTAATAGATGAATTTTGGTTAGAATTAATTTTTTTTCGGAAGACAAACTACAGGTGCCATATGGTGTTTACACTATTTGATCTTGATCTTTCATCCTACAATTAGTCACTTGGTTTTTGGGCAGACAAATCCAAATGCCTCATTTAAATGGATAACTGAACATTTACTGAAATCTCATGTTGCTTACTGTCTTATCACTTTGAGGAAGAGGGTGGGAAAGAATACTAAAAGAACAATTAGAAGCAGAGGCTAAATAGAATGGCAACTTGTTCAATCCCACAGAGCACCTGGAAGTAGAGAACTGGGATCTTGGGTTGCTGTTCCCGAGAGAGAACTGGTGAAGACTGGAACAACACAATCAGTGCTTTCCCATGATTGCACTATCCTCCAACAAGAGCTGACTTTGATCATATTAAGCCGTCATTCAGTACGGAGGATGACTTGCTTCACTCGAGTTTTGTGCTAATTCATGAAGCCAATGTAGGAGCCACAGGGTTTCTCAGATAGTGCAGCTGGGGTGGGTGGGATGTTTGTGGGGTGATTCTCTCCTTTTGTCGCTTGTGCAGAACTTGATACTATCCTAAATCTTCTTCTGAGCGGTCAGGAAGCAAGGATTCTCAGGAGTTAGTTGGGATGTTAAATCTGTTTAAGAAGGGTTTTGCACACCCTTCATCTGATAATCTAATCCCGTGATAGTTCCTACAATGGTGTTTCTTTCTGTTCCTAATGTGAACTATTTTGCTTCCATCTTCTGTTTGCAGTTCAGAGAATATTCATGTAACACTTACCCGACAGGCTGGTATATGTCTAGGTCTAGGGGAAAAGGAGACCCAGCCACTCACCAACCCCACCTCCCATACACGCAGGTGCTGTGAGAATCAAGTTTATGCCACGCGTACACACACAATATCAAACTCACACCAAATACCGTTATAGAATACACTTTAAAGATTTTACTGAAACTAAAAGAATACTATTGTCGTGGTTACTTGAAATGACCTGGAGACACAGACAATTCTTCAAGAAAATTAAACCTTTATTTGCAAACAAAGGCTGAGGCAATCAATGTCACCGAAAGCCCGCCGAGCTCCGGTGTACAGCATTCTTCATAGTAATTTCTTACCTCAGTTACATTTCAGTTTCATCAGCATACCCAATCAATTTATAATTGCATATCATCTATATATTAACTAATCAATCGCTGTTGCCCAGCTCTCGGTGCGTCACCATTATTTTTCACCCATTCGCATTGGGACCTTATTCGTGGCCAAGATTATGTTTTCCAGACAACCTCCCTCACATTACATTCCTGCTCGCAGCATCCTGTCCGCCACCGTTATCTCGTACTAAACAAAGGCTGAGTGTAATACATGGGATACATCTCAGCTAATAGTGCTGCTAAACAAACAGGTGTTCTGTAAGTGCCATAATATGCAGCTAAGAGAGTACAAAGTATCTAGTGAAAACAACACATAACAAAATGTGTCTAGTAAAATAATACATACTAATATTCAGTACCTAGAAGTGATTACATAGTATAGTAAATAGCTAATACATAGTGATTATATTTCAGGTATATATAGTTGTTCTGTCAGATATATTTCTCAATACTATGCAATACAGTATATATGAAGGAAAAGAAAATAAAGTAAAAGGCACCAACTTATCAAAGTTCAGTCAGTTTAGTTTGGAGCTCAGCCATCGAACCATTCGACCCCTCGTCACTTTCCTCCGACCTCCACGTCCTCGCACCTGGGACCACCCCCTGTGGTCGACCAAGCAGTGCAGCGCACATCCACCTTCCTCGGCGTCTCCTTCACGCCTCCCCTGAGAAGACCGCGAAACCCCCCCAAGCTCCCAGCCTCGCAAGACAAAATAACATTCCCCATTCGTTGAAAAATGAATACAATCCCCATATCAGCAAGTCCGAAGCTAAACAACTGCGAGAGAAAACACTTATCAAACATAAAAGCATTCCTACTCTAGCAAACCAAAGAAGCCATTTTGATTAACATACACAGTACATTGTACATTCACTAAGGTGATCCTGAGGAAAGATTAAATGGGTTGGGAATTTATTGGAGTTTAGAAGAATGAGCTGTCCTCAATGTAACATGCAAGATTATTGAACAAAATCCAGTCCATTGGAGGAACTCAGCAGGTCTAGCAGCATTTGGTGGTATGGACGGAATTGTTGCAGTTTTGGTTCAAAATTCTGCATCAGGACTGGGTTTGCAAACAAGAATGTTGGCATGTTTAGACTATAAGAGATCGGAACAGAATTAGGTTACTCTGCCATTCCATCGTGGCTGATTTATATCCCTCTCAACCCCATTCTCCTACCAAGAACCATTCAACCTCCACTTTAAATATACTCAATGACTTGGCCTACACTGTTGTCCATGGCAATTCACAACCATCTGGCTGAAGAAATTCCTCCTCATCCCCATTCTAAATGGACTCACAATATAGCAAACATCATCTCCACATCCATGCTATCTGTGCCTTTCAATATTTGAATAGGTTTCAATGAGATGTCACCAACATCTTTTGACCACCCCACCCATTCTTCTTAACCTCCAGTAAGTCCAGGCCCAAAGCCATCAAACAATCCTCATATGTTAACCATTTATTCCTGGAATCATTCTTGTGAATCTCCTGTGGACCCCCTCCAATGTCAGCACATCTTTTCTAGATAAGTGGCTCCAAACTGCTCACAATACTCAGTGCGATTTGACCAACATCTCCGAAAGCCTCAACATCACATCTTTGCTCTTTTATTCTAGTCCTCTTGAATGAATACTAATGTTTCATTTTCCTTCCTTCCTACTGACTCAACCTACAATTTAACCTTTAGGAAATCCTGAACAATGACTCCCCAATCCCTTTGCACCTCTGATTTTTGGATTTTCTCCCCGTTTATAAAATAATCTACATCTTTCTTCCTTCTGCCAAAGTATATGATGATACACTTCTCTACACTATCTCCGATCTACCACTTCTTTGCCCATTCTCCCAATCTGTCCAAGTCCTTCTGCAGACTCCTTACCATCTGCCCTGCCACCTATCATAGGCAAGCAGGTAAAGTATTTTGACAGGGTAAAGGCAGAGAGGATATTTCTTCTCATGAGAAAGCTGACAAACAGAAATCATGGCCTAAGAATAAGGAGGGCCCATTAATAATTGGGAATAAAAACATCAGCCCAAAATTGAGTCACAGAGCAGTCGTCAGTCAGGCCAGAGCTTACATGCTACAAAACAACACACACAAAATGCTTGAGGAACTCAGCAGGTAAGGTATTGTCTATGGAAATAAATAAATGGCTGATACCCTTCTCCGGGATTGGAAAGGGAAGGAGAAGATGCTAGAATAAAGAGGTGGGTGGAGGGGAGGGGAAGGAGGACTATCTAGGTGATGGGTAGAAGAGGTAAGAAGCCAGAGGGGGAGTAATGGGGGTTGGGGGAAAGGAGGAGGAGAAATTTACTGGAGGGAGAAACCAATGTTCTCGCCATCAGGTTGGAGGCTAACTAGAGGAATATGAGGTGATGTTCCTCACACCTGAAAAATGACTCATGGCAAGAGAGGAGGCCGTGGATTGACATGTCGGAATGGTAATAGATACAGGAATTAAAAGGATTGGCCTCTGAGAAGTTCCGCTTTTGGCAGAGGGAGCAGAGATGCTTGATGAAGCGGTTCCTCTTCATGCATTAATGTCTACAGAACAAAGTCAGGCACCATCACCAAATTAGCACACCCCTCCCAATGAGCTTAATGCATTTTATCAACATTTTGAACAGAAATTCAAAGTAAATTTATTATCAAAGTACTTACACTACCCCAACAATCTCCAATCCACCCAAACTCGTAGTTAATACTGTGGACTTAAGATCCACCTTTGAGAAAACTAAATGCACACAGAGGATCTGGCCCACATGGTGTCCCTGGCCATATTCTTTGATCCTGTGCAGATCAGCTGCTGAAGGTATTTGTAGACATTTCCTATTGGCTTTAAAAAGATCGGCATCATCCCGGTACCAAAGAAAAACAAGGTAATAACCCCCAGTGGGTATGGCATCCACCATCACAATGTTCTTTGAGAGGGTGGTTATTACCACACATTAATTCCAGCCCAGACAACCTCAACCCACTGCAGTTTGCCAACCACTGAAATAGGTCTTTGGTGGACCTGGCTCTACGCACTCCTCTGGACAGTAAGGACTGTAGGTTACAGCTCTATATTCAATACTGTAATGCAAAGCAAACTCATCTCCAAACTTTGAGACCTGGAGTCAACAACTCTTCCTGCAACTGAATGCAATACATAAGAATGGAAAAAAAAGAAACTACGAATTCTGGTAGGTAGGTGTGTATATATATATAAAATAGTTAAATTAAAGAAGTAGTACCAAAAAAAAGAAATAAAAATGTAGTGAGGTATTGTGCATGGGTTCAATGTCCATTCAGAAATCAGATGACAGAGGGGAAGAAGCTGTCCTCGAATCATTGAGCGCGCGTCTTCAGCCTTTTGTACCTCTTTTCTGACGGTAGTAATGAGCACAAGGCATAGCCTGGGTGATGGATGCTTATCTTATTTCGATCCTGCGTAGCAGCCCCCGGTGATGCAGCCAATAAGAATGCTCCGCAGGGTACATCTGTAGAAATTTACGAGTGTCTTTGGTGACATACCAAATCGCCTCAAAGTTCTGATGAAACATTCCACTATCCTGGACCCAATATATTGCTGTAGCTGCACCGATATGTTGCGTTCAGGATAGATCCTCAGAGATATTGACATCCAGGAAATTGAAATTGCTCACCCTTTCAGAATAAACTCTTCTCTGGCTTACAGCC